>NC_046221.1:125490094-125807427 GCF_009819885.2 Catharus ustulatus | reverse complement strand
CCATTTCATTGCTTTTGTGTATGAAAGAGAAAACAACATCTTATTCTGTGTTTCAAATTTGCTGGAATATTACTTACTTACGATTTGCATTTTAAAAGGTTGGATACTTTCTAAAAGGGTTTGTCTTTTTGGTTTGTTTTTACACAAAACTTCAACTTTGCAGAAAAATACTAGTTTTTTGTAAGGAAGCCAAAAAACACCAGCTTAAGGCTTCAGAATTGTACGAGAAGTTTCAGCTTTCTAAAACAGATGGGATTTTTTTCATAGAGAGGATTATAGAAAAAAAAAAGTTTTTCTTATTGAAGAATTTCATTTTCAGTATAGAAAAATGCAACTTTTTCCCAACAGTCCTAACAAGATCTGCTACTGTGCCAGCATCATGTCATAAAATAACACATTTAATACATGTTTTAAGGATATACAATTCAGGCTACCTGACATTTCAAATTGCCTCACCCGTGATTCCAGTTCAATGTGACAGTATGGCAGTGAGGGTTATCTGTCTCACATTATTACCCTTTGCTAATGTTATCCTCCTAATTTTCTTCCCTTTCTAAAATACACTGCTAGGTAATGAAAACAAGGTTCTAGAGATACCTTTTTCTCTCAGAGACATTTCATCCAAAGACTGAACAGTGTTACTGTCACTTCCCAGATACCTTCTGACAAGCTCACAACCCATGCTGGTGTGATCGTAGGTCAGTGAATTTTGTTAGTGCTGTTTTATTTGCTGAAGTCCAAGGGAATAAACAAACAGGATCAGAAGTCACATCTTGTTGCCCTACATAACACTGCTAGTGCAGAAAAATCCCCTGTCTATGCAATACTTAGGATCTGTCTGTTCCGAGACTTTGGGTGGGCATGGAACTGAAAAAGAGAAAAATGGAAGGGTGTATTATATGAAAGCACTGCTGTTTCTACATCTGGGGTGAGCACTGCTCTCCACCACATCCCTTAGAGATGAAAAACATGCCTGAGGAAGGATGAAGCAGAGAGCACACACAAGTGCTGTGATATTCAAAGGGCTGACAACCAAAACAAGTTTTCATGAAGTATGGAGCTGCAGCTTGAGACTTTCTGCTGCACAGCTAAAACTGAACTACACTACTTACAATATTTTTGGAACAAGTATTACAAAAATCTTCTGACCCTTAAATGTTTTCATTAAGCATTTGCCCTGAAACTTCCATAGGAATTTCCAATATGAGCAACTTGAACTTGAAAAGCAATTTGCTATTTTGAAGCTTTCATGGACATTTAAACTCAGTGCTTGTAAGAGGAGATGACAGAGTTGCTCAACCTGAATGTAAAATGACTACTACTATGCTATTCATGCTTCTGTATATTTAAAGTACCTGTAAGTAGAAATCATGGGCTACTTTCAGTGAAACCAGCATTTTTGTAATCTGTCAGTTTGAAAATGCCATGTATTGTAGAAACAATCCCATTTCAATCATCTTCCAACAACCATATAAATGATTCAGCTGGGGGAAAAACAACCTGCAAAGCAGACTTAGACTGTGAATCTGGACTAGTTTTGCCTCCATCTGTCCTACTGGGTCACTAAGGACTGTGCAGCAATCCCCCTCTCTGGGTAGCAACCTGATCAAATACTCCGTGCCTTCTGAGGATAGCTGGTATGGAAATTAAAAGCCTATAAAATTTTGGAGCCTGCAGGTTGTTTAGCTTAATTGGTTTCTGAAAACCTTTGGTTGTCAGTCAGACACCTATGATTCTAACTAAGGAAACAGCTCAGGCAAGAGGTCTGAAATGTGGGCTACCATGACCATATCAAAAAATAAAAACACTTGAAGGAGAGAGACGATAAGCAAGAAATTTGAAACAAAACCTCCCTCATCCTCATTTAATTAAATATCCCTCTTTGACATTAAAAGATTACATCTATTATCCTGAGACAAAAAGCAGCATGGGTTGGTATTTTTGGTTACAAAAAAAATCTGTATATTCTGGACAAATTTCTGTCAAGCAGAGAGGTTTGTCTGTACTGAGTCAGCGACAAGTACACTAATAGTGATAAAAGTCAGAAATTACAGACTAATACTAACTTACTCTTCTGTACTCACACATGAACATAGGGCACAAATAAAGTGTGGAAAAGCTAGAATTTCCAGAGCTTAAGACAGAAATCTCTGGTAAAATATTACTTGATGATATGTTGGAATGCAAAGGAACAGAATACCCCATGCTTCTGTCACTCAGTTGGCTTATGACTCAGATTGTGTTGTTCAGCCTGCAGCAAATGCAACAATTTTTTATTTTCTCCTCTTACTGAAACATCCACACAAATTTTACTGAAAGACTCATTCGGCTGCTAAGCCATCCTCCAGCTGAGACAGCCACCTACACAAGTTCTGAATTCAGGCCAATAAATTAAACCACTTAGGAAATTAAGTGAGAAAGTCATTATATTCAAAATCATCTTTCTTGAAACAGATGTTCCATTTTTTCCATGAATCTGTATTTTTGTCATGATAAACACAAGCTTCATTTTATGACACTTAAGTATGGGAATTCAAGTCATGCTTTGATCAGATTCTAAAAATAGTCTCTATTTTTTTCCCTTCCCTTCTAGTTGGGGCCAAGCAATGTGCTAAGCATTTCCTTCTGGAAGGAAATCTCCAACAAGTTTGCCTCTTTATTTTTAGCATTGCAGAAAACCAGATGTTTATTTAATTAAATCCACTCTCAAACATTGCATTCAGGAACTTATGTTTTTGTAGTTGTTGTTGGGAATCCTTCAAAATACTGTTAGCTCATATACATGCTCTGGCATTCTTATCATTTCAAGGACTAACCTTATACTACGTCTGAAAAAGGTGCACATATTAAGATCAAGGCAATTTTGCCAGATTATGCACCCTGTGGTTGCCATATGATATCAAACCAAATCAACTAAAATACAATAAATACCACATAACTCTACTGGAAATGTCCTATTTTGAGACAATGGGACTCTTCAAGAGTCCAGGTGAAATCCTCAAATGAAACCTAGGAAAAGGGGAGGTGGGGGAAAAAAAATTTTAAAAATCCCCAAAACAAAACCACCAAGATTGGTAGGAAATCACTTTGTTACAGAGTAGAGAATACATTCTGAGTACAGAGAGAATAAATCCATTTCAAAGGTTTATGTCCATATTGTTACCATTCCTTCTTTATTGTTACCTTTGCTCATTAACACATTTCCAAAAGCAACCATATTTCCTACCAGATGCTTTACCAAGAGTTCAAAAGGAACTTGATGCAGGAAAGTGGATTCCCTTTTCAGGTTTGAGAACAGTAAGTTCTTAACCAACTTATATGACTAATAATGCATTGAGTTAATAATAATGTAACGTTATACTTGAGTGTGTTCATTAAGAAGGATTTGACAAATATCTATGACTCAGACACTGGGAGCAAGCAGAAGAATTTTAATCACTGTAGCACAGTAGAAAATTTAATTGAAAAGTTTAAAATAATAGAAGGAATAAAGTGGTGATAGGCAATAGGATTATTTAGCAAATTTCCTTGCCATTAAGTATTCAGCACTTAATTTGCTATTACTTCTACCATGAGGTTATCACACAAACACTTCCAATGCATTTAAATGTTCAGATACACTAACCTTCCCAAGTTACTGCTGATGACAGCAACTTCAAGCTAATTACAATAAGAAACACATTTTCACCTAGCCTAAAGAATCAGCTGTTAAGTGATATCAACTAGACCTCCTCTCTATCAGAACATTTAGAATTTTACCTTATATTAGTCCTTTCTTTTCAAAATCCTACAAGCAATACAATTGGACTTAATTTATTTCAGAGAGAGGGTTATAAATGAATGCAGAAATTTTTGTCTGAATATGGACAGCAATTATATCACTTTTCTCCTTGCTAAAATTCCTTCTCATGATGCACAGTGAATTTTAGTGGTATTTCATAGTGACCCTCATGCACCAAAACCATTACAGTGCACTGAGCTCCAGCATGAGATGACTGGCCAGAAATAGAAAAGCATTTCTTGAAAATGCTGCTACACAAGGAAAAAAATACCTGGAGTGAAACTTTCAAATCACATAATGCACTGAGAAAACATGAAGAATTTTGATTAAAGTAAAATTTGTTTCTTAATCCACATTTAGAATGAACCAGATCTTCCTACACTACTCAATTAACAACAAATCAAAGGTTTGCAAAAGTCCACTGATCAGGAGATCTTGTGTGGCACACACAAGAAATAATTATGTGGTGTCAGGGATAGTATTTAGGGGGATCTTTGTTCAGATCAGTGCTCCTTTCAGATAATGGCTTGTTCTGCTGAATCCTTCTGGATGACAGAGGAAACCTAAACCCACTACTGCAGAACCAGAGCACATCTTTAGGCATAACAAAGTTTAAGAAACAGCAGGTCCAATAAAATCAGGAGGTGTAGGGAGGGAACAGAGCCATGTAGAAACTATTCCTTATTTCTTCTTTTTTTACCACAAATATCTACTTAAAAGCTGTCTATTCTAGTCAATGTTCTTATTATTATTTGTCAGACTTCATGGGGAACTCTCTCAGTTAAAGTTCAGACAGGTCTGCCTTAAGGCTTTCTTTGCTTCAGTGTCCCATCAGTGTCCCATCCACATCCCTAACCCTTTCTTTCCTTGGCACCAAAGAAGGAAATTTCCCACTATACAGACTGAGATCCTTCAGTGCCAGACTAACATGCAACAAGCACATTTTTCTTGCTACATCTCCCAGTCTGCAAGTCTTCCACAAACCTTAAAGAGATAAAACCTCTCCCTCTAGTTCTTAAGCAGCTTTCTCAGAAAGAGAGGTAGCATATTTGAGCAAAATATTCAAAAAAGCAAAGAACTACTTTCATGTTGAAATCTGCCTCTTAAAAAAACCTTTTTGTTTATTAAACTCAGTTTTGAATATGGTTACATTGTTTGCTGTATATTTACTCTATTAAAACTTCATTTGTGCTTGCCTTCCACCCCAGTGCAGTCAGCTCAGAACATGTCAATAAAAAACATCCAAGGCCATTTAAAGATATACTCTTATCTGCACCTGTCTTTCCATATGAACTAATTATAGTGCTCAGAATAATTCAGAAGTAAGATTTTGGTGGTACAACTACTTGACCTTGTTGTTTTCTTGGGTTGGTGCGTAAGACTCTCAGAACCAGACCTATGGTTACCTCACAAAACTTGACTGGAGCACTAAAGTCCATTTGCAAACCATTAAAAAGCCCCACAAATCTCAGATTCCATTGAATGTGTTTAAATTAATTTAGCTCAGCCGATATTAAGAGACTACCAAAAAGCTGACAAAAACTTACAGACTCAATGCTTAACCAATAATAAACAATAAACAAACTTTTTTCCAACCAATGTGCAGCATTTAAATCAGGATTTGTAGATGTATCTGTGTGCACAGATACATGTTAATACAAATGCTAAATAACTATCCTTCCTTAAAGTCTGCTATTTCATATAGCATTGCTCAGTCATAGACAACTTAATTCACAGAGTAGATCTCAAAAGCTCTGATTTCACAGAACTGTGGACTTCACAGAACCTCAGGATCACAAAAACAGTGCAACAATACTTGCTGAAAGCTGTTATTCCCTCCTCAACATAGAAAGCAACAAATCTTAATGACAGTAATGACAGTACCTCCCATCCTTCAACATGAGACTGCCATTCTTCCAAAAATTCTAATTTTTCCATTTGTCTCTTGGCCTCATTTATGTTGGAACAGACAGCTTTCATGGCCTGGAGAGCTTCCATTAGAGCTGCATAGTCACTGTGCTTCCTTGGAGTCCGCTTCAGTAATTCCTATTTAGACATAGAAAAAGAGGGGAAAAAAGGAAAAAAAAAATAAAAGGAAAAAAGAAACCAGTCTTTGATCTCTAAAGGTCCATTACAGGAGACTTAAGCCAAACCAGCATACAAAAAGTAGCCAGTCTTCCCTTTTACTAAGCAGAAAAGCAGTAACCCTTCTTAAACTGTGTTCCAGTAGAACATTAAAAATCCAGGGTAACTAATTATTAACAATAAATAATCATCATGATTCAGGAAGAGGTTTGCATTTCTTTCTCCTCCAAAAATGTTTCTTCTTTTTGCTACTTTCTCCTCCAAGAACGTTTCTTCGTATTGAGCTTTGGGGTTTGGGTTTGTTTGTTTTTTATTCTGCAGGATACAACTGTTCAAGAGCAAGGATAACAATTCTGCTTAAAAAAACAGTAGATCGCTCATGTCAAAATTAACACCTGCCTTTCCTGCAGCACAGGGCAGAAAACACATTCCTTTAGCTCTACACTATTCTGTGCAATGCAGCAAAGCACTGAACAATAGCTTAGGTGACTCACTGATTTCAGACAGTGCTGGCAGCCCTGCTGATAAACAAAAGTGCAGTCACCAGCATTTGTTTGAGATTTCCCATCTCAAACTACCAACTACCCATTTACAGCTGGGCTGACTGAGAACAGCCTTCAGCAAGGCCCAAACCCTGCTGCCACCACACCCTGTATTTAAATTTTCTTGATATATTCCTTTCATTGCTCTAGAGTAATTCATTAGTCACTTTTCCCTGTTTTATCTGTATGCCTTTCAAAAATAGAATAGAAAAATAATTCCAAAATAGACCAAGGCAACTACAAAGCCACAGCTATCTTGGATGACTCACACTTCATTGTAATGGTTTTTATTTTTAATTTGTTTTAAAAACTTTAATTCTAACCTGTTTCTTTTTAGATTTTTTTATGTCCTATGCCTCACAACTGGCAATCTTGCAGATCAAAACTCACATATGCATTGTGTCCAATAATGATTTTTCAGGTAGCTTTTAGAGTAGTATCTGCTCTGGTTTTCCTCTCAGATTTTGGAACAATAAGGAATACAAGATCCTAATTTGTTAAGCAATGATTTGCATAAAATACTTACTTTTTTTTTCCTAACATGGTATATTACAAATTCAGAGGTTTGAATATCTAAGGTTCATCACCACATTAACATTTTTCATTGATTCAAGCCATCACAATATGATAAGAATAAACATACAATTGTACATAAAACCATTTACAGTACCTTATTGTTACTCCATAGTTTTTCTTGTGAAAAAAATCCATTAATATTTTTCATTTTCAGTTTGTTGATGGTAAATTAGCATGATCAAAGTATTCACCAACAGACTCTGCTATCCCAAGCATTTTAAGCAACGGTGTGATTAAATCCAGCTGAAATTAGACTCATTAAACTCTCCCAAATGGCTCACTTCTGTCCAACAATGGAGAGGCAACCTTACAACTACAAGCAGAACAGAGCTAATCATCTCCATCCAGGCAAGCTCCTCAGTTCTTTTAATACTGATGTCAGAAGACTTGCTACCAGCTTTAATGAGAGCAAGCCTGGGTCCAATATCTTAATAAAGAGATAATTCACTGCGAAGAAAGATTGTTCCTGGATTTCAGAAACATGCTTAGCAACCAGTTTTATACAGGAAGTATAAAGTCCTTAATAAAAATCTTGTAAGTACCTTCAAAAGAAGGGGATACTTGCATATTCTCTGTATTGGTGTCACTAGATATCCCTCCAGGGGTACATCTGTATTCTTGCGTCCGCCAAGGAGCATGCAATTCTGGAGTGGGAACAGGTTCACAAATCATTGAAAAATCCCAAGAAAATTACCAGAAATAAAGACAAGGGCATAGGCATGCAGCACTGTTTGCCTAAAGTATAAACTGTGTAAATATATATATATACACACATACACATATATATAAGCAGTGAGATTTGCATGACTGTCAAAAGTACAGGCTTGAACACATGCACAGGCTATCACACATGACAAGGAAGACACAAAGGCAGAATGCCTAAGTACCTTCTTCATCCAGTCTGATGAAGAGAACTTTTTCTTAAAGTTTGAAACGAAAAGACAGTAAACAAAATGCTCAAAATGTGCTTTCAGACTTCCACAAACAAAAATAAAAATAGTTCAGGGTGACCAGTACAGCCGTTGTTTTTAAAAAGTGTTTGCAGTATTAAGTAGTATCAAAGATGGTTTGAATGTTTGAACATGACCATCCTAATACACACCTCAAATAAAACATGGTCCGTTTTCATGCTTATATATTTAAATTTGATGTGCAATAAATAAAATATCCTTAAGTCCTGGGCAAAAGGCTGTTAAAAAGTTCCAACAAGACATCTGATTATGAAAGCAGAGAGTAAATTAAACATTGGGTGGAAGGACCCAATAAAAGCAGCTGAGAGAGAGAAAAGAATAAGGGCTTTTGGGGATAAGAAAACACACAAAGGACATCACAGCAAATATTTGGAATTGTGGGAACTGCAGTGTAAGTACATAAAGACCTAAAGTTATGATGACAATTATTTTATGGAGAGATCAGAAGGCATTGTGATGCAATGGTATGAGATAATCCTCAGTTTCAAAGAACAAGTTGTCTAAACTGAGAACACTAAACAAAAGCAGCTTAAGACAGCCAGATGAGATGTCGACAGACCCCAGATCTGGATGCAGACACATTGCTGATGGAACAGAGGCTGCACAACTGGGTGGCCACCCAACACACATATTCTACAACCAGTGCTGCTATGGGGATCTCCACACCCACCCTTAAGTCTCTGCTTTGCACTCATGCTTAACCAGCTTCTGTCTTATCCTAAAGGATCTCACCTAACCTGCCAACACAAAAGCTTTACTGATAGAGACCAAGTAAGATAATGGCAATGCAGACTATAGTTATTATAACATCTGCCTCTATACTCAAAGGAACTTTTGAGCTCCCAGTTATTTATAGATAACCACAACTCTAATCACCTGAACCCTTTGGTGTGCCCAGAAGGCTCTGACTGTGCTTTCAAATCATACAGTCAGATATCCTGTTCGCTAGGTTAGACTGCTGCCACTTAATCCTACAGACATGCCCAAATCTATGAGGAACCTAAAGCAGATGAGAAAGCCCTGTGCACATGCCCCGGAGCACGTAACACTGACACATCATGAACTGCCACAATGGCACATTTGGCTTCCTTTGTCACAAAACAAGCTCTTTGCAATCTTTCTTCAGAGTATTTTGCTTTTTTGCCTCTGCAGTCAGAATTCACCCTTTCTTCTTTAGTCTGGCCGTGCTGTTCCCAATACAA
The DNA here is from genome assembly GCF_009819885.2 of Catharus ustulatus. Lineage (NCBI taxonomy): Eukaryota > Metazoa > Chordata > Aves > Passeriformes > Turdidae > Catharus > Catharus ustulatus. Next base: position 125,798,270 of record NC_046221.1, on the reverse strand, counting down.
GAACCACCTACATGAAGCTCCTCAGTCTGGGACAAGGTGAAGGATACTGTGTCAACCACCGAGGAAAAGTAGGACAACATTGAAGCAGTTTTTAACTGTGAATAACCATTTCTGTATAAGAGATTCTTAGTTAAAAGGCAGATGGTGCCTCATGTCACACAGCATCTCCCACAATAAGGAAATTCCCACACTGCTCATTAACTTGGCTGTAAGTAAGTGCAGCTGGAGAGTCAGATCTGGCATTTTTCAGAGCATTAGTGAGCTGCAATAGGACTTCACCAAGAACTCTGTCAACAGCAGTACTGAATCCCTACCGCATGCTGAAAGTAATTAATAAAATTAAATAAGAATTGTGATACTGTCAGCATTGGCAGAAACTTTTTTTTCCCCTCAAACACATCTGTGATGCTTTGCTGATAGGGTCATTTGCTCTCGACTCCCAAAACACAGTGATCAAATCTGATCACTCCAAAATTTAATAGCATATCCATGGATACCACCTCAGGTATTTAAGTTCCAATACAGTAGGCTATGCATTTCAATCCTGACCTTTTGACCACAGGACACCATGGAGGAAGCACAAAAATCATTCCACACTGAATCTTTCTTTTAAGAACTCAAATCAACTATTAGTAAACTGAATATTTACATGGAAATTGGTTTTGCTGGAAAAACCATGAGGACTATCACACTTAACATTTTCAAACTCCTCCTTACTTGTCCTATAAAGTGAAATACTACTTGTGGAGCTGTTTCTTTCAACCTTAGATTAAGTCAGTGTCTAAGATTAGAATGGCTACTCCATGATCCAAAACAAAAGATTTTTCTGTCAGCAACAGCACTGGCTGCAGTACCAGAACGTGGACCTCCCCTTCAGAAGTTCTGCTGAGTCCTTCAGCTCCTTTCTATAACTCCTTTCCCTATCCCTCCCTGTCTCTTTTATCCTATTCCTTATCCTTTCTAGAGATTCACACCCTTGTCTCCTGGCCAGCATGTTCAAGGCACACTGCCTAATGCTGTATTATCCATAGATCCAAGCGCAGCAGTGAAATTATTATTTAGCCACTCCCTCCTTTGGAAACATCACCCCCAGCTAAAACTGTCTGCTAACCACTTGAAGGTGTGTTTGTTACGTGGTGGAGAGGACAGTCCTAACAATTCACTGGCCCATCAAAAAATATGAAGCTAGAACACCAGTTCAAAGTTTATTTACCAAAAGAAACGTCCGCACTGTTCTTATTTTGTTCAGGTCAAGAAGAACTTTCTGTGCCTTCTCGTGGTTACTACAGTATTCATCATAGATACGGAATTTCTCTTTCTGCAGGAACAAAGACAGACATTGTTTTTCACTTGTCATTTTGATTTTTTTTAATTAATAAAACATGGAATCAACACTTTGCAAAGCTGAATAGCTAATACGGCCTTCATTCTAGAAAGTCAGCTCTTCTTCATACATTTATTATTTGAGGTCTAGACTCAAATTATGAACAGTCTGGGAGCACCACTTAGGAATTTCAAACACAGATTCATAGAAAACAAGGCTGAAAGGGATCTCAAGGACCATCTGGGTCCAACCTTTCTTGGCAAAAGCATGGTCTAGACAAGATGGCCCAGAACCCTGTCCAGTGGAATCCTTAATGTGTCCAATGTTGATGAATTCATCACTTCCCTGGGGAGATTATTCCAATGGCTGATTGTTCTCATGGTGGAAAATTTTTCTCTGGTGTCCAGCTGGAATTTCCCCAGGAGAAACTTGTACCATTACCCCTCATACTACCCATGTGATTCTGTAAAATGGGAGTCTCCATCTTTGCAGCCAACTTTTGAATACTGGAACATAGTGATAAAGCCTCATTTAAGCCTTCTTTTCTCAAGTCTGAACCAATCCAGTTCTCTCAGGCAGCCACATGGCACACTTACCATATTCATTCTTGTGGGTCTTCCCTTAAACCTGTCCAGACTGTCCACATCTCTTGCATAGCAGGGACCACAACTGAACACAGAATTCCAGCTGTGACCTAACAAGCTCTGAGCAGACAATGGTAATGATTTCTTTATCTCTGCTGGTGATGCCCTTGCTGTTGCACTGCTGCAACCCAGCTTGCTCTTGGCTTTATTTTTTTTGTCACAGCAGCACACTGCTCACTCATACTGGGATGGTGATTCACCAGGACACTGAGGTCCCTTTCCACAGAGCTGACTCCCAGCTAGGTAGATCCCAGCCTGTGCTGCACCCCTGGATTGTGTTTTCCCAAGTGCAACACCTTACATTTGTCTTTGTTGAAATTCATAAGGTTTAGCTGAAATATTTCAAAGCTTGAACTACCACAAGCACACAGGATAAAAACATACATGAAGAAAATGCAAAATGAGTGGTTAATTTGTGGACATCATTATCCAATTTATCTGCAAACACTTGTTTGCAAATATGATCCATTTTTCAGAAGAGTTAAAAACTGATGTTACTCAATTTTTGTAAATTGTTTCCACTAACCATTAACAGACTTCTTCTGCCATAATGAATAATTAAAGACTTAGCAAACAAATGGTACTCTAACCAGAGATAACAATGAAACCTGGACTTTTTGTTAGGTCTACAACTGAAAGTAAACTAATTTGTCCTCATTTTGCAAAGCTCTGTAACAGTAACATCCTTTTATTGCTCCAACAGGAAAAAAATTACTCCTAGAAACCAATTACTACAGGATACAAACACACTTGTGGAGGTACTGCAGTTGTTGGAAATAAAATGTCTTCACAATCCAGAATCATGGAGGTACTTCATCCAGTATATACAATTCTTTACTCAATATTCACATTTTTGCATAACTGGAATAAAAATACAAGTATTGCTTTCATTGTTGCATGTAACCTTATACCTCCATCTAATACATAGGAACAGCTTTGCCCAAGTTGCAGGGCTCAGTTTGTCAGCCTGAGCTGATCTGGTGAATATAAAAATGATGAAACAACAGAAGTTTGTTGACTTCTTCACTGTCCTCCTATCAGTTTTTTCTATTTTTTTTTTTTTTTTTTTTTTTTTTTTTTTTGGGGCAGGGGCTGACATGAAAATAATCAAGAGATGAACTTCAAAATACCTATCACTACAGAACCAAATCATATTTAGGCTTCATGACACTTATCATCATGACTGTAATTAACAGAGGCAAAGAATAAAAGAAAAACATGGAAAAAAGGTTGAAATAAAAGATAGCATACATAATTCAGAAAGCAGGTTCCAACTTCATGCTGTGCATTAGGTTCTGGCTGTAAACAATCCTCCACAAGGGACAGGAAGTTTTTGTGAACTGCAAGAATATCTTCAATATTTGAAAACAACATCTGCAAAAGAATAAAACATACATAAGTGAAACATCAGATACAAAACAAGAACAATGCAATTAGGAGACCAACCTTAACTGTTTCTTCTGTGACATTTTTATCCACTTTGGCTGCAGCACATTGGATCATTCGGTGAAGAAAAGCCTGCATGAAACAAGACAAATAAGGAAAAAGTTATTTCAGGAAGACTTGAACAACTTCTGGCATGTTATGCTTTAATTTGTTTCCCAAACTGGATATAGAGCCACATCAGAATATTATTCAGAATCTAAAACAAGAACTTTATTTATAAATCATTTAGTAGTCCTGATAGAAAAACCTATCTACATAGTGTTAAAAAAGAGTAAAATATTAATGAATCTGAGGAACTGAACATTCTCTGAGGTACCACTTCCATCCTGCACTCACAATCAAGCAAGAGGAAAGTGTATTTTCAAAATCTCACTCTATTGCTTTACAAATTGAGCACAAGACAAGCTGAAATAAGCTGCTAATTTCCAAATGAAACTAATCAGGAGATACTATTATGTCATCCAACTTTTACCATAGCAACCAAAAGTTAGATTTCAGACATATTAATTATCAAACTTATTGTAAAGTAAATTGCCTTAAACAACAGTCAGCTGCACCTGGTTTTGCTTAACGAAAACTCTTCCTTCCTCCCTCCCCAAGGATCTAATCCCCAGTGATCAAATGAGAAGTTAATAATACCACCAATGAAATAACAAAATTGTAAGTTTTCTTTTATTTCACATTAAAGAACTGGTCACAAAAACTAGATGTGAAGAGTAAGTAATTCCTAAATAAATATCCCAAGTACAAAGAACAGAATTAATTTTTATTAATTCATTACAAAGATATTGGTAGATTTAAAAATATCTACACTGTAGACTAAAATCTTATGTTGATAATTCTTCACACAGACATGCATTTTCTTCAGTCATTAAAACCTGGCACCACAAGTGCACAAATGTCATGTCTTTCATAAGCATTTAGCTCTGAGCCACTGTGCATTGTACACTGTACATGAGCTCATCTAAATTCTGGAGTGGTGCAAATTCCATAAAAGAGGCAATAAATAACTGTGGAAAGATAGCAGTCACAGCAACCCTCTTTGCCCTCTGCTGGGACTTCAGCATTTTCATTCCCAAGCAATGCTCCTTTCTCTGCTGAAGAGGACTATGTAACTGGCATTACACATTCTTATTACTGAAGAGTCAAATCTAGTTATCCAGGACATAATGTGAATTAAGTTTGGAATGCTGCCAGCAGACTGTATGTTTCCTATCACTCTCTACAACGATGTAGATTTTCTACTTCATTAAGCCCGTCTTTTTCCTGACTATTTGTGCTTTCTTTTAAATGTTTTACTGGTGCTAAAAAATGCCATTAACTCATTTGCAGCAGTTAACTGATGGTGGACGACAGCCCTTTACATCATTTCTTGCTAAGAATATCCCCAGAGGTGATGGCAAATTTACTGCGTGCGTTACCTGTACAAACAATCCCACAAAGAGTGAAAGCCTGCACAACTCTCAGTTAAATTTTGGAAGTTTTCACTAAACCATGCAACACCATTAAACATGCTGTAGAATCAAAGAAGAAAAAAGAATCATAAAAGCTACGTCTGAAACTCACATCTATTTTTAGTGTCTGTGATTTCTCTCTGTTCACATTATTTCCCCACAGACCAAACACACTGCTCATCTCCACTTATGTTATCTCAAAAGACCTTGATTTCCTGTAACTGTGAAGGAAGGTGAACATTAAGTTGGCTGATGGTGAAACTAAGAAGGAACTGAGGGCTGAGGCATTAGTTATTCCCAAGTGATTCAAGACACTACATGGGAGTCATGAGGTCAAGAAGAGAATATATCAGCTGCAATAAACAGTTGTCCAAGCAGCACTGTCCCAGACATCACATCTGCAGAGGTTATCAGAAAATAAATCAAGGAAAATCCAAACTTTTGCAGAACCCAGACACAAATCACTAATTAAGGTAGGGAGGCCTGGGACAACTTCAGTCCCTTCCTGCAACTTCTTGTAAGCTCCTGTAATATTTTGCTGTACTCATTCTGCAGGGGTAGTGCAGTCATGAGTTTTTTCCCTAAGATTTGCCACCTGTTCACAGTATCATGGAATAATAAAATGGCCTATGAGTTGGAAGGGACCTTAAAAACCATCCAGCCCCAATCCCTCTGCCAGGGACACCTTCCACTAGAACAGCTTGCTCAGCATTCCATTGTTCTATCACTGCAGATTTGCTTCCTGAAAAAAATTCATAATGCTGTGTCTCAAAAATCAATGCATGTGACCATTTTAGATATTCAACCACTTACATGAAGTTTTAAAAACTGCACATATTTCAAAATAATTGGAATAATTTCACAGTAGTGTTAAGATAATTCAGGGGAGTCCAGGTAGGGATGTATGTGTTTACCTCCAAGGCTGATCCCTGGCAGACTTCACACATTGTGGAGTGAATAGTGCACAGCATTGATAAAACCCAGGTTTCCAGAACATAAATCCCCTTATCAACTCCCTTCCTGGAGCAGACTCCCCACACATAACACCTCTGCACTAGTACTTTGCTGGGGAGAATGGACAGCCATCATCAGGCAGGAGGAAGGAGAAGTAATTGCTTTTTCAGTGTAAAATAACCTCAATCCAGCACTGCAACTATGAAAAGACTAATGTATCTGAACTTATATATCACACACATCTCAGAGAGGGCTGACTACTCAAAAAATCTCCAGAATTATTTAAGCATCGACCAAGAACAATCATGAGCATTTCTGCAAAAATTAGTAAACAGAGAAAAAAACAGGTAATTGGAAGATACAACTGTAAGGAGGAATCTAGCACAGAAATTACAGACTTTAAAAGGAAAATACATAAAGATGGACAGAAACTACTCAGGAGCTGTCAGCTCTTCAGTTAATGGGAAAAAATTATATAAGCTTTTGAAAACATACTGCATAAACTCTAATTAACCACAGAAAAACTACATATGTACATATATAAAAGTAGAATGGACATCTCAGCCAATTTACAATTCACTGAAGAAATGGACACAGAAAAACAAAAAATAAAATTAAAACAAACCAAGACGTCAGGAACTCCTCTGAAATAGCACTGAGTTCCTTCAAAAACTTTTACCAATACTTCAAGTATGAGACTCCAAGTCCACACTCATTACTGAATACTACACATGAAGGAGCAATGCAACTACAAATTGCAAGGAAACAATAGAATGGATCATTCTCCTGGACTGACCAATCAATCAATTGTTCATACATGATTCCCATGTTTACAAAAAAGCAAAAAACCAACAAAAATCACCAAAATTAAAAATCAGTTCTTTAAACAATTTCATCAAACACACGTCAGTAAGTCATGACTCACCTGTGCTTACTGGAGTATACATTACACCTAGCTGAGGTTACTTCAGTATTCATCTACATTACTGTAGAAGTTTCATTGCACTACATCAAACACAGAGAATAACAAATATCTGTTAACTCCAAGATCCCAGAGAAATGTCACCTAGGCATGGATCCTCAACCTTCTCCAAGCTTTTCAAGTGGATTCCAGAGTTTCCCTTAGCTTCCTTTCAGTTCTTAATTTTCTCAAATAACAGCAAAGACATATGGTAAAAACGGAATGTAATTCTCTAGATTTTCACCTTGTGCCACCAGCATTCTATATACCTTGCTTTAGGATAGGGATTCAACCCTGCAGCACAGCAATCAGCAATTCCTGGCACTCTTTGCCAGCTGGACTATTGATCATTTCTCTTTTAAGAGATCTCCTCACATTTCAGAGCAGCAACTTGGCTGGGTACCACAAAGAGCAGTCTACATTTCAAAGACCAGATGAAAGGCAAATATAAAGGAGGATGTTACCCACATAAAAAAAAACAACACCCAGTTTTGTTTGTCAGTTTTTAAAACTGTTTATGGAAAACTCTGTCACTAGGAATATTCTTGATTTGCTCAGAGTGCCACAACTCCTGCCTCCACAAAGCTTGGCATTCAAATTACAAACCTAAACTTTCTCAAGCATCCTTCTGGAAATTTCATTAACACAAAACGGCATCTGCATGATCAGTGTATATCTGCTTTGGAGAAGAAATGCTCCAAAATGCTGATTAAGCTCTAAATATGGAGAGCCACATATTAAGAAATCTTATCTTTACAAGTCTTTACAAGATCTTTAAAAGTCTGACAAACTTGCAGACCAAAACATGGGGTTCCTACTAAGTCCTTTGGAATAGGGGAGCAACTACATAAGAAATATATAAGATAACAGTTTAGTGGTAAAGTTCCCTGACTCCATTCAGGTCCTATTAGGAACATAAAAATGCCTCTATTTTTGGTTGTGACTCAGAGCCCCTGTACCATGGTGGTATAGAGAAGAATAATTCACCTCTACCTTTGAGAAATGAGGTAAAGAATCATTTGGAGATGATCCCATGCTAATAATAGCAATATTACCTGCAAATTGTACATACTTTCTGTACTAGTCCCTGTTCTAATTATTTTACCATTTACCTGACATTGCAGTAAAACCATAAAGGAAGTAACAGGCATGAGCATGAAAAATAAATCATAAAACACTGACAATCCAAATTCAAAGAATTATAAAACAATTCGTTCATTATGACAAATAAACACTAATGTTTTTGCCTGTCTGCTGATCAGCTGCCATTTTGTGAAGCAGCATTTTTTTACAGAGAACACACACTGGGTTCCTGTTATGGGGATTTTGACTTCTGGTCTTATCAAAATAAGAGTTGCATTGTTTGTTGTTTGGTGGGGCTTTTTTTCTTGATGGTTGCTCTGTGTGTTATTGAAAAAAAAATCAAAACAAAAACCTACCACTGCTACAGATAGCACAAGGAGTTGCCAACAGCACAAATGACTTCTCTGACATCTGGAATGAAATCAGGGAAAACAAAGAAGTCTGCCTGCAGAAGACTCCCAGGGCACAAAGAGTTTTTGCCTTCTTTACAGATAAAAAGTCCAGAAATTATGTCAGAGCTCCTGGATCACAAAAGATACATAATTGTCTTTCTGAAAGTAACAATCCTACTTAGGATTAAACCTATAAATAAATATTGGGTTTTATCTGGGGAAAAAAAAAAAATTTAAAAAGAATTTTTACATAGTTATTGATTTTTCCCCTCAGAATTCTTTTAACAGTGTTTCTATCCTTAAATCTACACTGTCATAAACAAAACCAAGGTGGACTGCAAAATACATATCTATTTTTAATAAGGCAATTTCCTGCACATTTTTCCTTTAGAAAAACTAGTTTAGGTGAAGTGCCCAACCTATCATAAAGCCTTCTGAATAAAGCTAGCTAGCTGTTATGAACATTAAAAATTAATACAATTTTATTTTGCACAGTGTCAAAGACAAAATCCTATAAAGGGACCCACTATAAGGAAATGTTTATATTTTTATACAACCTTGTTGTGTCTATGATAATAATTTCATCTTCATAAATTTAGAAATATAAATATTAAATACTTGCAGTTTCTCTCTTTACATTCTTAGTTTAACTACAGGCACCTGGATGGTGGAATATATTTTGGTCTTTTCACAATATTCCAAATGCTCCTAGAGAGGACATGAGGATCTACACTTGGGAAGAAAATTGCTCCCTATCATAGCTGGCTAGCCTGTTGTAGCTAACTCAGTTCACAGACATCGAGGTAATATTTAGCACAGCAGTTTTGCACACTATAATTAATGCACATCGAATTCCAAGTCCCACAAGAAAACACCAAGCCAGTTTTGTTGAAGCACTTTTGTTTGATTTTGCTGCAAGGAGGAAAAACACAAAAATCAATAGAGAAGACTCCAGCAGCAGCAGCAGCTGTGGCAAACACTGTGTTCCGACCCTCCTCTTCCCATTAACCTGTGCCAGCAGCAGTGGCAGTAGCTGCTCAGGCTGGCTTCTGCTGCTGAACAAAAGACTCTTCTTCTCTCTCCAGTGATTCACCAGCTGAGGCACCACCTGTTTCTCCCATCTTGCCTTCAGGACTGGATGAATCACAACCAGCAGCGAGAGCATCAGCCAAGGTCAGATAGATTCTTTCTCCCTGCTGTACCTAGAGCTACTTTAAAAGTTGGCTTCATATTCTAAGGCCTGTAAGTACAGAGGGAATAGATGGACAACATCTGCAGTATTTTCCATTCTGTAGATAACAACCTACCAAACAATCCATTTCTCCATTCTAAGGGGCATCACTCTGAAAGAGCATCCCTGACTTCTTTCCCTAAAGTAAACATGAATTCATAAGTACACACACACATACAGAAATTACTGCTTTGAAAAAATAGATATCTTCATAATCTTCTCATACATGATTAATACGATTACACGGTTTGGGATAATCTTGAACCATTCTCTATCATGTTTTTTTTTTTGTCTCTATCATATCAGAAAACTTCAAAGAGTAGAGAAAAAAAATCCTTTCCTCGTCCTCTTCTGTATCTCAATCACCTTTTCTGCATTTTGTGGTCACTGATGATATTTTTCAACTTTTTATTGGACATCTTGTTCTTTCCTTCATGCTCTGTAAGACTTTTAAGTCAGTTCTCTCCTTTAACAAGGAAGTGCCCCCTAAACTCATGTTCCCCACCTCTAAAATCACCTGAGCTTTCACTTTTGATCCCTTCCTTCCTTTCAGCTCCATTGCCGATGAAAGAAAAAGATTTATAGTTGAAGTCCAGTTGCACACAGCCAGGCAGGATGTCCGATGTCTCCACCCTCTTCCTTGCACTGAAGCCATTCTCAAAAAGATTTAGTACAACCTTTTCCTGGCCCTGTTCAGAAGACATCTATTCCTTTTCTTCCCAGATGTCTCTGTCACTAAAATAAGGATCTCTAGTACCCTTATTTTGGAAATCTGCTCTTACAAGGACTAGCTATGCTCTTGATGAAGATTGGTCGATGAGTAATGATGGAGGCACCCACACGCTCACAGTTGAGATAATTCCAAATCACACCAATCCAGAAGCTGGATGGTTCACATAGGCTGCTGTGATCTGATGCCACATATAGAAAACTTTTAGAATAGCACCTAAATTTTTCCTTAATTAAAATACAGCTTAACCAGAGCTTCAGTAAATAGTAATATAATGGCAAAAGTGATGTATCCCCACCTGCAAGATAAGCAGATGGCAGTTCATCTAATATTTTTGGCAAATATTTTATGTAACATGGGTTGCTGCTAGCCAAGCCTTTATCCCATTAAAAATACAAACAGGTTACATTCCAATCTCAGCATCACCAAGAGAGGTTCTGGAAGGCAAAAAAATAGATTGGCCTGACCCCCGTGAATTTCTGAACAGTCTGCTGGGATTGCAACAAACTGACCAAACAAGAGGCATCCAGATCAATAAACAAAATACTTCCAGTATGCCAAGAATCCTCTTAATTACATTTTGAAGGTTTTTTTGAAGGAAAAGATACCCTGTATTAAAAAACATTCTCATGTATGTGGAATTCCCTGTGGCAATGCATCATATGGTCCTGTTGGTGTATGCCATGAAGTGAATAATGTACTGCTAATCACACAACTAATCTTCTATCACCCAAGCTGAAATGGAAAAGAAATCACATCTACCATTACAGCTTACCTCTCATAAAAATCAGCTGTTTCCTGAATTTATAGAACACTAGGTTCTTGTTAGGAATTCTCAGTGAATTCAGCTGTGTCCACTACAGCAAACCCAAACAAGAATCTAGGAAACCTCAGAGCAAGTGTACATCTGGAAGACACAGTATGTTCCCATTACATTGCAATCACAATGAAAAGAATTCATGTGTTTGAAATCTTTATACTTCACACTACAGTTTCTGCTTCTTTTATGCAAACATATCTCATTCTGTTTAATTTGGGAAAAAACGATTGTATTTTTATTCAATTTTTACTTGCAAAATTAGAGCTTTCCTAAACTTTTTTTTTTTTAAGTAGGAGAAGACCTATTAGGAAGAATTCAACATTCCCAGAATATTTTTGAGACAACTCTAATTCTACACATCAAATTTTATTTCTTTAAGCAAATCAGTAATTTCAGGAAGTGCAAAAGATGAGAAATACATGAGAGGACAGGATAAGAAACACATTTGTCACAAATGACCCCACCAAAATAATTATTTAGATTTCCGGATCCCATTTGAGAAATAATAGCTTAAAATATAAAAAATATTACAAGAAAGACATTCTCTGTACACCTCCTATATCCTTAAATCCATTAACATATTTGAAGACAATTGTGACTTTTCTGACTCAAAAATACCCATCAGAAATAAGGAAGCCATGATCTTCATCACTTATAAGGACAAAACCTTTAATAACATATCACATCTCCACATTCAGAAATTAAATTTAAGTATTAATTCCTATTGTATCTGAATAATAAGAGAAGAAAGTTGACTCAGCACCAATGAAAACAAATTATTTGGTTCTTCATGATTAATGCAGCTTGTTAGAAAAACAGAGAAACAAACCAACATTCTTACCTATAAACTGAGAAAACTCAATAATATTTACAGACAGTCATAATGGAAGCCCTTTCTACATGCTCAGTTTTCAAATAACACTTTTTTCCTAATACTGGAATGCACAGTCCTTAATTATTAATTTCTTTAATGTTTAATATGGTTAGATGCTAATTAGGAATTAAAATGCTTGAGAGATCTGCAATTTTTATTTTCAGAGTTGCATAAATAAAATATACTCTCAAACACTACTCAGTGCAAATTCTGACTGCCATTTGGACTTGCACACTTGTGCCAAGAAAAACACAAATGAAGGGAGAATATGAAACAGCAGTTTTCTTACACAATTTCAATTCTTTGCAAAGCTTGCAGGGAAGCTGTAGTGAATACAGAACTTCTATAGAGTGCCTGTTCCTGATCACAGAAAAAAAGCCAAAACATTCCATTTAAGTTCTTCCCCAATCAGTAGAAATCAGAATGCTTTCCTACATGAGGAAACATGTCTTGGATAATTCCTATTGCTTGCCATTTAAACAGGTCCACATTTAAATAGACTTGTATGCCATGATCATCTAATAAACAATGCAGTATAAGTATTAAATGTTTTTCAGTTTGAACCAGAACTCTTCTTTTTTACACAAATACTAAAATAAGTAAAGGGGAAAACTACCGGTTTCTGAAAATTAGATGCCAATGTTAATTGTCTTAGTTCATTCCAATAAGAAAACAATAATACAAAAATTTAAATTATTTTACAAACAGCTTCACACAAACAAAAGGTCTCATGAATTTCCATCTGCCTATATGGTTTTGAGCCAATTTCCATGAAAAAGCAATAATTAATATTTTTCGGTCTGTATCTGATTCATGGGATGCTTCAACTGTGCAAACTCAAATCATAGTTCATCTTTCACATCTTTCATTTTTTCATTGGTTTGATAACTATTAAAAAGAGTAGATGACAAAAAATTAGCTCTCTTTTTCCTTTATGCTATACATAAAGCAAACATCTACACATCTACTTCTGTACATCCACTGTACATTAATTATACCACAGGATATTTACATGCTAATCACCATTTACATCCATCAAAGAGCTTCCATGTCTTGAAGGATACAATGATTACAAAGTAGATGATTTTAGAAAACTAAATGAAGCATCTTCATATCCAGAATAGAGCTGTAGGTGTAAAGCCACACCATTTGAAGTTATCCACATTAGCTGGATTGTCTCACGGTCAAATAAATTCCTAATTTCAAGAAATATGGACCAGGATTCTACATGCATACTAGGGAGAAATAACCCCTTACTCATTCATTCACAGGCTAGCCTCCTCTCGCTGGTTCTTTCTTTTCTCTTTATGCTATTCAAGCACAGGCTCTTTTTTTTGTCTTATGTAGGTCTATGGCCTGTCTTTGGCTTTGATGAGTTCCCAGCACAATTGCACAACACACTGCCCTGTCTGTGAAGCATGTGTTCCTCAGCAGCACAGACTGCATGGCTGTTCTTGCCCTTTTCATTCATTTTTACAGGGAAACAGAAAACAAAACCTGATTATAATATCATTTTCTTTGCCATCTTAATGAAATTTTTTGTTCAAATGCCGGGACCCTGAAATGACACAGTTTATTATTACCTTTTCCTGAAATAACAGTCTCATTCTTTTAGGCTGTAATCAAAAGCTTTAAAGCATGCTCTGGTTGAAACAGAGAGAAGTAGGGATTTTTTAGATATTGAACCTCTAAAATCAGTACAAGGAAACTGTCACTCCCCATCAGTCCATGGGGACAGTCTGAAGGGTCACTATTTAAATTAAGAGAAGGATATTCAGCTGTCACAGCATCATGCAAATCATCCTCCTCACCAAACCACCTGCATTATAACTGCAGACAAGCACAAACAGAGCACATTGGTGGCAGATGCCATCTGTAAATACTCAACCAGAGTTTGACAGCACTGAATACTGCTCATTCCAGGACACAGTGCTGCTTACCAAAACACCCACGTTGATTCCACAGACTGAAGTCTCATTAAGTCTTTCCACATAAGGTTACATAAGGATATGGAACATTTTTTAATTAATAATTTTTACTTCATTCATGAATTTGCTGTGAGCAACCCACTTTCAGCTCCTATTCTCCAAAGTAAAAAAAAAAAAAAAAAGAATTGTCTAAACCATTCAAAGCTCCAGATTTCTAAGAACAACATAAACAACCCAAGGGAACAATGGTGTTAGTAGGACCAGGAAATCAAGAAACCAAAAATAGATGGAAAACAATATTTGAGACTGCCTTCCATAGTTCTGGATCTTACAGTCTGTGCTTCCTCTGGATGAGGAAACCTGCAGGTTTTCCTTGTTTCCATAATAGACCACTACAATTTGCCATACCGGGGCCAGCAGACAGTGAGCCATGCAGAAGCTCATCTGTTGGGCAATAATAAAAGCTACTGTGATCACAGACTCATTTCTTGACTACAAGGTGCTGCTACTGCACTAGAAAGCCTGATTTACCCCTTTTAAGGAGCAGGTTTTGGGTGGCACCACTTAGGGATGGCACAACTCATCTGAGCCATGGGACTGTATGTATGTATTGGTAGGGATGGCTTGGAAATGAAGGCAAAGTAACTTCAGGAGCAGATCCACAGCTCTGGAATAGCTTTAAGAAGAGACCAAATATCAAGATCAAGTTTGAAAGTCTTTAGTCTCTACATGATCCTGATAGAAACATCTTCATCTTCCTTCTTCCCTTAGATCCTGCATGAAGGAACGATCAGCAGCAGAAGGCAAAGCAAGCAGTGAGGTCAGGACAAGATGTTCTCTCTACAAACACTGCTCCAGATGTTCAGTTTTCACAATTATATCAAAAATTGAGGAAAAAAAATTGCAGGAAGATGGGTTCTCTTTAAATTATGAAGTGCAAGCCCAGAAGAGTAACTAATACTTCACACACACAAATGAAGCGGGCACTACACTAACTAATTCTGTCAGAAGGGAGACAAAAGAAAAGCAGATTGCTTGGTCTTTCAGGCTTTATCTTACTTTCTCCAAACTGCCTGTTAAAAATTACTAATTGCTAAACTTTGGTTTTTTTCCAGCAGCATGTGAAAGAAACTGGGATAAAAACAGAGGGAGGTTGCCAAATCCACAGTTAGAAAGTTTCCACAGGCTTTTTTTTTAGAAGAAATGGAGTTTCATTTCAAAATATTTTTCTAGCCTCTTCTACTGTGAAGACTGCAGTGCAATAATTTACAGAATGGATACTATCTCTATAGATAAACAAAACCATCATTCACAAGAGATTTGACCTTAACCTTCTGTCCTAAAATAGTATGGCCAATTACATAGCAGCAGCAGCCCTCATCCCTAAAATATCTTTGACTGAATTATGGAACTAAGTGCTAGTCTTGACTTCTCAAGTTTGCTACAGACTGCAACTAACTAAAAGAATAAGATATACAACTAAAACAGATATGTTTGTCAGAAAATAAATTCCAGCAACTAAATGGTGAAGCAGAAGTATGTACTGTTGAATTCTTAGCTCTTGTTAAAAAGAAGAGCTCGAAAAAATGCACAAACTGAACTTATCATTACATCAACTTAAGCAATAAACTAAAAGCTTCCAGGAAGTTTATCATCCTGTTTGCTGACTATAATTTGGTTTGTTTTGTTTTGATACCATGTTCCTGTTCCTTCCACTCATGTCCTCCAAATCAGGCAAAAGCACTGGAACCTCAGTGCCTATACTCTGAACACTTACCCAGCCCATATACTTTGTCTTATAGGGCAGAAGGAGCTTTCTATCTACCCTCAAATTTGAGGGAAAAAGCAAAACTCTGGCTCATTTGGCTAGAGTGGGGTAACAAAAACATATGTCAAAAAGTATCCTAAACATACTGGGCATTTGCTGACCAAAGTCAGTGCAAACATTTAGGTAACAGGATGTTAGTCTGATACATTTTCATTTAAAGAGAAAAATCACTGTGGGTCCAACAAACAAAAAGATTTAATGTTTACAAGAAGACCACTATTTGTCGGATGTTATGATATATTTTAATCCTATTTTTAGTATCATTTTTATGGAATTTCCTCTCCATTAATACTCTACTACACCAGAATTGCCAGCAACCAATGTGCAGAAGAGCACAAACCCAAAATGGTGTCAGCACTAATATCATCACTATCATTTCTGTGACAAGAATAACCCATTGATGACCAACATGGGATGCTGCTTACTACATAATTTATATTTTTCTGTAACTTCAGTGCTGTTTTTAAAAATCTGTTCTAAGACTGGAATAGTGGGGTTACAGCTATCACAAAATGACAGAAAAACTTAAATCTCACCCATGATTTCCTAAGCCCTCCCTCGATGACCACTTCAAAGTAACAACTTTTGAAATACAATAGTCATCAAAGAAAACTGTGCCCCCTTTTGTAATAGACAGATCAGTGAATAACATGAGTTCAAACATTAGCATGGGACAAAATCTAATGTGGTATTAGGGAACATTTCCTGTTCTCCTCTGCAGTCTCTGTCATTATGTACAAAGCACAGTAACCATAAAAGACATTTTACTCTCTGTGTAATGAAACTCAGCATCCAGGACTAATATGAGTGAACAGAAATCTGATAACATGCACATATTGCACACTATCCTTCTGATCCTGGAGTGGACAGGTATCCATATAAAATAGAAAACCATTGCAACAGAAAAGCCTTCTAAAGAAAGCCTTCAGTCAGTAGTAATGACAATATGACAGGGCCTTAGAGCACAGAACTGTCCCACCTGAGGGTGGAAACTTCCAGACGCAAAAAGTTCCAAGGAGGAACACAAGACACAGGATCCTTACTGGAGGCACTATAAAGCTCATCTCATTTTCCAAAAGGATGGCTGACATCCAGATATTGTTTTTCAACTATCCTTTCAGACAGAAGGACACTTCTTTTTCACTGTCATTCAAAGAAATAAACCAGAGGAAAAGAACACAATTTCCTGTCTATTTTTAAAAATCAGAGTTCACCTAAGGAACAAAGGTGGGTGGAGGCCTCAACACTATTGAGTCCTTCTGGACAAGAGTAAGTGTATGGAAGCAGGCAAGATTTAGAGCATCCAGATCACGGTCAAATAAATAAGCCTGACAAGGAAAAAAAAAAAATCTCCATGTGCAGAAAAGCTGGGCCAGACTGAAGCCACATCCTCAGTAAAAATAGGATAGAGCTACTCTTGGCTGAGCTACACCTTAAGAGCTCAATACATCAACACACTTTGCAAGGCCAGTGCAAGGAGTATTTGGAGGATTTAATGGCCAAAGGGGTTTTCCTGTCATGTTGTATTATCAAGTTTTGGTGTATTTTCAAACAGTAAGGGGTCTTAGCCTTGGGCTTTTTCAGAAGCTAAAGTATGAAAAAGATCAGATCAGCAGCAAGATCAGACTGAGAAGTCAATTAGAAATACACACCCTGTCACATTACCTATATGTAATGAACAGCATGGCTTTATACAAATACCTACCTATGCAACAAACTGTGTTCAAGGAAACAGGACTAGGTCATTCTCTAAATACTCTGCAATAATCTGTATTTTTATTTTCACTTCCCAAACCAGACATGAATTTGAAAAGATTTGATAACATGCTCCCTTTCAGCAAAAGGATAAGTATATTATAACTTCACAGTGTCTCTCTTTGTCAAATTTCTTCTGCACATGAAAAATTCTCAGAGAAAATTTTCTGGATTACAGCATACTAGGAAACCAGAAGGGTTTCTGAATGTACCTTGCACAAGTCTCAATGCAGTGTTGTCAGTCTGGCAGCTATCCTCAAGCTATTTCACATTCTTCATTTAAGCAGAATGCAAAGATCTGGAAATTTCTCAAACTAAGGAACAAGCAAAGCTGTCAACAGAACATTAACTCCTACTCCTATACAATCAGATTCTTAGATGGTCATAGACTATCATACCAGGGAATTACATGACAACAAATAATAAAACAAATCTCTTTTCTTCCTGAAGTGTTCAGCATTTATTGGAACTGAATGTGTGCTTCCCTTCCCCTCATAAAGATCTTATTGCTTATTGGATACGCCCTGTTCTGTTCATTTCCTCGTTAATGTAGATCGAACATTTTAGTCTAGATCTAACTCTTGAAGTTCACATCTTGTGTCCCACAGTTTCCTTTCTAGGAACAAACCAGACTACTGTTTTTTCCATGGGATCCCACAGTATAGTACAGAACAGGCAGATTTGGCCTCCAAGGTCCAAAACCTCTTCTGTATTCAGTGGCAAGTCATTGCATAAAGTTGCTCCTGGTAATTCATGGATTGTGAGCTTGTTGAGCTATGAGCTATTTAAAACTTTTCTAGATTAGGCAGTAGAATTTTGTAATTCTGACAAATTAATGGAGTCTGAATGAACTCGACCCACAGTACTGAACCAGTGGGTTCAATGTTCATGTGAAAGGTCCTGTGATCTCCAGAAGAAAACTCATCAGCAGTTCCTTCAAGCTATTTGGTCTCAAAATTTCCAGTGCTGTAAAATCTGACCAAAGGTCTGATGTGTCTAGTTTTTGAGATTCCTGAGCACTAGAGACAAGCCAAGTAGACACAATCCTTCCAGCTCCTATGTTTAGACTATGTATGCTCTTTTCAATCCCCATAAACGCCAGTGGATTAATTTCTGACCACAGGAAAACATCCGCAGCTTTACTGTTTGTGTCTGTTTGGAGCGAGTGCTGCAACAACTCTGATAGGCAGGAGGACCTACATGTCTGCTTCGGCCTCACTTCCACAAAGCAAGTCCTGCTCTCAGAAAGGAACTGCATGCCTAGTCACTGATTTTGGTGAAATATTGACTTTGCAAACTGATAATGGTCTTTTCAATGTTTATCCTGCAATAAATTTTGTTTATTGACCACTTTATGAATAAATCAAATCAGATTTTGCTAAAGTTGACTTTTGACTGTGCGTATGCATACAGGATTTCCACTATAAAGTGCTTTGTTAGCTGTCTTCCCACTCACGGGAGCTGATAAAGAGTCAACTACATCGACTGTTATCAGATCCACTACCATGCTAAATAAAATCAACGCTCTTTAAGTACAAAATACGAACAGAACTTCTAGAAATTTAAAAGTGACCTGGAACTTCCAAGGAAGACAAATATCTGGGTACCAACAACAAAGACTTTAGAAGCCCAGAGCAGACTTCCTGCTAGTCAGAGAGTTAAGTCTAAGAAATAATAATAGTTCAGTACTTTCTTTAGAATTCCATCATATAACATATAAAGACTTCTTCAACAATCAGTTTGAATAGCCTTCCAAAGAAGTAAATATTACAAGGATGCAGGAAAAAAAGGCTGATGGATGGGACATTAGTATAATACCCTCTCTTACAAAACCCAAACCACCAAAATTTGCAAAGTGGAATATTTTCTCACTGGCTAAATCTAAGCTACATGGAGGCCAGATTGTCAGATTACACAGATTAAAAATGTACTCTTTCAAATGAGGAGGCCCTAGAGGTAAAACTAGTCAGGCTATGATTTAACTGATGCATAATTAGGATGGTATTTTTTTCCAGGTTTTCGATTTTCTATTACTGTTGCCATTTTATGTAACAGGTTTATTCCCTTGTTTGGCCTTCCTAACAAATTATATAGTCTGTCTGCATGGTTCAGTCCTGCTCCTGTAGATCTTGTGCTATCAGATGATCCTCAGGTGAAAATAACTGAATTCAGCAACATATTTTCAACAAATGTTATGCTTGCCATTTAAAGTAACATGATATTACACCAGACTATTTTAAACCAAAAATAAAGTGTCAGTGCTAGATTTTGTTAGAATATTGACACTCTTCACAAATGAACTGAACCGTAATGCTTTTTTTGGAATTTGGTTTAGACCATTACAATGATTTTAGAACATATTTTTAAGTTCCCTTACAGGATTCCAAGGACCTGATTAGGTCCTTACTGGGTTTAAACTCCATGATCAAGATGCTTTGCTAATTTGTTATACTGGTCATTCACCCCTTGAAAGGACAGAAACTCTTACTGAAATATATTTTTCACACATGAACTGTCAGCCAAGTCTGCAAGGCAAAATCCAGCATCAACATTTACTCTTTTTCCTTATCCATAGGACTATATGCTAAAGGTATCAGATTTGAGCCTCCAAAGCTCATAAAAGTGTTGGTTAATTAGATATTTGGCATACACAAAGAACTGGTTTTTTCGTGTAATTTAATGTAGTATTCTGGAAATAGAGTAATCCTCAGTAGAGTATATTAACCTAACTAGCATGTTTCTACCTTTTCCCCCCTCATCAAAACACATTTGACTGTATAAACTTTCAAGGTCCAACTTTTTTCTACACTCTATAAAAGCAAAGCCCTGATAAATGTTTCACTCAATTTCCGTCACAGGGTTAAAAAAAAAAAAGGAAGACCTGGAGAAAGCAGCCAGAACAATAAGGATGTGCTGATGCAAACAGGAACTCAACCCCTTTTTTCCATGTTAGAAGAACAAGAATACTCCTCTCAAAGAGGCATTAGGTCAGAGACCTCAAAAGCAAGAGGTTGGTAGCTAACACTCCTGACTGAAACAATGTCAAGAACACACCCAGTGCTTGTGATGCCATGTCATTATTTAATAAGTATTTCTATCCCCTTTCATGCATTAGTCAATTACGTTTGCAGTTTGAAAACTGCATGTTTTTAGGTAGTGTTCTGGATTAAATTTTAAAGATTATCCTGGTAACATCTTAAAATACCAAATCATGGGGGGAAAACCCAGAACAAAACAATCCTTAAATCATTTAAGGCTTACAAGCCACGCTTTTCAAAGCATGTGCAAAGCCCCAGAGGGCTAAACATTAGATGGTGCTTTTCCTGCTTTCTGCTTGCCCCTCCTTTTTTGGTCATTGGTTGTTGGGGAGGGGGAGGGAGGTGGAAGACATCTTGTTTATTTTGGGGTTCGGTTTTTTAAGGTTTACTGGCAATACAAGTGCAAAAACCATCAGTTTCTGAATAACTGGAAACCAGTAATCATGCCCCTCATCCAAGTGTACGGAAGCACATTAGTAACAATACAATGAGCATGTACAACTTGTTTGCAACCTTCAGTAACATTTTTTTACATATTGAATTTGTAGAAGCTGGAAGTGAAAGGGGGGTGCTGCGACATATTTGCAAAAAAGACACAAATATGTAAAATCAACTGGCTTTCTTTGCAAAGAAAAGTGAGTTCAGCAAAGATGCAATTAAAAGGCTTAATTCTTCCATGAAGGAGAATCAAAACTGAGAGGACTAAAGCCACAAAATCATCAAATCCACTTATGTGGACTTATGTTCATCTGGAACACTTATTAAGGCTCATAATAGACCCACGTAAAGGTAAATATACTCTGGTATGAAGCCCTTGGTGCCTAATAATTCCAGAATGTGCAGAACACAGATCTACAGCAAAATAAACTGAAAAAATCACATGTATTCACCTTCTCTACAGAATTTCAATATGGTTTCACAAAAATCACACAGACAGGGCCTTGATTATGTAACAGATTGTAAAACTTCAGTGGAATGGCTACGTTGGACATTTCTGCTCCCTAGGGTCCACACAGCTCTCTGCAAGTAATGATCTTATAAATTCACATTTTTTTTAAAAAAAGCCAAAACATAACAAAAAAATCTGAGATCTGACTGCATAGTCAGTGGTTGTACAAGAAACACTTCCTGATGTCCTTGCAGGAAATAAGGCACATTGCTGTCTTGGCTACCTTCCGCCTCAAGCGCAGAACTCATTCTTTGATTTTGTCATTCCTTAACAAAAACAAAGCAAAAGGAGTATTTAAACAAAACAATGAAGAAAAAGAAATTTTAAAAAAAAAATTTAAAAAAATAAAAAGGCAAAAAAATCCCAAAAAAAACATAGCTTTCCTGAAACAAATATCAACTAACTACACATGGTTTTCCTGTCCTGCAGAGGAGATGAAAAAGCAAAAACCATATGACAACTGTTAGTATTATCACTTAGTATGTAAAATGAATAAAATCATCATAATGTCCACAATGCAAGAATTTACTTGGGGCTAGAAACTTGATAGCACTCGTACTATCCTAGATGAATAATCTTACTATCCTAGATGAATAATTTTTAGCAAACTGTTTTAAAGCCCATGCACAATTGAATTTCCATTAGTGTCCAAGATTTTCATAGGCATACAACTAAGAAACCTTCCTTTTACACTTATGTTTCAGCATGCCTGCACTAGGTGCAGGAAAAAGCCCATTTTGGAAAGTGGTTAGTTCTTGCATTGGGATTAAGTTAATTGTATGGATTTTCTTTTACAAAATTTGCAGCAGGTGTGAACTGCAGAACTTGCCAACTTCTTACGAATTGTAATTTTTTTCTTTAAACTGCATGAAATACACAAAAGATAAAGCACACTCATTTTTCACATAATTCTGTGAGGTTTTGAAGTAAATTTTATATTGAGTTTTTTGCTTTAGAAATTAGGAGCAAGGTTATGAGGTATGGCGATTCTTATGTCATTAACTTTGAAATATCATGTGTTTCTTTATTTTCTTTAACAACTATGAATTTACAATAAAAAACAGATGGAAGTCATGAACCTTTATCATAATACCAATGAGTTGCTTCCACAGAACTGTGGTAGCACTGGCTAGTATGGTGTTTCCTAAATTTACAGGTCCTAATTCCTAAATTTACAGGTCACAATCCTATAGGCACCAGACCACTGTGAGTTACTTTTAGCATAGAGATATAGAAAGAGCTCTTTAAATCTAAAAACAAAAACCAAACATGGTAATAATTTTCTCCCAGTTACAACACAGGTTCATAGAATCAAAGTTTGGAAAAGAACCCAGGTCATCAAGTCCAACCTTTGACCAAACACCACCATGGCAATTAACCACGCCACTAATTGCCACATCCAGTTATTTCTTGAACAATTCCAGGAATGGTGACTCCACCATTTACCTGAACAACCCATTTCAATGCTTAACCACCCTTTTAGTGAAGAAATTCTTCCTGAAAAAGCACATTTGATCTAACAAGATATGTAATTTCCTTCCATTTTTCTCCATGCATTCCTAGTCCCAAAAATTAAGGATCCATAAGGCTGTGAAATACAACTTTTTGGTGACGATAACTGTGAGAAGACATTTTGAGACTATTGCCAAATCTTACTGTCTTTCTAGGAACTTTCACTCAAAGTCACCAGGAAATATATCATCTGTTGCAATAGCAAATAAAATTGAGATGTGGAGATTTTCTTCAAGACAGTTAAAAGTCCAAAGCAAAACAGAGTATGTTTATTCATCCTACAAACACCACCCCAGGTAAGAACACACAGGAAAGAGCTGCCTTTGCAATGGGAAGATTCACCATTTGCCTTCTCCACACAGTAGAGGAATTCAATGCCGTGAGAAAAAAAATCAGTTTAGGCTTAAAATCACCACTTACGGCAATTCTATGATCACATCCAGGAAGCCAGGCATCAGTTCAGATACACAGTTTATATAAAAATCAGGGGAACTCTCTAGTGGATTATTATTGCTTGTATTTTATTTTTAATTTCACTTTCAAATTTCTTCAAAAGCAAGAACTTGGTTTCTATGACCTTCTTAACCAGTACAGAGCTGTATTTCTGAGCAATGCCAAATGATAACTACAATCCTCATCTGACCTATAAAGTATTTGACATCCTGTCAATCTGCTTCATAGATTTCTGACCCACATACACCAATCCCTTCAACAGATGATCCCTTCAACAGATCCCTTATCACAGATGATCTCTTAGGTCTGAAGCTAACTCTGTTTTCTCAAGACCAGCACAACCAGAGCCTATCTTTTACTTTTTATACCATTTATTAACTTATTCTCAAGTACTAATAGCTCCTACTTCCTTTTGACAATAATATGATCTCTTGCTAGATTGCATTATCTCACAAAGACTCCTTTGCAGGAGAATTCACAGGTAGACACAGGAAGACAGTACTGCCAAAAGATACTTTTTTTTTTGTGAAGGGGGATCGGTATAGCAAATGAAGGAGTTTATGAAGGAGTTTAAATGAAGGTATATTATATTGCTTGCTTATAGTATCAGTAAGAGAAGCTGCTATTACTGTCCTTATTTAAAAATCATTTTTATGCTTCCTTGCAAGCTAAAAAAGAAAAACCATTATAAATTCTTACCATCTTGGAACCAAGAGGATTTGCAGCAGATTTGTTCAAAGAGCATTTTTATCAATATCTATTATGTAGATCCCTTATATCCTAATGTCACCATAATCTGCAATATCTACAATTAATTGTTAATTATTAAGCACATAAAAATCAGATATTTCAGAGTTAGAAATTTATTGCACATTCCTAGAAACAGGTTCTATCAGCAAGCAAATCACTCAATTTAATGAACTATGTGGAGGAATTTACCCACTGAATTATACCACTGACTATATTTAAGAGTGCTTTTAGTCAAAAAGCTTAAGAGAAATTACAGAAATATTAGTAGAGGAAATACATACTTACAAATGCTAATAATCTGCTTATGGGCCAAATTTCAAAGACATTAAGTTCAAGCATAAATTTGGACTTCCTTCATTTAAGAAGCTTGAACTGTATCCCAGCCCTCTAAAGTTTGGTGCATGCAAAGAGTATGATGATCAAGGACAGACAGCATTCCTCATTACCTGCAGAGTACAGGAATTCTGTGCTGGAGCCATTTGTTAACAGCTTTCTTTGGATAAGACAAATACACCTGAAAGTCTATCTGTTAGCAACGCGTGACATATATGGGTCTTATCTCTAACTCACATTGAATTTTAAAGGCATAGTCTTCAGGCTTTCTGGATCATCTTAAAAAACCCCAAGGCTTCATTCAAAAAAAATGAAACTAAGTTTGGTGAATTAAACTATAGTAACTTTACGAGTATAAGGCGCACCCTTTTGACTAAAATTTTGGTCCGAACCCGGAAGTGCGCCTTATACCCCACAGCACCTTATATAAGGAGAAAGTCTGGAAATTTGCCAACCTGGAAGTGCAAGCCTGCAGCCCGCGAGAGCCAGCAGCCTGGGGTGGCCCACGAGAGCCAGCAGTCCAGGGCAGCCCGCAGCAGCTGGCACCAGGCAGGAGTGCTGGGGCCCGCAGCACAGGGAGGGCGCCTGGGGCTGCGTTAAAGGCTATGCTGATCCGTGAAAAACGTTTCCCAGTTGAGCACCTGCCAGTAAACCCCATGATTGCATGATTCTGTTACTAATTTGTTACTTTGTTGTGCACGGATCCTCACTGCAAGCAAAAAGTGCGCCTTATACTCTGGTGCGCCTTATATATGGACAAAGTTCGGAAATTCACCAGCGTCCAGAAGTGCGCCTTATACTCCAGTGCACCTTTACAGTAGTGAAATTACTGTATTCCTTTAATGAAATTGTGGCATCATCAAGAACAACCAACATAGTCTTACTCTCAAATTCTTGGGTGGTACATTGAAAAAAAGTTTTAGAGGTTGAAAAATTTCAAAAATGTGAGGCTAGAAAATTTTGTTCCCCAACTTACAGGTAAAAAAACAAGTAATCCATGTAGTACTGCAAGGGGTTACAACTTTTTGAAGCACCAAAAAGGAAAAAAATGGTGCATCAGAATTTGTCTTTTAGTTTACATTTTTAACCATCAAATCATAATCATACAGCAATGAAACAAAGAAAATAAATATTTTTTCAAGTTCCATGTAGCAATGGAAAAAAGGTCCCCAAACAATTATGGGTATACAGAGCCCAATTTTTTGAAAATGAAGAAAAAATCCAGGTGAAATTCTGTAACTGCCATTGGATTTGGGGGGAACAACAAATTCAGGTAATTTTACTATCACACTAAGCTTCATAAATTAATGTATATGGTTCCAAAGATCTCTGACCTTCAGTTCAAGACTCAAGGCACGTGAGGTGCAACACATTGTATTTCAAATATATTAACATGTTTGAGACAACTTTAATACATCTCATCTGGAGGAAAAAACCACAACAATTTAACAAAAAAACCACTCCTGAACTTTAAGGGAGATCATGGAGAACCTCTGCAGCCCAAACTGTATCAGAAAAGAAAATGCCAGAGCATAATTATTTTTAATTAGGTTCCACTAACAATGAGAACGCTTCTTACCACTTGAAAAACCACAAAAATAATACTCTAATCATCATCATTCAGGGAACTATTGTAAGCACTGCTTTGTTTTCATACACTTTTTGGGGTCCTTTTTCCTAAGTATATTTTCTGTTGGTTGCAAATAATTTTAATACCACCTCTCAATTGTGCTTTAGTACAGTTGAGGACTAAACAAAACAGCTATGCAAATATTTTAATGATGAAGGTTTGTTTCCATTTTTAAGCAGCACAAGAAACTGCAGACAGCTTAGTGCAACAGAGGGGAAGAAGAATGTCCTCAGACAGCAATAATAAACAAACGCCCTTTTATTCTGGTCAGACCTAGTAACGATTGGGCACGACAGTACTTAGCTCATCCTATGAATTTAGATCACTAAGATCTTTTCTCCTAACTCACCGTCATCTTCAATTCCTTGAAATACTTAATTTTTTCTCATGCACTGAACCCATAACTGTATCACCCTTCAATGCTTCTGACTGCAGTTTGGAATAAGTTTTGGGACTCTTTACCTACCAAGCCAGTGGGATGTCAAGCTCAGAAGACAAAAATTAGTCTGTTGTAGCTTTAATTTCATTTCACAAAATCACTGAGACCTAAATTACCCCAACATTTGACTGCACACACCACAGCAATCATGCAAAACAAGCCACAACACTAGAGAAAAGCAGCATTTCAAAAGTGACTGGTAAAAGTGACTGGTTAGACATCTAAGTAGAGAAAAAAATCTGCTCACTTTCTTACCTCTACAAAACCTATTCAAACCCAGCAAGGCAATGACAGTACAGGAGAGGATAATTTGCTTCACAATATATAAAGATCTAGTAAGCAAATTCATTTTCTAAGTCATACAGACTCATCCTTAGAGCATTAATAGCTAGTAAATGGGAAGGTCTTCTGTAATATTTTCTTCTACCCACAGAACTCTTTCCTTACTGCAAACAGTTGTCTTTCAATTAGGTTTTCAGTAATTAACATAATTTGGAGTGGGGCGAAAACAGCCAGCCCACAAATTAAAAATTTCACAGTTCTAATTAGGCACGGACACAAAAATGTTACATGTGAAAACAGGTACAGATAGTTTGCAAGGTTAAAAAAACCTTGACAAAAAGCTGATTACAGTCATGCCGACTATTACAGCTTTATTCTAAACTCTCCATAGTTTTTTCTTTACAGAAACAACAGTGACACAGCCCATACTTCAAACTGCAATCACATTAATTAGCTAGGCAGTAAAGTTTCAAAGCATACCAAATGCTTACTAGAGCCCACTCTGCCATTGTGTTTAACTTTGAAAACAAGTCCTGATGAGGGAAAAATCTACATGATAAGCATACTTCAGCTACAGCAAAAAGGTTTTAGTCTGCCTAGGAATTGGCAACCTCTGGCTGTGTTTTCTATACTTTATGTTATGTTTCTCTGTTCGCTGGAACGAATTGGCTGCTGTGAATGAAAAGAAACTTTGCATCTAATCAGTGGCATGAATTTAGACTGAAAGCTGCTGTGCAGGACTTCTGTGAAGAGTCTGGGCCCTCTGCCATCCTTGTGCTTGTGAATGAAGCGGCGTGAGCCACATGCCCTGCTCCTCCTCCTCCCCAGCTGGGGCCTTCACCCTTCCCTTTGCTGGGGGGACTGGGGAACCAGCCCTTCCCTGGTGAAAGGACCATGACCCAGAAAGGCATTCAGTGCCATCCATGCACTGCTTGAGAGATCTCAGCTGCGCCTTCCATCCTGTTGCTTTCACTCCTGCTTTCTAAATCAACTCAAGAACCAATGGGGACAGAGCCCCCCGTGCTCATTCCCTTGATAAATGGGCCCCTAAACTGATCTCTGACCTCCCTGCATACTTCTCCGAAGTTACTGCCGACCCCAGAGGCTTTGCAGTCTGCTGTCCTTAAAGGTTTGACTTTGGTTTTGTGTCAGGACATACTGATCAAGAAGGAAAAACAAACCCACGACTTTATTGCCATACAATTACTCTAACAGCAAATCCCATGCAATTACTCTAGCAGCAAAATCCCTATTCTTCTATTCACTCATAAGGACTGCCATGTGCTTTTGATTGAAGTACCACATCCAGTGAGTCTTCAGGACATACAAAACTATACAAAATCTATTAGGTTAATATAATTTCACATTTTCTTCTAAATTAGTAATAGAGGTCCCATTCATTTAACAAAAAAAAAGTTCATAAATGCTACATTATAAGTATTAAATATTACTGCCATTAATTCATTTAATTAACTTCAGAGCTGAGTCAGACTTGGAATACACACTAGTAAAAATTTCAAAGAACAATCACAATGACTGTTTCAGATGTGTATTTGTTTCATTCTCTTCCACAGTCTTTAACTATGTTCAAATAGTCCTTAGACTGCACCTCTTAGAACAGCTTTAAATATGCATTTAAAACATCAGAACTGGAAAATAACATTTTTCTGTGGAATACTGTATTAATGGTTTTCTTCCATTTAAAATATTAATATACTAAGGTGCCTAGCACATAATTCAAGTTTATCACTTCAGTTTTCAGAAACTTCTCTATATAATATCCAAGTTTTCCCATTCCAGAACTGTTCTTTTTACACGTCTACTCAAAGCATTTATGCAGATATGTTTCCATTCAAACTGTAAATGTAATTAAACCCCTGGGCTTTTATACTTTTCATTAATGAACATTTCTCTTTTGCTAAATTACTTTTAAAAAGCATCCTATTTTATTGAAAAATATATACTGTAGTGCATCTCAAGTAACCTACAGCTACAAGACCTCAACAGGTAAATCCCAAACTGTGAAGGAAAGGTCTGACTTAGAGCAAGAGGAAGGTTACTGATCTCTTCTTCATATAAGGAACCTTTTCCAGCAGGGGACCAGTAGGACTCCAGGAGAAGCTTCCCTCCACCTCTCACCATCTCTTTTTCCCATAGGCAAAACTACAGATGAAGTGTGAAGTGCTTTGGCAAAAGCTGAGAGAGAGGATACACTGGGAAAGCAATGGACTTTGTGATCACTCCCATACCACATCACACGATAGATCCTCAGTAAAACATATTCCCTGGCTGCTGCGAAAAAATTGGGTTGGTCAAGCAGAGACAACCTTGGCAGGAAGCAGAATAAGGGTTAGTATATTGGTTAACTGAGAGAACAGGGACTGGGCATGTTGTACCTGATCTCATAATACTGTTGCAAGAATTATATCTTTATCTATAACTCTGAGTAGATATTCTACAGTGAAAAAAAATCTGTATACATGATGACAATGAAATCACCCAAGAGGAGTAACAGATTTAGCAGAAGTTCCAGTCCCTGGCACTGCAATGAAGTCTAATCTTTCCCTGCTCCTCTCTGTCCAAAGGAACTGCATTACCATGAGCACAAGTACACCTCCAGTAATTGTGTTTAAGCTGAAAAGCATACATTCGGACATGTAAATTGATACTACTCACCTCTGCATAAGTCATTAGCCTTTTACATTCAAAGCAGAAGTCTCTACTGCTTCAGAAGACCTGCTGGTAATAGTATGTAAGTAAACCTTGGAGTTTACCAGAGCAAGGAATTTCACTTTCCTAGTGTTTCATGACTATTTCTAAATAACCAGGAACAAACAACAAGACCTAGAAACTCAGAATTTCAGTACAATCTTTTTATTCAGAGTGCACTCAAGTGTTTTTAATCTATTGATTTCTGCTTACAATTCATTGGCTTTTTTTGCCTGTTCTTGCTTGCTCGCCCTTTCCACTGCTATCATCCACTCCCAGCTCATAATTCTGTTGATTTATGCTACTATACCCTTTTCCCCTGATCCCTGATGAACATGTTCATCATGTGGGAAAAAGAGTCAAATTCTTTCCCAATCCAACTTTAAGGTTCGGTACTGAAAGGGTGCAGGCTATCAGAGATGCAACTACTCGGAAAATCCTGCTCCAGCCAGGGGCTCTGGCCTGGAACAGGCTCAGCGGCTGCAGAAAGGTGGCAGATGAAGAGTGAAATCAGTGCAGTGGTGTGCAGGGTGCCAAGAACACTGAGTGCAAACAGATTCTGTGGGCAGTGATGGTGGAGGCTTCTAATTAGCCTCCACGGGTCGCTTCCGAGCTTTTCACTTGGTTGAGCTGACTGGATTCACGCACAAGAGCAAAAGCCTGTTCTCTGACATGAGGAAAATAACCCTACTGCATCCTCCACTTTGCCTCTCCCTCATGTTTAATGAAATCCTACCAAATATGAAGGTGCCAGTTTCCTGAACAAACACACAGAAAACTCTATTCTTGCATCGGATCTGTTTATTAAAAGCAAATGTACTTTACTGACTTAGCCATAAAACAGTAAAGATAAACATTTCATTTGTGCTAAGTGATTAAATACATGCAGAAGGATGCTAACACCCAGTGTTCTGTACAAAATGAGCATTATTGCATTTTCTCAATATTATAGATTTATTAAAATATGGAACTTTAAAAATCCCTTTTGGCCTTAAAAACTTTACACCTTGAGATAAAATGAGTGGGGTTCTTATAAATTAATTCAATAAAGCACTATCTAGGCACCCCTCATTAACAGAGGGCACAAGCATATCTCTGAAAGGCACCAGTTTATATTTAAAATATTTTTAACACCTGCATCCTATCACATTGTTGTATTTTCCCTGTAATATCTTAAAATTAACCAGATCTCTCCATCTGATTCAAAAAATAATTATCTCCCCGAGGTCCTCAAAACCTGCTCCTCTTCCCCCACTCTCCGTCAGGGCTGCTGGCTACATTTTCGTACCAGCGATCCTGCTCAATAGAAGGATGCAGCGCCTTTCACATCACATTTTCTTGCATTATGGCAGGCCAAACTATATTGGAAAGGACTATCCAGAGATTCAGACATGTCACTAGCAGACAAATTTACCCCTCATGCTATTTCCCTAACCAACTCCAGGAGACCCACAGAAAGCCTCCAGTATCCGTAGGTACACACTCAAACTTTGTTAACCATAATTTTTAAAGTGCTTGGGCCAAGAAAATAAAATTCCAGACACTCAAGTCTCCTATTTTGCAATTTGTTATTGGCAGGGCTAGCAGTTTTTGCAGCATTCCTCAGTCTCTGCTCCCTCCCATCTTTGATTCCAGATGCCAGTTGTCAGAATACCCACCCCACAGCAAGTGGCACCTCTGTCAGGAGCAGTATGGCTTGAGTTCCAGTTGTTCCAAATAATGGAAGTCTGAATGCACCATCTCAGAATAATTCTGGCATTCTGAGAATGCTTATCCATTATGTGTTATCCAGCACTAGTATCAGAATACACAATCTACAATACACATTAAGAGTCTTCTTAGCTAATGTAAATTTGGACATTCAGAGTAAATATTTATTTAAACTAAGACAAAGCACTTCCATTATGACACTAGAGTTCCAGGATAATGTTAACTTCTTTTTGCTTTTTTGAGCATGTACAGTAGCTCCAGTAAAAGCCTTTTCAAACACAAACATGAAGTACGCTTCTGGAAACAAGCTTTTTATTCATGGTCGCTAAGTGAATTCATTTTTTGGTTACCAAAGAGAGGTGACAAAAGCTGTTATCTTTTATTCATAATAGAAGCAGGCAGAAGAGACAAAGAAAAAAAACCTGAATACGAATAAAGGAATTCTTCACAGCATAAGGAAGAGTTTTCAATGGAAATCTAAAGCTGAAAATTTATAGAAAAATCTGACTGAAATCTTCTGAAGTAACAGGAAATCAGCCAAGA
The DNA here is from genome assembly GCF_009819885.2 of Catharus ustulatus. Lineage (NCBI taxonomy): Eukaryota > Metazoa > Chordata > Aves > Passeriformes > Turdidae > Catharus > Catharus ustulatus. The sequence continues at coordinate 125,766,498 of NC_046221.1, read as the reverse complement.
ATGCCAGGAAAGCTGCATAGATGAACAAGTAGCCCCTGGACAACCTTAAACTCAAACACGTAGCTTTAAAAGGGTGGAAGTAGGGAAAGGTAGCCCAAGAAGAATACAGTCAGGGAGATGGTTAGGAAAGTTAGAGTAGTGGCATAAGTGAATCTGGCCAAGGACATCCAGGGTAACAAAACCAGCTTCCTTAGGTACATCAGCAACAGAAGACTAGGGAAAAACGTGGGTCCACTCAGGAAGGATACTGGTAACCTGGTTACCAGGTTAAGGAATAGGCTGAGGAACTCAATGCCATTTTTTACCTGTCTTCACCAGCAAGAATCCCAGCCCCATCACCCAAGCTGCAGAAAGTGAAAGCAGGAACTGGGAGAGTGAAGAACTACTCACTACAGGAGTAGTTGTGAACTCCACTGTTGAAGGCAGACTAAATGAGGCTTTGAGGAACCTGGTCTAGTGAGGTTCCCTGCCCATGGCAGGGGGGGTTGGAGATTGATTATTTTTAAGATTCCTTCCAATCCAAATCCATTCCATGATAACACCAACAAAGCAACAAGGGACAAATCTATTAGCCAGCTTTTAGGAAGGGTATTTAACTTAATTCAGTAACTGAAAACTGAGCAAAAAAGGAAAGACACAAAGTCTCCTACCCAAGTTTGTCTTCATCCATTAACTGCTTAGATAAACTCCTGACATAGGCATCTCCAGTAAATGCCTCAGGTTAGGACTGACCCCATAACAACATATGCTTATACATATATTGCACAGCCATAATTATTTTATTATTCATATTTTGCACAGCTTTATTTGCCCCGAAACAAACCTGAAAAGAAAATTGGTATTAGAATGGCAGTAGCAGCCCCTTCCCTAACTCTCCCTAAAATCTAAGGAACATTCATTTTCCCAATTTTTCCATTTAAGTGGACATCCTAAGTATGAGCATACAAATTTAGAAGTCTGTTGTGTAAAAGTTTGTTTACAGAAAACTTAGAATAACCTAAATGTATTTTCATTCTTCAGTTATCACTGAAGACATTCATTAAGGGAAAAGCCAGACATCGACTTTTTAATTAAGAAAAATCAAAGCCTCTGTTTGATAGGAGCAGCAGTATCTAATTCCCCAAGCCCAGGTGGCAAAGTCCTGAGTAGCATTTATTAAAAGAGCAGTAAAAAAAGTATAATATTATCAAATCAAAGTAGATGCAGAGGCTGGGACAAAGTTCCTGCCCCTTTGTGCCAAAGGGGCCCAAAGTCCTGTGCCCATGTGGAATAGGTGGGGGTAGCAGAGTGTTGGCAGCTGAACTGTTTTCACTCTGCACCAGAAGCACTGGAGAGCTGAGGAGAATCTGAAATTTAACCAGCAGTCTGGCTCCTCAGGTCTTTGTCTTAGCTGGGCACAGAATAAGGCCACCTCATAATTTATGTTAATCATATTCACATCTTAGGTCTGGTCATGGCTCATGATGGCCTTAGACTCCATGTAATATTAGGTGCAGGCATGTAAATCAGAATTACAGATATATCTAGCCCTCTGTTCCTAGTGTATCTCAGAATCTGCTAAGTAGAAACTAATTTATAAAGTGATGTGACAGGTCTTCACACTGATAGCACCTGATGTAGCAACTTTTCACGAATTTTTGCATTTAGGAAAACAGTAGTCCCCTAAAATATTGGGGTTTATTGTAGTAGCATAAGCTTTCTAAAGGCCAAAAATATTATTTTAAGATGCTTCATTTTCACTTAAAACCTTAGAAGTGGAATTTGGTTGCATGTGGAAAATCTGCAGTTCATCTACATTTTTCATTAACCAGAAAAAAAACAAGTCTTTCACTGTAACTGGACTTCATACCACAATAAGAATATTTAATATGCTACTATTTGCTTCCCATCTGTAGTGCACAGTAAAGCTACAGCTGCCCTGTTGACAATGAATGTTGCACCTATCTCAAGTCCAGTTATCTATCAGTACCCATCCACCATCTCCTCAAAGACAAAACCAAGTAAGTAAATTTGCAGAAATGAAATAAAGAGTCAGCAACTAGAATTGCTGTGATGTACTGGTAAATTGCTTTTGGAAGTCTGTGGCATAACTGTAGTAAATGCTTTATTTGTTACCACTAGTCAGAATATAAGAAATATTTACTCTTATTAAAAGTTAATTAAAAGGTTTTTCATTTTAATTTTTCAATAAAAAGTGAAATTAAATGTTTTAGAAATAAATAGGAAAGTCAGAGTATTGTATTATCCCAGAGCTGGTGGCTGGAAAACAACAGGAAAAGGACTGGAATAGCCATTACAGTTTTCATTGCCATGGTACATTAAGAAAGACAACAGCATACAAAGAACAAACATTTTAGACACAAAATAACGTTTTGTCAAAGCCCTGTTTTACATCTACTAGTTCTTGCAGTCAAAAGCCAAATTGCACTTGGCAAGTAAATATGGGGAATTTTTCATTACAAAGATATGCAATATGCAAATGCATAATGGTTGTCATGGTGGTCATATTTTAATATTTTATTTTTTCTTATTATAATAAGAATATCTCATTTGGTCCAGATACCAAGCTTTTTTATTAGCAAAATCTAAAAGTGCAGAAATTGTTGCTTTCTGTGCTGGATGCTGCTGTAATGGAGATGAAAACTAATTAATCCAGTGTAGTTCCAGGACACATTTCTCACGGGATGACCAAATAAACTTCAACTGGTCCTATCATTTTTCATGATATAGCAACTGTCAGCATCACTTGCTCACACATACCATATAGTAATCTACAGAAAATCTGTTTAAATGTCAGGGCAAGAGAGTATTTTATGTAATCCTGCATTGATAGCCATTTTAAAGTGGCATTTGTGTACCAAATAAGTTTGAGAGGGAAACAAGAGAAGCTTTGTTAACCAATTCACCTGAAAATTTTGACAGACCCAAAAAAGTGTGTGAAGGAATCAAAAATATTTTCCAGTGAAGAAGTACCCTGCAAATTAATTTGGAAAACCTATGTTTTAGTGGATTGTAGGTGTTGAAAAGAGCATTACAATATCAAAGTTAAAAACTTCAAGAGATTGAGTTGTAACTAGTCAACTTAATTACTCAAAAATTGGCAGTATAACAGATTATAAACTACTGTAACTATAAAATAGAATTTTACTTGTTAAAAAAATCCTAACTTGGAAGAAGTTTCTTCACGTGGCCTACTAAATGAAATTATGAAGTAATTCTACCACTAGTACAGCTCCTGTTCAACTTTTATCTTCATGTATTCTACTTAAAATAATCTTTAATCATGGCTGACAGTCATCTCCTACAACTCCTGAGAATGTTCTATAACATAAGTACGTGAAATTTAAAAACAAGCAATCACTTTTGAACTTACAGGTTGAGTATTGACTCAAAAGATTTTCACAGTATTTTTTGTGAGGCCAGTCAGAGTCTTTGTCCTTCCCCACCTATAGAAAATCACAGTTTACACTGTAGCAGTATCAGCATAATTTATCCTCAGCTTCACATGAAAATTTCAGAGTATTTGCCGAGATGCTGATTTACCAGCCTTCCCCAATTTTGTCCTGGCACAGTAGACTAAAAACAAACCATGATTCATTTTTGCAGTTCAAATCCTTACTACTATGAAAAGCTTCCAAGTTACTACATTTATATTCTCCTCTGCTTTCCTTTTGAGGATATCAGTCAGGTCCAAGCTTTATTTCATCACCTATCTAAAACTATTCTAAACACAGCATAATATATCTGAGTATTTATAAAGAGACAACTTGAAGCATTGCCTGCTGTCAGTTTGCTATTTCTAAGTGCAAATACTGAGATGTATTTGAGATGGATAGAAAGGACAGCAAATTGACTTTAAACATTTAAGAGTGAAGCACTGCTTTGCAAGAGAGATCACAACATCTTCAAACAGCAATGACAATCAGTTCTCTGTGCAGTCACAGTGGAACCAAAGATCTTCCTTGGTAAGGGTCGAAGACCACTTCAATATCTGCAGAAAACAGGAAACTTTCCTTCCCATTGTTTCTGTCCGGTCTGACTATTGTAACAGCTCAGTACCGCTAAACATGGGAAAAAGTCCCTTTATTTCCTGTAAGGACAACCTCGTAGCATATGGGAAGAAATTAACACACTCATACAGAATATAACTGCCAACTTCCAGGCATTATTCTTAATAAACAGGATCTCATGCAGTGTCAAAGAGATAAATGAACCCAAAAGTAAATGAAAAGTTATTGCTATCAGCTCTTTGCTCTTCTGCCCCTGCCCACATAAAAAAACTCTTCCAGGTATATTACAAGATATTTAAATGTGATCTAAAACTAATTAATTTTGTTATTTCCATTAATTAAGTCCAGTATTATTATTAACGGTGTTTATGTGTTGTTCTGTGTAACTGAACTGCATAACCAACATCTTAATAGAAAATGAACCTTTCCACTTAGAGAAAACAACAGATGCAATTCTACTTAATATCCCTCTGCTGTAACTCTAAGCCACAGAAAGACCTCAGCTCTGCCAAAGATATTTCCAACATTATGGAAACAACCTGCAACTTAGCACTTTTGAGATGTTCAATCAGTCACACTCTCCTGAAAACCTGGAGTTATCTTTAGCTAACCTCTTTTATCAGTAAAAGATATCTCATATGCTGCTCTCTCCAATAAAAAATTCTCAATTGTCTCTTGATAATTATTGAAAATTCATACTTTATCATAAAATAAAAACAAATTAGCACACAATAACCAAATTCAAAGATAATGGTATTTTCACACCTCAAGCTGTATTTGAAGATGTCTAAAAAACACTGCACTTGTACTGCTCCACACTCACAGCAAGCATCCAGTAAGATTGTTAGCTTCTGGGACCATGAGCAGCATCTCATCTAACACTGCAAAAGCCAGTGATGCCTGTCCTATTAACACACACACTACAGTATGAGGAAATCTCATCACATACTTGGCATGTTTCAAAGGGGATTTTTGCGCAAGTTTTCATTTTTAGAACTAATTTTCATAAGCCTTCCTTCTTCCTTTTCTACCTTGCTAGTGTATTTTTCCTTACTATTTTCTCCTTCCTATTTGCAGAGCGCAGAACTGTAATCTCATAGCTCTTACTGTTCATATTTTTTCCTGCTTGGCTACTTAATCCTTCACTGAGACCTCTTTCTAGATCTTTTCCCCATTCACAAAGCAAAACAGAATGGTAAGAGAAAGCAAATGGCAGCTGCAAGTCATACTTCAAGAATCTTTCCCAATCTCTAAAAACCACTTTTGATATACAAAGGTAAGAAATGAGGTGAAAAAGGGCCTAAGTAAAGTGCTAACTACATATTGCAGAAGGATAAACAGAATTCTAATGTCTTTCAGTCAAGAAAGATGTTATTATGACAAGTATGAGGTCCTGAATTATGACTCCTCTTGTCATAATTCAGTACCTCAAACATCTATTACACATGTTTGGGGATGCTTTTGCCCTCTGAAAATTGTATGCAAAAGACCAAGAAAGAAATAGGCAGAAGATCAATGAAACAGAAGAACTCATCACAAAGGAATGTGAAAGATGATTGAACATATGAAAGGGATTTCATAAAAAGAATAATTAGATTTCCAACAACAAAAATAGTGATGCAAGTAGTCAGCAAATTTTTTAGACAGGATATTTAAAATGCATAAAAGGAATAATTTTATGGGATACACATTCAGAAGTTACAGATGCCAAAAAACACACAAATACAAAAATAATCAAACTCAGAAATCACTTAGTTTGCAACCAGGTACTACACCTACACTCTTCAGGAGAGACAGCCCCCAGTCAGGAAGTAAAAACTCCCTGAGTAATGTTACTGCTTACCATTATAAAAAAAATACTGTGTGTTGTAGTTTAGTAATGGTATTCCCCAATTTAGTGCTTCTACTGAAACCACACATCACTGACTCACTCAGCCCCTGCTCCCCCCTTCCCTTGTGGTGGGCTGGAAAAGAGAATTTGAGGCACAAAAGGTAAAGATCACAGGTTGAGGTAAGAACAATTTACTGAAAACAGCAATGAGATAAGAAAACAGTAACAACACCATTACTAATGGCAGAGGGCACGAGAAAGAGGGGAGTGATTCAGGTGGAAACAGCAATACCTGACCACTGCCTCCACCATGCTACCCTGACCAGAAGGAACCCCTTTCTCCCCTAAGACACTCCCTTCTTCACACTCTCACCAATGATGTGAGATGGTGTAGAATGATCTCTGTGTCCTAGCCATGCCTCCTCCTGTCTACTGCAAAAATTAAAACCTGTCCTGGCCACAATCACAGCAAGTGGGATAGACCTTTTCTTAAATCTGTCACAGCAATTCACAGGTTCCTTCCAGCATGTCTCATTTTAGGTGTTTATCATATCCAGCAAGTTCCTTTTTAAGTGGTATTTTATCATACCTTTCATGAACAAAAATCAACAGACAGTAACAGGAAGGAAGCAGCTCTCATTATAAAGGTAGGGTGGTCATTTTTACAAAGGCATTCTATGAATTGGGACTTATTTATTGCCTTCCTGCTTCCTATGGCTTCTGCAAAATAGCTCTTTCTCCCAGACAACAAAAAGGTAAATACAAACTATTCAGTCAAACATTTTACAAGTGACACAACAGTAGCTCTAGCTGTGTGCCACTTTTTCTTCCCTCTAACTTGTCAGGCTGTGGTATCATTTTAATGAAAGTGGTGCCTATATATTGCAGAGCTTCAGTTGCTGCCACATCTGTTTAAGTCTCAAATGCCTCTGTGACTCTTAGAGCAAAGACCACACTCACACTACAGTGTGTCTTTAAGATCGAGTCAGAGGATGTCTCAAAGCATGCTGTAGCATGCTATTTCTCCCAGGAATCCAGATATCTTACACCATATTCTTAAATTCCTTGAGTAACTTAGCACCAAAGACTAAGCAACAAAATGAAGTGGTTTTCCAGCCTTGTTGCACAAATTCATAGCATCCCAGACATCAATCACACTGTCATATGTCACACAACATATTTGATTCAGGCATAAAGCAACTGGGATTGTTAAGTCAACACATAAGAACACATTCATCCCTCACTCTAGGAATGACTCCTTTTAAACCACCTTAGAAAATTAACAATTTATTTCACAGGTCAAATGACAAAACACTTTTTTAATGTAAATTCACCATCGTATTAATTATAGTGGTCGCTTGCTCTAGTTACTATAATAGGCAAAAATTCATTTAGAAAGTAAACATGCCAACATATATATAATGTATTTAAAATTCAGGCACAAATATCAGCACCAACAGACAAATTTCATTTTGAAGTGAGAATTCATACAAAACTTCGAGGAAGGTCAAGGATTAGATTCTTTATTCATCAAGATATTATCAATTTGTCAAGGGGCCTGCATCACACAAATTACACTGAATAAAGAAAGCCACCCAGTAACAACAACATATTACTTTTTTCCAGTACCCACTTCAGTTCTGTTTGTCCTACACATTCCCTTCATGTTCTTCAACCTTGTACTTGAAAGCTCATCAGGGGTGCAGATGACTTGGCAGCCAGACTGCCAAAAGCACAAAGGACAATCTGGAGGTCTCATGGGACCTAAAATAAGTCTCAACCCCTAATTTCTCAGTTCTGTCCCTACAACAGCACAAATTCAACTGTAAGGAGCCTATGAGACAATCCCAGGAGCAATCAAGCTTGCTCAAAATGAAGCTGGCTTTGAACAGTTATCTTTGCAGCTTCTCAGACATTTTAAGTAGGCAACCATTCTTTTAGCATCAATTATATATGAAGGGAAAGGGTTACTCTGCTGTCAGAGTAGTGAACTGGGAATCAAGGCATCAGATTATATTTCTAGTACTGGCACAAACTTCCACAGGGACCCAAAAATCAAGATCTAAGTTGCCCATTTGTAGAACTACATAGGCTTGATTTATTAATAAAAGCAATGCACTGAGACATCTCCGAATAGAAAACAGTACAAAAGTGACAGATTATCTGTTTCCTGAGCAAAAATAAAACACATGAAATTTTTAAAAACCCCTAAAATTGAGTTTTCTCTTGAATTTTGAATGATTGCTTGCTGAACAGTACAGCCAGCCATTGACACTGCAATTTCAGAGTATAAAGGAAAGAGATGCAAACCTGAAAATTCTGTTCTCCTGAAATTGGCTGAAACTTCAAGGCAGTCAGCCTTTTTTTATGTCATGGCAATAAATTGCAAATTGATGAGTCATGGAGGCTGGAAAGGAGGTCATCTAGCCCAATTGCTTGAACAGAGTAGTGTCAACTAGAACAGGTAGTCCAATCTTGCCTAGACAACCTTTAAGCAAAATAAAAAACAGTCTCTGAGCAACTTATACCAGTTTTTCACCAGTTTTACTGTAAGCAATATTTTTTCCCTTCACATCACATCAGAATTCCCATCTTCCATGACCTCTCCTTGTACCACTGTGCACCTCTAAAAGGAATATGGCTGCATCTTGCCCACATCTATCCATTGGGGAATTGTAGACAATAATAAAAATTGCACTGAGTCTTCAAGGCCAAAGAAACCTTGCTCTCTCAGCCTTTTCACAGCAATATGCTCCTGCCCCCCCCTCACATTGCTGGTCCATCCCAGACTTGAGTTAGTAGGCAAAATTATTTCTTCAATTAGGGGGGCAAAAATTTGACTCTCAGAAGTCTCACAGATGTAGAGCAGAGGGTAAAGAATCAAATCCCTTAACCTAGTGACAACACCCTTGCTAGAACAGTCCCAGGATGCTGGTTCTTTTCTGCACTGCAAGGGTGCAATGCTGATTCATGTTCCAGTTCTTGTCCACAAGTACTCCCGGAGTAACCTCTAAAGCTGCTCTCTAGCTCCCAGCCTGTGCAGGTGAACAGGGTTGTGCCATCCCAGGCACAGGACTCTACCACTAAAACATATCACCCAGCACCAGATTCAGACACCTCTTGAGCATCTCCAGGAGTGGTGACTCCACTTTGCTATCTTCATTCTGGCATTCCTCCTGAGTAGCCAGTCCCACACCAATCCACATGTTCACCAAAACAGTGACAATCCTGCTCAATCCCAAACAGAAAACCAAATCAAAAAGCATATAGTTGAGTCCTAAAGTAAAAACAGTTAAACAAAATTTCTGAAAAATAATATGCATGAGTATGTGACTACAAGTTCAAGACACTTACAAAAATGGCAGAGTCTTCAATAAAATTCATTACCTTGGCTCAAACCTGTATTTCATTCATGGGTAATCCAAATCCTTTCTAAACAGGGACAGACACTTTAGAGATACATGGTTTAGATTTCTCACATGTTGTAATACTGTGACAATGACTTCATCTAATTGACAAAATTGCTCTTCATGCTAACCTTACCAAATAAATACAAACCAAACTTGGGAGACCTAGTTTTGAAGCTTGGTATTTATAAACGTTGCCAAAAATTCCTACCAAAGAGGGTTGAAAAATTTGTCTCCATAAATATCTGAAATCACTAAAGACAGCATAGTATTCAGCAGCATTAGGTTGCACAGAATAACTTAAACCTGGATGTTTTGATGAATGGTGCCCTCCAAGTAGCCTCTTCTAAATTTGCAGCTCACACTACAGATTTGTGAAATACGTGTGCCAGGAGAGTTAGGACTGAGCTAGAAGGCAGAGCAAAGAAATAACTGGAACCCTGCAAATATTATTTAAAAATACAGATAAATCATGAAGTTTTATAACACTTCTAAGCATATTATAGTCTTCAAAAGACTAAGCCTTCGCCTACAATAAGTCTTAAGAACAGGAAAGTTTCTTAAATGCTATGGAACAAAGATTTCCCCTTTCAGTATTCTAAGTTTTTCACTGAACAGCTCAACAAACCACCTTTCTTGCTAAAGAAGAGTTTTTCACAATACCATCTAAATGTAGCTGAGAGCAGGAAGAGCAAATACATTGAAAAGTATGAAACATTTTTCATTGTCTAGCATAAATCCCTCCAATTCCAAACAAGATAAGATACGTACTTGAAAATTCTTTAGAAAAAACTCTGCTTTTTTGCCATTGTCCTACACTGCATGAATTCTGTGCTCACCTAGTAAAGACACACACACAAAAAATAATCTTTCTTGCTAATCCACTCCATAAAGCAGACTGTTCAACCTTGAGGCTGGGGTCACAAATAAATAAACAGCTTTTAAGCAGTTACTCTTACTCTTACAGGGACCACAGGTGGTGCCATTGATATAGACAAGCAAAGTCAAATAAAAATAGAATGCCACACTCACATTTTTAGTTAACACTTAAGCAAGTTTAAAAACAGCAGAAATTGGAAGTGAATGGAAAAGATATTGACTTTCTATAGTAATTGTGTTTGCACTTCCTTTTGACTTTTTATGATGAAGTAGCCATAGAATGCTGTTTTTCTTTTCCTGAAGAGAAAGGAAATCACATAACCTTATCAAAAAATGCAGCCAGCTAAAACCCTTCCCTTCCATTCATTTAAATCCCTTTTATAAAATATAAATGCAATTATGAAAAGCACTATGAAGTCACTAATCATCACTATAATTGAGATATACATATAACATATTTAGTGAGTGGGACTAGATGATCCTTATGGGACCTTTCCAATTTAAGGTATTCAGTGACATATATAGACATGCACCCAAAAACAATACACACAGACACTTTGTTTATATCAAACTACAGCCATAAAAGATCATCTATAAATTGTTCTTTTTGTGGGAAGCCCAAATCTAAGTTTATTATATAGCATAATCACTTGAGGAGTTTCCATCCATGACATAAATCCTCTGTTGCTAGTCAGGGTTAGTAACATTGAATTTGATTATGAAGGTTGCCTGAAGTCTCAATTACTATAATCACTTCAACAAATAATTAGCCTGCTCAACAATCAGAGAAATATGTATTGAGCCAAGAGACAGGGGAATACAGATCCCAAGGAGTCACACAGACAACTGAAAAGGCTGCACAATAAACCTTATAAACAGTATCTCTTCATACCAATTGAAAAGTAAGGATCCTGCTTCCCTTAACAGGACACATTTAAAGAAAACTAACCATTTTTTAAACTTTAGTGCAAGCAGAAGATAGTACAGTAGGATATAATAAAATCAAACTGATACTTTCGAGTTAACTGGCAGAAACATACATTCACTGAGAGACTCTGTAAACCATACTATAGTCTACATAATAAACTAGCTTTGTTTTTTTCCCCCAGCTGCTTCAAGAATCTAACTAGTCACCCCAGCTGAGGCAGTGGGGAAGGCTGACAGGAGTGCCAACATCTGCTTCTATTCCCATCAACGTCAAATCTTTCAGAACACAAAACTGCGCCAGCGAAACAATCTCTGCCATAGAAAATTAAAACTCTACATCCACGGATATCCCCTGAAGTATCAAGTGTAGCAGATAAATTACATTTCCAATTTCTATTCCAAAATAGAGTTTCTTTCCAGAAAATATATATGTATATTTTATATATGTATGCATACATATATGTACATGCATCCTAAAATTGTTTATGGTTTGGTTTGCCCTTATTGGTCAATTAATGTAAATCACAAACATAAGAAATAAGCCTTATATCAGGTCATAAGGTGACAAATTCAACTAGTCACTTTTTAGCAACTCTTTACTAATTTCATGATTATAAGCTGCACCATTTTGACTAAAATTTTGGTTTGAACCCAAAGTGCGGCTTATAATCAGGTGTGGCTTATATATGGACAAAGAATGAAAAGTTGCTGTTTTAGTTTGGAGGACAGGTGTCTGCTGAGAAAGGCAGGAGCTTCTCTTTGAAATGGAAAATGTAAACCCCCTCCCTCCAAATTATTAAAATTTTGAAATCAAGGGGCTTTCAGGCAAAGATATGGGAATTAGGAATACAGTAAATTCACGAATACAAGCCGCACGGACTATAAGCCGCATCTCTGGGTGTTGGCAAATATTTCGTTCTTTGTCCATAAATAAGCCGCACCTGAATATAAGCCGCTCTGTCGTTCTCAGCGAGGACCCGCGTGCAACAAAGTTGCCAAATACTAACAGAACCGCAGCATGGCGGGGGGTTTACTGGCTCAACTAAGGCTGTGCAGGCTTGGCCCGCTAGGGGCTGTTGATGGGGTCAGGTGGCCCAGTTCGGTGGTGCCGCTCGCCCTGGCCCTGATCCCGCCGCGGCGCCAGCCGGGCGGGGGTAGAGCCCCCCTCCTCCTCCCTGAGCCACGGCAATGGTGGCGCGGGGCCCCCCCGTCTCTCCACCCAGGCTGCGGCAGAGGAGGGAAGAAGAGAGCTCTCCTGCCTCTCTCCCCGCCCCCCGTGCTGCCCGCAGGGAGCCAGGGCAACAGAGTAACACTTTGTAACAGTCGCGAAATGCCAGCTTTTACTGGCAGGTGCTCGGCTCGGCGCCCCTGGCTGGTACATCTGGGGTTGTAAATGTCAGAAAATTATTCACATATTAGCCGCCCCCAAGTATTAGCCGCACTTCTGGGTTTCCACCAAAATTTTTGTCAAATTGCTGTGGCTTGTATTCGTGAAATTACTGTAACAGTTCTTTTCTAGGGAAATTAAAATAGAAATACAGTACTACAAAGAAACAAACTCTAAACCCTGACAAAGTCAGAGTACAACCTGACACCCCGTCAGGCAGGGTGTTGGTAGCAGTCCCATTAAATGGTGGTTGCAGTCCCCTTGCAGTGACAGATGTGGTTCAGTTGAAGCAGTGCTCCTGCAGAAGGTGCAGTTTCCCTCCAGAGGTCCAGTGGTAATGTGGAGAAATCCTGTTTCCCTCTGGAGTCCAGTGGAGAAAGGGGCTCCTTTAGTGTCCCAAAACCTCTGTTTTTATCTTGGTAAGAAATGTTGGGCTCTTCCCCCTGGCTGGAGCAACTCCCAATGGGATGCAGTAATTTTATCAGTCACACAGTGGGACTCAATGGGCCATTAGCAGAAAATGACTCGCTGGAGGAAGGATTGGTTGTGAAAAGATAAAGAACAATGCCCCACCTGGTTTCAGTGGATGGCCCATTAGCAGAATATCTCCCACGGAGATTAGGATCACTGCCCCCACCCTCAACAGATGGTGATAGAATAGATACCTTTTATCACACTCTGTATTGTAACCCAAGACAGTTGCTGACACCCAGACTTGCAGCTTATATATGAACAAAGAACGAAAAGTTGCCGACACACAGAAGTGTAGCTTATAATCAGCTGCGGTTGGTGTACTGTACAGTTGTACTGTACTTTTCTACTGCTATGTTGAGGATTCAAGTGATTATCCTGATTACACAGTAAATGAAACTTCGCACAAAAGCATTCAGCAAATTACAAAAAAAAAGTCCAACTTTTTTTAAAGCTCTCATTAAAAATCACATTGTCCAGCATAAAAATCACAGACCAATGAGAATCTTAGAAAAGTTCATGTAATTTTGCTCTAGTTAGTTAGTCATAGAATAGAATCATTAATGTTGAAAAAGACTCCAAGATCATCAGGTTCAACCAGTAACCCAGCACTGCCATGTTGACCACTAAAACACATCCCCAGGTGCCACATTTACATGTTTTTGAACACCTCCAGGGATGGCGATTCCATCACTTTCCTGGGCAGCCTATTCCAATGCCTGAACACCCCTTCAGTGAATCAATTTTTCCTACTGTCCAATCCACACTTCCCCTAGCACAGCCTGGAGCCATTTCCTCTTGTCCTGGCATTTGTTAGTGGGGGAAATAAGACTGATTCTTACCTCACTACAGCTTCCTTTCAGGTACTTGTAAAAAGTGATAAAAGTTTTCCCTCAGTCTCCTTTTCTCCAGGCTAATTGTGCTCATAGGGCAACACAGGAAATTTTCCTTATGTTTACACAGATCACAGTAAATAGACATTTGCTGTAAAGAATCAAAGCAATGAGGCATAACGTCACTTTTTTACAGCATCTTTAGCATAGTTACTTGAGGTACTTATTAATTATTCAGTCATACAGTTGGACAACACAATTATTTTAGACAGTGCAAATATTCACCAACTGTTGCTTTCTGTCCCCTCCAGAAAGTGCATTTTGCTAAGAAAAAAATATTTTCCTCTATTCTTGCAAGTAAAGCTTCTCTTTCATTGGAAAACAAAGATTTTTGCCTCGGGAAAATGGTATGATCACCAGCAAGAACATCCAGAAGTAGAAAAAACTATATTGTTAATTTAGCCAGTAAAGCACCAAGTGTTCATAACAGAAACTTAATACTGTAGGTTATTTTAAAAAATAATAACCTCCATCTAGATATATAGTTTTTGGAAGTGTTTTAGTGTCTTAAATAAATTCTTCCATCACTTGTTACTTTCAAGAAATGGTAGAAAGAATACTGAGGGTATTGCAATGACACTCTAGATGTAATGAAATGTCTGAAGGAAAAGTATAAGCATTTATTCATAATTTCCTGTGCATGCCTCCTCCCTCCAACATTGCTGCAACTACTGGGCGAGTTAAGTTTATCCACCTCACATATGTTTACATACCTCACTGCAATTGGCCCAAAATTGTTATTGCTCTGTATCACTGAAATCTCAACAGACTACACTACTACAGTTTATTACTGGAAGATTCAGGAGATGGGAAAGAATAATATTAGTAGAACCAGACCTTTTCACTCAGATTTGTTTTGTGATGAGTGCAGATGTAACACAATATATTGTATTTACACAGCATAAAGACAAAAAAGAGGTGAATAAATTTGCATGGGAATGACTACTCAGCTACTTCTATCTAATAAAGTAACAAATATATCAAGTCTTCTGCTTTGCACCTTACAGTGTTACAGACTTTTGACAAGTCAAACCAAGATACTTTGCACTACACTGATAAGTGGAGGATGAGCAACCATAGAGGAGTGGAGGGGAAAAAAGACTTTAAAAAAACAACCAGAAACTTGTTCTGAGCAATACTCTTTTAATTCCAATGTAAATAAATCTAGCATATAACAGGTATGTTTCAGTGTAGGGAAACCAACAAACCATTTCCCATGTTGACACACACCAGCAAGTCACTTCCCCCTTATAACCTCTTCATTCTGTAGCCATGCACAGGGATTCTTTCATTTATCTAAGTTAATACCCTGTGAATATTTATATAAGTGAATACCCTAGTAACTACAATGAAAACTGCAGGTACTCTGAGCAACCTCTTAAGGAGACTATAACTGGCTTCAGCTTCTCAGTTATAAAAGAAACATGGTTTCTACCACCATGAGCTCCATTGACAACACTGAGATGACCTGGAACTGTTAACTTTGACTTGAACATAAACCCATCCTGCAATGATGTTTTGACGGCTTACATAAATCAGCGTGACTGTCTCCAGACTGGCCCTCATCCAGTGGCCCTCAAATCCACCATCACAGCTGATCTCAACAACAGTCCTAGCAGGTAGACCAAAGGAAAGTTCAGAAGTTGTTTCCTCAAACAAAACTTAGGTGTAATCAGAACATGTGACATTTCTGTGAAGGATTTGCATCTCTGAACTGTCACTTGAACCCTGTCCACAATCATTAATGAATTTAAAAAACTGATGTAGAACCAAGTATTTAACACCAACCCTTCTTCCTTTCTCCACATGATTTATTTAGATCATCTTGATCCAAACCACTAAAAGACAATACCGAATTCAGTGCCTGGATAGAACTTGAAACACATACAGATTCTGATCCTTAAGGGAATTTGAGTACTTACTTCTTGAACTCATATATCTTATGTCTAAAACCTTAGAATACAAAATTAAAGATACTACAAATTCTTCGAAGTTGCTGAAATCCAAGACTCCAGCATACACCAAATTTGTGGCTTAAGGTAAAATATGGAAGAACATTGCCTTAGAAGAGCTGGGTTGTCTTTTTTTAAATAGGTAAAACCTGATCATTAAATGGAAACAAGTAAAATAATCATATAGCCTCTTTTTCAAATATACATCCTAAACTTAAAAAAACCACAACCAACAAAAAAAAAACCCCAACACATTGGACCATTTACCATTTTTCATGGTTCTGCTGAGGATAAACATATGGAGAAAATAAGCTACTCTGTAGATCTTATTTCACTCCAATGTCTGTGCTTTTATTCTCCTTGTCACAGCCAACTTAAGAATTTCCTCTTTCATGGTAATAAGCAGAAAGTCCACAATTCTCAAGGCAGCAAAGCAGGAAGTTTGCAGTTGGAAGGATTTCCCCTCTTCAATGGGACAGGAGGAGAGAAATTATGATGGGGCTACTGTGAAAACTTTTGCAATCTGAAGCAGCAGATTTGGACACATTTATCACATCAGAGCCCTAAACTGATGCTACCAAGATCAGGACAAATGAAACACTGCCCACATCTGTTCTGCAATCATTTGTCACTTCGGCTTTCTGAGAGAGTGAGAACTCCTGCCTTTCTGATACGGTTATTACCTGGCACCAATAATCTACGAACAGTGATATTCAAATGGAGGAGGAAGCTAAAACTGTCAGGGCACAGCTCAGCAGAACGCGGTACCTTCCCAGCTGACCCTGTATCACAAGACAGGAGTGAGTGCCACATGTGGCTTTAATGCCAAGCAGCTGCTGCACACCAGCACCCCCTCCGTCCTGCTCCCTCCCCCCGCACCGCTGCCTTTCCGACACTATCCCAAGCAGTGGAACCAAAATGAAGTAGCGGTGCCCTAAAATGAACGCAAGCCCCCAGACCCCTTAGGTTTGGGGGAACCCAAACACATCACCCCCATCCGCTTCCACGCGCGGAGATCTCCAGTGCCAAAGCGCGGCCGGGGATCCGGGCGGGGTGGGCAAAGCGCGACCCCTCTTCGGCTCTTTCAAGACCTGTTACTCTCGCTCCCTCCTTTCCCGTCCCTTTCAAGCCAAGCTCGGGGGACATCCCTGTCCCGGCGGGGCCCCGCTGCAGCCCCGCTGCCCGGAGCGGCCCCGGCCCCGCTCACCGACACCAGGAACTCCAGCGTGCCCACGTAGTCCCGCTCCGTCTTGAGCAGCTCGTTGAGGACGCACACGCGTAAGCGAAGCTGCTTCTCCAAGTCCTTCCCGCTCTCCCCCTTGCCTTCCCCCTTGCTTTCTTCTGTCATGGTGCAGCGAGGAGGATCGGAGCTCCCAGCCCGGCGCCTTCTCCCGGCGCTGCGCTCCGGACAAGGACAACAAAAGACCCCGCCAAGTGACCCAGCGGGGCCGGGCTCGGGCCGGTCCCCTCCGCGCTGCTGCCCCGGCTCGCCCCGCTCCGCAGGCGACGAGCCCCGAGCGCGCTCCTTTCCCGTCAGGAAGGGGACACAGCCCGGAGGAAACGAGCGGTCACTGGTTCCCAGCTCGCCCTGCTAGCTGAGAGGTTGGAAAGCCTCCGCAGCAGCACAGACTTGGACATTAATCAAAAGCTTTGTATCCATGTGACTCCAACCCCTTCCCCCCCCTCGCTAAATCTCAGGAAAAAGGAAAGGAAACAACTTCAGGGAGGATTGCGTGCCAGCAGCTGCCTGTTTCACACACAAGCTGCGAGCTCCAGTTTGAGGCTAATTGGAGACCTCCAACAACAGAGTAAAAGAATTATAAAAATGTCCCAGCAAGCTGACTGGCCGGGGAATCGGCAGTTGTTTTTGTTTTGATTTTATCATCAGCAAAGAGCCATTTCAACTTCCCCTTCCACACCTTCCCACGAGATGTATATTACAATGCATATTTTAAATACGAGCTGTGATATTCTCCTGAGCAAACACACACGGCTAGGCATGTGCTGAGCAGGTACAGAGAAGTTCTTTGAAGACCGTGAGGGGGTTTAGGTTGGCTGGTTTGTTTGTTTGAAACAAAGTGCTATAAACTCTCCACATTAGACAGTTTTCCTATCTGCCTATCAGATTTGCATGATACATTAAAGGGATAAAAAATAATTCTGTAGATATTTAAAACGGCTAGAAAAAGGTATACAGCTATGAGGGGAACTCATTTCTTGAAGACTGAAATATGTCAGGACACTACCATGTGAATTTTAAGACCACTGATGAAAGCTGAAGTTTTCTCTGGCTAGCTCTTCAGTTTGTGACTGGAAAGAAAATACAGGTCTTCAAACTTACACAGTCCATATCAAATATCCTTCTAAACCTGCAGCATCCTAAAGGGACAGAATAAAATGAAAACCTGAGAGTTAAACTCTTCTACAGCTGCAGAACAAATTGAGGCAATGAGAGGAGTCCTTTAGTGAGAGAGAATAAGCAAAGACATTTGTGTTCTGATAACTAGGCATCATCAAACAGTCTGCCTCAGACAGTTTTTGTAAAACAGAGGATACACTTCCCACAAGAGGTTTCCCAAAGAGCAGAGGGGGAAAAAAAAGCCTATTTCTTTGAAAGTGACCTACTTCCTTGCATCCTCCCCTTCCCAAACACAAACAGCTCCTGTGCATAAAGCCAAGGCAAGGAGCAGCAGTTACTAAGAAAAACTCTGCTATATGTAGCCTGCTCAGCCATTTTTGCATGTGCAGATAAGCCTGGAGCTTGCCTGCTGACCTCAACACAGCTCCTTCTTCAATATGGCGCTGGTCCATTTCAAAAACAGACAGTGATTTTCATGAAAATCCAAACTTCACATTTTTGAGTATCTCATGACCCTGGTAAATTTGGTTTAAATGGACTGATGGATTGAAAAGCCAAACACAACTCACTGAAGCCTAATTTTTTAGAAAACCTGTTTAAAATTGACAGCAGGTCTGATGATCAGCTCAAAATTTTTTCACCGTCTTGATGGGTTTCATCAGTGAAACACTCCCAAAGTCCTAAAGTTCTGAGGCATCTGCCCTGGTCTTAATGGAGATCAGGTGTTTCACTGCCGCATTAGCATCAAGAAGGCTACTTCTAATCACCCACTGGACCCCATGATGTTCTCAGGTGATAACCAGAAAAGAAGATTCAAAGGCACTGGAGGAGAACACATTATTGTTTCACACTCCTAAATGTGTGTGGGTGCCCTTTTGGGGCAACCCTACCCTCAATCATAGCCTAATACCTCAAACTTGTTAAATTTCCCATCAAAAGTTTCCCTTTCTTTTAGGAAAGCAGAAATAAGGGGCCACTACATTTTTTGATTTCAGACATTCCCCTGTGCTCTCAGCCTCAGCTGTGTGCCATTGGTTGTCACATTCCCCATGCACACTCACAAACCAAGGTGACAGCTAAAAGAGGCAGGAGCAGCAGCTTAGTCTCTCTTTCTCATCATCTATAGAAGTAAAAATCAAGAATCCCTTCCCTTTACATGTTTGTATCTCACTGCCAGGAGACCTTAAAGCCAAAGTGCTTCTTGTCCTAGTTTACGCTCCTGCTGCCCTCACACAATGCTCCTTCATTCAAGCAAGCAGCTCCAGCTATCTGGGCCAGCAAAAGCGTTAGGGACAACACACAAGAGATTTTTATGACTCATCTAAAGCCACTGAACCCAGCAAAACCTACTGCAGATGTGCAACGATAGGAAAAGTCATTCTAAGTACCAGACACAATCTATGGAAAACATACGTGCTTATAGGCTCAGCCAATTTTCCTGACAACCTGCTTGAAGTAATAAAGACATGGGGCAAATTACTCTTTTCCCCTAGTTTCAGGAAAAAGCTAAATTGCTCCAATTGTAGTTTTCACTACACCAAAATTGAGTAAAAATGATGAAGTAGAAGAAAGGTAGAATATAGAGACAAAAGATGAAAAAAATTTAGCCTGAACAAGACATTTTAAGAAATTAAACAGCTGATTTTAGACTGTCATGTATCAGGAAACTTGACTAGTAGATAACTTGTTTCTGTATTTTAGACAGGTAGTGATATGTAAAACAGTGTATTGATTATGCTAGCATGTGGGAGAAAGCAATCCTTGCTCCCTATGTGGAAAGACGCTCATTTGGAGAAACTAGAAAAATCATACTGTTCTCATGTAATGTTATAACTCTGGAATGCAAAAAGAACTGTTTTAGTCCAAGGGTATTTGAAGCCCAAGTTGGATTTCTACTTAGAATCCTGTTAAAAAAAAATATATGGCAACACATATGGCCTATATACATAACTGAGGATGGATGTGACATCTCCAAATCTAGTCCAACCCTTCTGCAGCAGAATGCCCAGGACAACAGAACAGGTTGTCCAGCCAGGTTTTGAGTAACTCTACAGATGGGACTTGACAGCCTCTATGGGAAACATGGGCCAGTGTTTGACCACTATTCTACACTTAAAAAAATCCCAACAAACAAACAAAAAAGACCCAAACAAGCAAACAACAACAAAAAAAAACAAACAAACAAAAAAAACCAAAAACCCACTTGTGTTCAATCAGAATTTCATGGTTTTTAATGTGTACCATTGCTTCTCACCCAGCCAGCTGGCACTACTGAGGAAAATCTGGCTCCCTCTTCATCATTCCCTCCCATCAAGCATTTAGAAACTAGGATAAGGTTACCATGAACCTTCTCCCTTCCAGGCTGAATAGCCCCATCTCCCTTCAGCCTCTCCACATAGGAGATCTTCCATTTCCTTAGTCATCTTTGTGGTCCTATCTGATGATCTGGAACAAGATTCCTTATTAAATATCTTATGTATGACAGATGATAGCAATTAAACTTCAGTGATCTGCCATGACACATATGGTCTCTGGGAATACCCCATGGATTTGTTTCTGTGTTGCCACTGGATGATGGATATCAATGCAAGACAGCTCCAGTGTCACACAAGAATGAGATCAAGTGTTCTGATAGACACATTATGTTGTATTAAAGCACTGTAAAGGATTCCTCAGTCCAGCTGGGAATTTAAAATTGTCTTTTCAGAGAGAGTTGAAATAAATTTTTACATTTGGGAAAAAAAAAAGACAAACAAAAACTCCTTAAGAATTACTAAGAGGCCCATACAAAAAATATGATAACAAAGACTAAAAAAGTTCACCAGAATAAAAGCAGTTTCTTTGCAGGTGGCTCTAGTACCATACTGTGCAATTAAAAGGTCACTATGTATGGGACTGGCTGTAAAGTGCTATGAAGTAAGTGTTGGAGAGTAAACAAACTGCAAAGTTCACTTTTGACACATTGCTGTCTGTTCATTCACCACAGAATTTACACCAAACCAACTTTGCAACAGCAGGTTTTAAAGAAAAATCATTATATGTACAGAATGAACCAAAAGAATCAGTTCTATAATCTTCCTTTACGGCATTTTGGAAGAAAGATGGGGGTGCTGTAACCACTAAGACATGTAAATGTTCCCAAGCATAGTAACTTATAAACTTCACTGTAAAATAATCATCAACATAATTAATGAGTTCATATCATTAAAAGCTTTCTGCAGGTATTCTGAATGCAAGCTGATCTCCTTCCCAAAACCAGACTTTTTTACTCCAAGCTGCCACAAACATTGCTCCCCCAAGTACGAATGCACAGGACTTCACCACTAAGCTTTTGCAGGAGTTTTATTATGGTGTGTATCCATCCATAAGGCTTTTAATAATTTTATTCCCACCAGCACAAGGGACACAGCAAGCATCTATAGCAAACTAAATCTTAACATTCAGCTTTTCTTAGCATGGAAAAAACTATTGATGCATGATCCAAACCTAATTTATCAAAAAACAAATCTAAAACTAAATATAGAGATTATAGCTTTTAATAAAAAGGGTGACTTGCATTTCACTTAACGTATTTGATTTTCCTTGTGGGGATAAATTGTAGCTTTAAGAAATCTTGCAGCAAAAGCCTAGAATGACAAGCAATCACTACAGATGGTTTTTCTTCAGGAGGTTAT
Source organism: Catharus ustulatus (assembly GCF_009819885.2). NCBI lineage: Eukaryota > Metazoa > Chordata > Aves > Passeriformes > Turdidae > Catharus > Catharus ustulatus. The sequence continues at coordinate 125,744,708 of NC_046221.1, read as the reverse complement.
CTAGCATGAGCCAGCATGCACACAGAATCCCAGGACAGGAGCAGAATTAGTCCAAGTATCTTTTGACTTTAAATTGGTATTGAAAGACCATGTACTAACACAAATGCACGGTAAGACTTCCTCAAGAAACACTAATTATTTCAGTAAGAAATTACTCTTACCTGAAACCACCATTACAAAACAAAAACAGTCTCCACAAAGTTCAACCCCAAATTAGGTACCCTGATGAAAGCCATTTAAACTAGAACCTCACCTTGTGTAATGTCTAAGCAGAAGAGCAGAAAGAACAGCTGCTGACAATTACTTCACCTCAGTTTTAGAACATCTGATAACAGCTTCTTCACATTAGCTATTTAGCAACCTTTTTAAAGATGGTATGAAGTTGATAAAATAAATAAATAAAATGGTAAATAAAATTCATTATAAACCATGCAAGCTGAAATAAGAGGAATACCATTTATACAATATCAGAAAACCCATCTTGGTAACAAATACAAGGTCTTTTATGCTGCTAGCCATCTTTACATCACTATGGATTCTACATGTAAGAGAAGCCATAGCTGATCAATTAAAACTCCTTTTTTGATCTGCGCATGGGATCTCTGCAGAGCAATCGAAAGAGAAATTGAGCAACAGGGATTTATATGGAAACAATGACAGAAAAATAACGCAGCCACTTCTTTGGCTTTTAGCTAACAGACAAACAAAGAACAGTACAAGAAAAAGTGTAATGAATTTCCACTCAGTTTACTTTAGGGTAAAAATAAAAACAATCTTATAATAAGAAGAAACTAATTAAGAGCTTTCAGGAATAATTTTAGCTGATGTACAGAAAGTTCTCTAAAGAGTATAGCATGTTTGTTTACTTATATTTAATCACAAGGCAGTAACTCATCAATAAGTTTTCAACCCTAGTTGTTGAACTGTTATATAAACATATGCAACTATTTTGAAGGACTTGGAAGGTGGAAAGAACATTAAATTCATCAGCTGGTACAAGCTATGAGACAGATCTGTATTTGACTTTTACAGGCATCCTTTATATTTTAGCAAGTACATTACATCTAGACCCACTTGAAAGCTCTTTCTTTCTTGAAATACCTTTGACACAAGAGGTATTTTTATCACATTCTAGTAAGAAACTTTTGTCCCTCAGAGTGCAAAGACTTACTATTGTTATTCACAGGTTAATACACATTAAATATTTCATTTAACAAAAACCTTCATTTTGATGTTAAAAAAGTTGTGGTTTTTTTCTCAAGTATTTTAATAATCTTACTGTTGGACAGTGACTTAGGTATTTTTTCATCTTTTTTGGAAGAGTAAAATTGATCACTAATCTAGTAACGTTTCTAGTGACTGCATGTGCAGCATAAGATACTGTCATTATTTACTGAAAATCTTAAATTAATCTAAAACTAAACAGGCTTCTAACTGGGTTTAAAAATTTTTGTATTTTGCTATAATTTCTTGAGTGTCAAATATGAATTAATTTTAAGCTCAATGCCAAAAAAAGCTGACCTCAATTCATACTTTGTCAGAAATTATTTTTATGCTCCCAAATCTGTGTTTGAGAGAGACGGTGGGGAGCAGGCAAGGAGAGGTAACATAAAGCAGATGTCCAGAAGCAAGCTAGACATGCATGTAAGAGAACACAAGTCACACTGGCAATACCAGCACAAAACAAAAAGCATTTGACTGGTCTCAAGATTTCCATATTCTTTTAAGTAACCAATACTTGCACCATCTCTCTGTCTCTGGCAAACCAAGAGTAAATACAGACTGTTCAAGTTATGATGTGCTATAAGGTACGTGACAGCTAAGTTCCTCTTTTCTCCGAGTTCCTTTTGCCATGCAGCAGCTTCCACAGATAATAAAAAACAGCTGAGATACTGAGTTCATTGGTTAAAGTTGAAAGTACAGAACAAACTGCTATTATACTCCAGGGATTTAATGTTGATGATACCCAAAACAGATATTTTGCATTTCCAACCCTTCAGAGTATAAGACCAGAGAAAGAAATATGTTGAAACTATTCCAAACTAAGGGCTCTAGCAAGACCTATCAATCATGAAAAGACAACTTTAAGCTGAAAAATTAATTTGGATTTTATTATGGTTGATGCATTTTCATTATTGAAGAGCTGAAAGAATGATAACTACTAGAGAAAAATCTGTATTTTTTTCTTCCCTAGGTAGGATTGCTGCTTTCAGAAGATGAAGCCTCTGCCAAAATGAAGGCTTTAAAAACTTAGAGCTTATCAGCAGAAATGCAGAGTAAGACTGGACATGCCCAGTACAAGACCAAGTACAGCAGAGTGTTCCAGCATGCATTTACTATATTTTTATAAGAACTAAAACCTTCTGGTTTTAAAAGCATAACTTTTAAGAAATCTGAATGGTAGTGGAAACTTATTATTTTATAATAAGATAGTTCACAAACTACAGTTTGTATGTTTGGATGTTCTTTGTTCATTTGTCCAAACAGGGAGCAAGACTAGGGCCTGCAGGCCAAGCCATGTGCCTCAACCACAAAACAACACGATATAAGGTTAGATCATCAGCTGACATAAATCAACATAACTCCATTAACTTCACTGACCATTAAAGACCCAGATGAAATATGGACTAACAGCATAACCCTACTTGAACTATAGCCTATCTATTTTAGCTGTGTATGAGAAAGACACTTTACTGCACATTTTAATGTACTTTTCTTTCCTAGAAAAGTAGACAAAAGAAAATATTAAAAAGAAAATTTAAAAATAACTTCAAAAAAGTCTATGAACTAAACAAAACCACACAATTTCTTCATAAATATACTTAGTTGATTACACATTAATACTAAATGTTTGTAGAATACTTTTAAATGCTTGCTCTGAGTCACTTTCTTGTCAACCTTCCCTTTCACTTCCACCTATCATGATAACATATATGACTTTATTAATATATTCACATCATTTGTCCCCAATGAACTATGAAATGTCAACCCCAGTAATACAAATTCATTTCAGGCAACACTGATTGAACAAGGATGTGGAACTTTTTTTTTAAAAACACAAACTCATTCATTCAGCTCCTCTAACTTGCAGGATTTTGTTGCCCATAACACAATCACTTTGATACATCAATTTTTAAAATAACCTTATATTTGTGGTATAATCCAAGTGACTACCATTCAGGCATTAAGTAACATGACTGGGACCTGGTACATGTTTATTATCTTACCCTTCCTATAAGGGAAAAGGCCTATGATGTTAAGTGCCAAGGTTCGGATTAAAATAATAACACACTGCTATTTTTGTTACTAGCTAATTGCTATTTTTAATGAAAGAAAGACAGTCGAAGCAACAGTCCTTGCACTTCAGGAAGAAACTGTTCAAGACAACAACATTCCCCAGTTTTGGGGCAAGATGATTGCAGTCCTTTGAGACTATAAGAATGTTCCTTTATTTCACATGTACAATTACTAATGCAAGTGTTTCAAAAATACTTTGCTTAGGTAAATCTAGATTTGGAGGCTATGCCTCATTTCCCTACACTGCGGGACCAGATAATCACCAGCTCTGAATGCAGACATGTCAATCAGACAGGATTTGTCTAATGGGTGTGGGTTTATCTGTAGTTATAAAACACTTTTTCCTGACCCTTATGGGGGGGTGGGGGAGCTGTCTATAAGGCAGTAAAGAATTATTACAGTAACATATATTAAAAAAATCGTATAGATGACAAGGACCTCTCGCACTTAAACATCCTGCTCAAATCAAGTATAATGAGAGAAAGTTACACAACTGAGTTTGTAGTATCTACTACTCTGGAATCCTAATCCAGTGTTTTACCACTCCTATGGGGTTTTTTCTCCCCCACATACCATCAGCTTTTTCCATATTCTTAGTTGTGTCTGCTGCCCATCATCCTTCCACTGTGAAACTCTGAGAAGATTGTGGGTTAATCTCTCCATAATTTGTAGAGAGTTCTAGAGAGCAGCACCATCCCTGCCTGTTCTTCTACAGGTTGAACAAACCCACTTGGTCCTCTCAATCACTTCTTGTACCCTGTGGCCTTCCTGCTGGACTAATTCAACATGTCAATGTCTGCCTGGTAGTGAGGAGCCCAAAATTGAGTATTGGGCTCCAGCAGCAGCCCCTGAAGTGTTGGACAGAGGGGAAGAATTACTTCCCTCTCCCTGCTGCACTGTTGTTCTTATATTCAGCCTGGTATGACATCCATCACTGAGTAACTTCTCCTTATGAATGGAATGCACAATTTGCCAGCTGTGCTGATTTTGAAATGCTTTTGTTTTGCCAAGAAGCAATGAAATCTGAGAAGAAATCGAGTAGTGTCTCAATATTAGTCTCTTCTTCATTATTACCTAAGTTAAGCATGATTCTACATCTAATTAGAGCTGTTTATGTTCAGCAGCAATATAATGCCACTCTAAGACAAAAGCCTGCTAGATGCAGGATATAAATGTGTCTGCCAGTGACAGCACACTGATTTATGAGTGCTGAAAAATCAGTAATTTGAGTACAAGTCAAGTGTAGATCAGCAACCATTTATGGCCATCTATAAAGGCCATGTAGCAATAAGTGCATTATGGCAGCTATGGGAATAGGTGATTTGGAATTTCCTGTGGAAGCAGCATTTTTATTTTCCACAGTAAGAATTCCCACTCAGCTGCTATGACATTGTTTGGACTCTAGAGTATTTCCTGCACAGGTGCTCCACGACCACTGGAAGGAACTGCAGAAATGTTTGTGCAGCTAAAAAGCACACAAACATGGTCTGTCAACAATACAAAATCACAATTTAAAAATGTTTCACTACACATGAAGACACATGGCCAGAAAACAGTAACCTAATAACTGAATCTGGAGTTTACCTCTAATTTGTTGTGCAAGCACCATTAAGCCATTTCACTACATGCATCTCTGGGTACTCACCACCTATTAGCTCCCTTTACACACTTGACTGCCACTAGCCTGTAAATCAATAGAGGTTCTTTTCTTTTTTTCTGGTAGTTTTTGTGTTCTCATGGGCCATCATAACTCACACTTCCTTGCTCACATAATGTCAAAAATACCTGTCAGTGTTTCCACAAAGTACCTCCTACTGAAAAGAGACAAAATTTGCTGCTGTTGTAAACCACCATTATCAGTAAAGGGCAGCAATCCTACACTGGCAGGAATTTCACCATAGGCAACTAAACAGCAACACCTATGCTAATCTGAGGAAATTGTTTTATCTGATAGGCTTTCCCTTCTCAGACAACGATTTATTCTGTTACAGTAATAATGTTGCCTCAATGATTATCTTTTCCATTGCTTTTCAAATTGCTGTGATAAAAAAGATTCTATTTAAATTACAAAGGAGGTAATACATAACACAGCTGTAAGACCTGCTGTCCCAGTGAGTTATCACAGATTTGCACACTACTTGCTAGTGCAGTTTGGCTTCCCTATGAGACAGTGATGCTACAGCCCTGGTACTTCACTTCATAAATAAATGCCTGGTGAAATAAATTAAATTGATGGAATAAATTTCATAAATAATGCCAGATGCAGGATTTGAACTTCCAGCAAGGACTGGTGACCTGAGATTTATCAAGCAAATGAAAGGAATTATTGCAGTAAGATTTAGAGTACTAAGCCTTGGACGATCATATTACCTGGATGAAGAAATTGAGCCACTTCGGAAGTACAACTCCAAATCCCAAGGCCTGCATTCTTTTTGATGGAAAATCTTTTTTATTGTGTCATTCCTTGATAGAACACAACACATTTCATGATACAGGAATTTGATCTGGTATCACTACTATATATATATCTAGGTCAGTTTAGCCTAGACTGGGGCTCTGTAGCCTGGGAAAGAGGAGGCTCAGGATAGGGAAAGGGTTGGATCCCATCCATGTGCACACACACTAGAAGGGAGGTAGTAAAGGTGCTACAGCATGTCCAGCAAAGGGAAGCAGGGCTTGAGAAAGGACTAAAGAATGTGCTTTATGATATGAGGAACATCTGAGGGAGCTGGGTTTGTTTAGTCTCGGGAAGAGGAGGCTCAGGTTCATCACTTAACTCCCTGAGGTTTTGGTGAGGTAGAGGCTGGTCTCTTCTACCATGCCTGCAGTGAGAGGACCAGAGGGAAAGGCCTTAAGCTGAGACAGCAGAGATACAGATGAGATATAAGACTTTTCTTTTTTCATTGTTCAAGTGGTCAGGCATTGGAATAGGTTGCTTACAGAGGTGGTGGAGCCACAATCCCTGGATATGTTCAAGAGCTGTCTGACTGAGTGATGGTTTCATGTTGTAGGGGTTACAGTGGTGGTGGTGGGTTGATGGCTGGCCTTGGTGATCTTAAAGACCTCTTTCAACCTTGATAATTCTATTCTAAAGAAGAGAGAATTGGCTCTTTTCAGTGGCACCCAGTGCCAGGACCAGAGGCAATGAACTTAAACACAGGACATTCCTTTTGAACATCAGGAAACACTTTTTCACTTTGAGCTTGACCTAGAACACCTTACCCAGAGAGATATCCATCCTTAGAGATATTCAAGAGTCAACTGAACATGGTCATGGGCAACTGGCTCTTGGTGGCCCTACTTGAGTTCCCTTGAAGGGAGCTGGAACACATGACTTCCAGAGTTGCCTTGCCCTGTCGTCATTCCGTGGTTCTTTGAATTGCCAGGTTCACGGGGTTTTCATCACTGGCACAAAGTCTGGGTGGAGGCGAGTTTATAGGGATATATGGGAGCTAGTACTGGATCTAATACTGTTCATCCACTTCATTAATAATCTGGATTATGGGATACAGTGCATCCTCCCCAAGTTTCCATAAGACATAAAATCAGGCAGAGTAGTGGTTACATAAGATTGTGCCACTATTCACAGGCACCTCAACAAAAAAGAGCCCATGGAGTTCCCACAAGAGAGAATGTAAAGTCCTGCAGCATGGAAGCACCAGCAAGCACTGGCAGCCAACGAGATAGAAAGCAGTTTTGTGGGGAAGGACCTGGGGGTTCTGAAGGACAGCATTAACATAAGCCAACAATATGCCATAGTCCCATGGATAAGACCAGCACAGATCAATGGAAAAATTTAAGAAGCAGCAACAGAAAAGAAGTAAGGAGCAGTAGAAGGAAACTGCTACACACCGATCCAAACTACCTCTGCCACCCATCACCTCACAAAAGGGACTGGGAGTAACCCTCAGTGATGAGGGAAGTAAAGACAAGGAAGATGGAAGAAACAGTACCTGGGGTGAACTGAACCCTTAGAAAGGTGTTTTCCCTGAGTATTTCAATACATGTCTTCTTTCTCAATACCCAAATCAATAATATTTAAGCCAACTAATTCTCCCACTGGAGTCTGTTCATAACAGCTCTCTGACTCTCCACAGCCATAGCCTACCAATCCACAAGCCTGCCCTCAGCATTTCTCCTCACACAGCAGCTGTCTCCAGAGACTTAGGAGTCTCACCACACTGTTTCTTAAAGATCCTGAAAATATCCCTTCATCTGCACCCAAACCGCACCAGTAACCCGACAGTAATTAATCCACCACAGATCTATGGTGCCAGCAGTGCCCCCAGTATCACACACTCTCCAAGTACCCCAAGTCTCTCTAGCCAGAAAACCTTTTCTGCATGTTGAATCCTTATACCTGGAATTTAGTCTCAGATTGTTGTTCAAGAGGGTACAAGTTGCTTTCTTATGTGTCTTGTTTCACCCCAGTGCTGCCATATTAGCTGGTGTGGCCTGTCCTGCATTTAGCTCCATAGAGCTGGTACAGGGCTATTGCTACAGATTACAGCTCCTTCATTGTTGTGATCCTCCCTGTTTTCTCAACCTCTCACAAAAGAAAGCAGAATCAATAAGAACACACCTCCAAACTACCAAGTGCTAAATATACCTGCTCTGATTTTAACCTGGAATTCAGCCATGTAAACAGCTGCACTTATGCAAGCCAAAACATGCAGGTTCTGCTCAGGTATTGGCACAGTACCTGGAAAACTAAAATCAGGATATCTTCTGTATGATTCAACAGTATGTCAACCAACTGAACAATTCCCCAATCTAAAGCAACCAGAGAAAGAAAACTTTCTGAAGCAAGTCTACTATGAAGGAAATCATCAGCCTTTAAAATAAAGTCCAATATCTGATGTTTTCCCCTAGAATTGCATGTGCCTAAGAACAGCTGTGTTGAGGATATAAAGAACAAAAATATGTGAGATATAACTTAGTTCACACCAAAAAAAAACCCATTATGTATTCAGCAGGGAATCAGTAAGCTGACGTAAATCAGAGACCACATAGGAGTGGAGTAAAACAAGGAAATGTCTGAAACACAAAGTGCTGTTTAACTGCTTGAAAACATCCCAGTTGATTTCTTCAGTGAGCTCAGGATACCTGAGGCAAGACAAAAATCTATCCCATTTTCTTTCTAGAATTTTCTGCTGAGGACTGGATGCCTGGACACCTGGCTCTGGGTTTTCCTGTCCAGGCCGACACTCTGGACCCAAGGACCCCCAGAAGTCCCTTCCCACATCAGCCATTTCAGCATTTTATGGGATTTCTATTGCACAAATTCATCATTATGACCAACCCTACTTTGGCATTTCAATCTTTAAAAACTCACAGACAGAAAGCTCTGGTTAAGACTATTAAAACATGTATTTTCTGTCAAGGGTGAGTACAAAGACATCTGTTTTCTCAGGTCCTTTACCAGCCTTAGCAGCCATGCCCTGACTCCCCAGGCTCACTCCACGCTACCCATTGGCCCAGCACTCCAACGATGAGGCTCCCCTCACCCTACTCCAGTTGTGCAGCAGGAGGCCAGGTCTCCAGCTTCCCCCAGCTCTGCCTGGTCATGGGCTCCCCAGAGCCAGGCCCAGCCCTGAACTGATGCCCTCTGCACACTCCCCTTGCCATGGCACTGATCAGCCATGTCTGACCCTGGCCATGTCATTCATCCACCCATCACCATATGTGTAAGTATTAAATTTTCCTTGAATGCATACTTAGCATCACCAGAGTTAAAATTTAAAGATTTATCTAAGTGTTTACAGTCATCACCTTCAGGACAAAAAGATGACATTATATAACCTATGTGATAATAACTGAAGAGTATTTATTAAAATAATTAGGGAGGTTTTAGGCATTAGTAAAATAAAATTCTGCAGTCATCTTAAGGTTGCAGAGATTTGACCATTAATTTTACCTATGTAACTCATATTTACTTAGTCTGAGGATATTCCTAGGGGAGAAGTCAAACTCAACTCCAACATTAGATTGTGTCATGCAATTTTAAACTAAATAAATTGGTCCATACAGTAGCATAATAAAAGTGTGGTATTTTCTGTATTATTCTGCATATGCTCATTTTAAATTTGATGGAGGTTTTTGTTTGGGTTGTGTGTGGAGGCAAATATTTTCTTTCACAGAACCACAGCATGGCTGCAGTGGGAGGAGAGCTCCAGAGGTCATCTAATCCAACATGCCCACTCACACAGGGCCTCCTAAATCTGGTTGCCCAAGACAACACCCAGATGGGTTTTGAATATCTTCAAAGATGGTGATTCCACACAGCCCTTTGACAACCTGTGCCAGTGTTCAGTCACTCCCACAGTGATTTTCCTGTGATAAAAGCAGAAGAATGATCTTGCTAACTGGGTACAGTTCTGGTACTATACATCCTTTTATTTGTTTACCCTGGTAATTTATCAGCTAACTGGCAAACAGCACTTCTGGCAGTGCAATTATTTTTATGCTTATTGAAAAATTTGAATATGACTCCCTTGTATGCAAAAGAAAACCCGGGAAAAAAATGCAGAATTGAGGTCTTCTAATGGCACTAGAGAGTGATAAAAGAGTAGCTTTGAAGCAGAAACTGTAATGATCACCACCATGGTTCACAGAACTAAAAATACATGAAAGCTATCAAAAATGTTCATGAGGAACATTTGAGCAAATCACAGAACTATTTGAGTCATTTTGTAGGACACAACTGGAGGAACAAGAGCTCATTGATATGCCACTGGAAAATATGTCTTAGATGTAGTCAATCCACTGCCAATCTTGTAATATTGTTGTAGCAACTGTAATTAGGACAGAACAACATTTAAGAGCATCTGAAGTATTAAAACAAGTGAAGTGGTGATAGTGCCCCTCTCTGGTCATTAGCTATGTATCAGATGCTGTTTGATCACGTTTTTCATAGCTTTCAGACTGATTTACATGTGTAGGAAATTAACCCACAGCATTTTAAGATAGCAGTCATCACAGCTCTTCAAAATATATTTCAACGTCATTTGATTTCCCAGTAGAGGAACAGACACATGCAGTGTATTTATAGGTCTTCCAATGCTGTCTAGTCTGGGAAATGAACCATCTATTTTAAAATGTGTTTGTTTTGGTTATATCTCCAAACTGATGACTAAAACATTTTAAAAACCTAAATAACAATAAGCTTTTTTTTCTTTCCATCTTCTTACAAAAAAAAAAAAAGGCAACCTCTGAGTTTTGGACAATGCAAATTAATAGCAGCAAGAGTTGAAGAGATAAGAAATTAAAAACTGCACAAATGGCATTTGCATATTCACCAGAGAGTATGCATTTTTGTCTGTGAAACTGAATTAGGCTTTTAAGTTCACACTTTTCTTTACATGTAACAGTAATGTTTTCAACATAAATGCAAAATTAAATCTGAGCTCACATCCTTTAATTTATTTTCTTTTTAAATAACTAGGCCATAGAACCTTCATTAAGCATGAAAATGCATGGGAGCCGCAGTGGCTGCTTTCAGATTCTACAGGGTGTGCAGGATCAGGCTGGCAGTGGAGCTAATTAACAAACCAACCTTTTAGCTATTGCTGAGCAGTCCTTGCAGAAGGTCAAGGCTTTCTGTGTTCCTCTCTCTGACCATGAGCGAGCAGGCTGGGGCTGGGCGAGATGCTGGGAGAGGACACAACCTGGGCAAAGGGGCATTCCTTGCCATGTAATGACATGTTCAGCAACAAAACTGCATGGGAGTCACTGGAAAAAAAGTCAAGATAACATTTCTCATGTGAAAAGTCTAAAAAAAATTGGGGGTAGAAGGCTGGCAAGTATTCAATTTTCCATCACCAATAAAGCTGAAAATTATATCTTTCTCCAGTAGTTTTGATTACCCTACATCTTATAAGCATTTGATTAGTCAGATTTGGGTTTTCCTCACTAAAACTTCAAATAGGAAACGGTAATATAAGTCATATAAATGTATGCTTTCTAACAGTGATCTTTTGATAGAGTAATGCATTAAGAAAAAGAAAGAGTAGACTCCAAGGGAAACAAGCCACTGAAAACAAAGAAAGCCAAACAGCCTATTAAAAAAAACCCAGGTTTTAACTGTAAGCACTGAATATATTTAATTAGTTTTAATCATCCTTTTCAAAATCAAATATTTCAAAGGCACCAGGAAAACACAGTAGTTCATTTTTGTACACTTTTAATTTAATATACTCACTCAAGATTGTTTACAAGAATAATAAAATAAACATTTTTGGGAAAAGCTGGCATTCTACTGGCTGTTGGATCCCAAGTTGTTTGCTTTTTTCCCCCCTTTGAACTATTTCCTTAGTATTCTGAAATGATCCCCTGGAAAATTAAGAAACAATGAAGACTTATATCTGGCTTTTTTCCCCATGCGTTGAATTGCTAGCCAGTAATAGTAAAAGAAGAATGCAGGGAACACAATGTATATGCAAAAGTTTTGATAGCCAAATCAAGAACACTTTTACCTTCACATCTGTACTTAAAGGAAGCCTACAAGAGATCTGAAGAGAGACTTCCCACAAGGGCATGTAATTATAGGACAACAGGGAACGGTCTTAAACTAAAAAAGGGCAATTTTAGATTAGATATTAGAAGAAAATTGTTCACTGTGAGGGTGGTGAGGCACTGGAACAGGTGGCCCAGAGAAGCTGTGGGTCCTCCATCCCTGGAAGCATTTGAGGCTGGAAGGGGCATTGAGCAACCTGGTCTAGAGGAAGGGTTGTGGGTGGGAGCTACATAAACCCAAAGGTCTCTTTCAACACAAGTCATTCTATGATTTGATGATTATAAAGGTAAGGATTTATTCATCCCATACCTATCACTTACCCACTACACCATCAAAAAAAAAAAATCAGATCTTATCTGCTAAATCATGAAAACTCCAGACTGGGCACCGCAGCAGTCACACACCCAGCACCTTTATAGCCATTACATGCACCTGTAACCATATGATGCTGTGTCACATGAGCTCCTTACACAGATTGATGGCTTCAGGGCTACTTTCAATCCAACATCTCTTAGCTCAAGTGACAAGAGTTCAAATCTAAATCACAATAGAACAGGCAGAGATGGATTTGTAATGCAGCTTTAAAACACTTCTCACTTTCAAATACAGCAACAGGAAAAAATCCTGATCCCCAGAAAAGCACATGCAGATCTCTATAGGTGAAAAGGCTCTGTTCAGGAAGTAAAACCATCCTTTCCACCTAACTGCTGTAGGGATAACTTATGTTATAAATCCAAAGGAAAGGGTCTTCCTTATTGAGAAAGCAGAGCTAAAATAAATTTGTCCTATTTAGTACAAGCATCCTTAAGTAAAATTCCTCATTTAGGTTATTCTGAACCTAGAAGTGAATGGACATAATAGTTCACTGCTGTAATCATTCTTTTTTTTTTAGCTACTATTGCTGTTGCTTTCAGTAGAGAGTAGGACAGCTGAAAAAGGCTCAGTGTGTCTAAATAAGATTTTTCACTTTTTTCAGTCATGTCAGTGAGTCTAATCAAATATATCATCTTTCTCTTCAATCTTTGCTTCATGATGGCCTTGGTAGTCATGAATGCAACAGTTACTAAGAGTATGGCACCATGAGGCTTAGGTCTTACTCCTTTTCCTGTTCTTGCTCCCAGCTGTACAAATACAGTTTGCTCCTGGCTTCTTCTAGTTATTTTTCTGTTTTTCCCCTCTTGTTCAATGTATCTCTTCCACATACAGAAACCATGATAAAAATAAAACTGTTGCCTCAACACATTCACCCCCAGATACTAACTTGTTCACTCACTTCAAATAGGAAAGACTTAGAAAAGTTTGGGGTTTTTTTTGAAGCGTGTTCCATCCATTCTACTTATACTGCCAAAAATGATTAGGAGAATGATTTCTATCAAATCTCCGTAGATTAAAGTATATGTCTCAAACAATACAGTATCTTATCACTTCTATTTTTACCTGATTTTTATAAGGACTTCTTAATTTATTTCTCCATATTTAATGCCACTCATTATCACTTGAACAGTTATTGAGAAAAAGGAGAAGTGGTAAGTGCCATACATAATTTACCATTTCTTTTGATTAATCATCTTCTGCTGGCAGAACTGTTCATCTTTCATGTAAATAGCTTGGGAACATTCAGTAGTTCTACTGGACTAACACTATATAAAAACTACTGCTCAATTATTCATACACAGATTAAAGTGAACTAGAACTGTAGTCTTGGAACATCAGGAAAATATTAAATTACCAAGAATAATGTAGAAACCTTCAAAGAAGTTATAGAAGTCAAATTCTCAGCTACAACCTACTGTTATCTTTTTGGTCCAAAAAAATCAAGGGAAAACTTATTTAAATACATTCATTATTTTTTTTTTCACAATTCCAATTAACTGTGCCAAAAATTTTAGAGAATTTTGTTCTTACAAAAGGAGATAATTTCAAGGGATAAATTGCAGGACCAGTTCACAGGACTTGTATGGTTTTATGCTGACCTTGAGCTCTATGCAGTCCTCTCATGACTAAAAGGGCAAGCTGGAGCTAAACATTTCCTTCCCTGCTCATGAGGTCTACAAGTTGTAACATTGATGCCTTCAGATTTATCACCAATTTGGGCGAAAAAAGGCAAAAACAGAACTTAGCATTGTGGAAAATAGTCTCTAATATGAGTTCCATGAGTTCCAAAGAGTTGTCAAAGAAACAATTTATACATTTCTCAATACATTTTGGCACTCATTTTGGGAAGGTCAAGGATATAATTCAGAAAACTCAGGTAATGTACAACCAGTTCTCACCTGACACCTCTTTTTGCACAAAGTTGCTGCTCTGTTATGATCCCAGAAAGAAAGCAAGCACTTGGACTCTGTAAGGTATCACTTAAGAGATAACAGTAAAATGAGAAGAAAAATAAAGGTAATTTTAGGTCCTGTTTGCTGCTGACAATTTTGAATGTTCAGCATCAAATTATTCTCTGATGGCCACGTAGCTCATGTGGAGCTCAACATTCATGGAATGTTGTAATTTGGGTTATTATAGGATTTTATTGCAAGGAAACCACTCCATCATTTCTACTGTCAAACAGAAAGGATGTTCGCATGAGAACTTCTTGCTGCACCTTTAGATAAAGGCAAGGCCACAAAGGTGACATAACCTCTGGTACATGGTGGGAGTTGCCTGCAGGCTCTTTTTTCACAGAGAGTGGGCTGAATCTGTCCTGAAGCCAAGAGACAGAGGCAGCACAGCACCAGCCTGAAGGCAAAGCTGCATGTGCAATACAGCTCAGGTTGAATTTTGTGGATCACTAATGATATAACATGGTCTTCTGGTCAGGATCCCCACACACATCCTTCAGCCTACTTCCCCTAGAACTAATGCATTTTTCACAGACAGATGCTGAAAGGCATTTGCATTTCTCCCCAGAAGTTTTACATACCCATCCTGAAAGCCCCCACTCTCTCAACTGCTGTCCTACTGCAAAGAGAGCACAGGTCTCCTTATGAAGTTCACACACAACTACTAAAAATTCTGCTTCCACCATCCCTTCTTGCCTGGAGTAAGTGTGTACCACTAAATACATTGTGCAGAAATCAGCTTTAAGTTAATATAGCTGCAGAAGCACACAACCAATTTTTTCCCCCCACATACTTGTTCAGTTGTGCTAAATGCTTACAATTCCTGTGGCTTTCTGCTAGTTTTTAATCTCTTTTTTAAATGTAACTTTAATACTCCTTATTTCTACCACTCAGTTCTACTTGCATTCACCTCTGTTCATCCCAGCTGTAAAGAAACAGCAGCTTGCATGCATACTTCACTGAAGCAATTATATGAAGACAGACACGACTGGCACCATCACCAACCTCTTATTAAAAACTTTCCATAGCCTCTCTCAGGTAACTCCACACAGCATTAACTCCTTCCCTCACAGGCAGATCCACACTGCACTGACTCCTCACATCCAAAGCTTCCTTCTTCATGACTGGCTAACCCAAACCTGTCTCTTACACAACTGCCTGACCCTGTCTATGCCTCACACAGCATCTTCTTACCTTGTCTACCCCTTGTACAGCCACATGTCCCTTCCTTCTCACAGCCAGCAGACTCTGAAACTCTAACTCCACTTAACTCTCATCTAACTAGCCCACTCTTTTATAACCCCCATGCTCATTGGGCAGGCAAGGCTGTCTCCACTGCTCAGCAATCAGTACAGCTGTAATTCATTGAGGAAAATTACCTTCTGCACTATCCTTACAAACCGTCTTCCCACACTTCACGTGCTCACAGCCTGCTGTCTGAACACCCATCCTTCTCCCCTTCTATATGCAAGACAAAGCAGAGTGTGAGTGTGTGTGTATATACCTGTCTGTGAGTGCTTTGGTGTTTATTTACCCAAAAGCACACACTTACACACATGCACTTGGCTGGGTCCTGGAGTGGAAGAGGATGCAAGCAAGCTCAATGGGACACAAACCCACATCTCTGCAGGAAGTGAAAGGAACAGTTATTTCTCCATCTGCAAGCTGTGACATGTAGTATCTTTATTTCTGCTGCTCTCAGGACTGAGCAGAGCTCAAATTCAAAGATAAATTATACCTTCAAACAGCATAATCAAACTCTGAAAATAAGGCTAAAGCTCCCCGTACCTGATTCCTGGAGAGCATGAATTTTATATCCTGCCTCTACAAGCCACTGCTTTCTGTACTAGTGTTCAAATTGTGGTGCATCAGAAGTAGACATAGAAAATGAACACTGCTCACCTTTATGCAGAGCACGTATGAGCAACTGGGGCCACACTGCAGCTTGCTCTAGGTGGATCAAGCCATGCAGTTGTCATGGCTATGGTGGCATTCTCAGGCAGGAGCCCAGCACAAAGGTTAAACTGGCCACTGCACAAGGCAGATCATGGTCAGTGCTCACACTGATGTTGTTGAAAATGCCTAAGTTAGGAACCTCTGGTAGGTATCTTAGAAATGTTTCCAGGCTTGTTCTAACTGAAGATAAACTCCAAGCCTAACGTGTGACAAATGAGGTGTGACACCTTCTACCATGGAAAGAAAAGTGACAGGATCACACAAAAATACCTACTACATCTGTGAAATGCTTAAACAACCATTTGCCACTTTGGCTTAAATCCTTAGCTTTTTTAGTTCACTAGCTAAGTGATATTCAGAACATCAACTTTTATTAGGAAAGAAGCATTTCATTCAATTATTACACAGAATTAAAATAATTCAATCAGAAAGACATGCTGAATTTTTATCCTACATCAGGTGGATCCTTTTCTTCACCACCACGTTGCACAGCCAGTGCACTATTGTCCCAAGCACAGGTGGTTTAATCACTAATTAATGCAAGTACAATCAGAAATATAGCACAGCAAGCCTTTGGGTCTAAATGAGAAATTCTAATCAGATTTAAATAGTTCAGTTTTTCCAATTACTGCAACAACCTTTGTATTCATGTTATTTTTAATAGGATGAGACAACCCATGTCAAAAATGCTGTTACCCAAGTACAAAACTGCATGTACTGTAGGCACTTAGCAGTAGTTGCCTAATTCTGTCTTAAGTATTGAAGCAGTTGTTGGGTTTGTTTTGATAATTTATTATCACTAATTTTCACAGGTTTTAATTCACTGTATTTATTTGAGGATTATTTCATCATGGCCACAGCACCTTTAGTATCATGATTACTTTCTAAATCCAGTTTGCTTCAAATTTCAATAATTATATAGAACTTGTAGTTGTGAAAACAGGAAATAAATATAACAATGTATTTCAACATCAGAAGACAAAGTTCACCTAAAAATTACAGTAAATATAGTAATTTTCCCGACTTAACATCAAATTATTTTTTTAAATACTAAAAGTGAATGATGCTGGGGACCAACCTCCTTAATCTGACGATTTGGGTGCTGTCTTTCAGAAAGCTGCAGTAAAACGCACCTGCATTACTCTTGCTGTGTAGTGCCCTCTCGTGGATTCATCAGAGAAGAAATCAGAAAAAAGGAATCAGACTAAGAATATACAGATACCCAGGAGATTGTTTTCCCAGGCTCTGTAAAGCCTGGCTTTGGTCACAGAAGTGGGTCCACAGGAATTCACATCCCAAATACATAGGCATTTACAGAAATGATTTCTAATCACGCAGGGAATAAATGTGTCAACATCATTTTGCATTCAAATTACAGCTCTTCATGTCTTCAAAAAATCTATTAATGGTTTTTGCATAAAAATATCTTATAGATTAGAATTCGAAAATTTTAGCTTAAAAATCTTTTTTTTGTATCAAATAAAATTGAAAAACACTTTAGTTAATGAAAGCCTTTAGCTGCTTTAGAATCAAGCCAAGTATTTTAAAATTCAGCCAAAGTCTACAGCACTTTTAATAGGCATTTACAAGTAATGTAAATAGTTTAGAACCCTTGCAAATTTATGATACACATATTTTCAGGTCAAGACTGGTAAAACGCCCAGATTTTGACTGCCAGAAGGAACATTTTATGCAAGCTGCAGAAAAGAGAGACACTTCAATACAGCTGGCACATTGAGCAAGACAGATCTGCAAGTATTCTCAAAAAATCCTTTGAGCACCAACACTGTTGTTTGCTCTTTGTGAAAACATGAGTTTCTCTGCAATTCAATCTGCTCCTGAAATTCACAAATTCCTGGATTTTTTTTTTAGTCTTCAAAGCTGGGAATATAATTTATCTCTGAATGTGGAATAGTCTGCTGCAGTTTTTTAAAGGCGAAACTGGATTTATTCAAAGGCATGCCACAGGAAGGTGCTTTGGTCTGCACAGTGTATAGCTAAAAGTCTGTGTCAATAACCTCATTCAGCCCAGTCCAAAAAACCTACATTCCCTTCCACCTTCCCCAATTAATTGATTGCAACTAATTTTGAGAGGAAAAAGATCAGAAGCTTTCAATTAGCTTAGTTTACTACAGTGTGATGAAACAAACTCTGCCACTGATCAAGGAACATAATATATCCATTGTTCCCATCATATTTTAAATTAAGACTTTTAAAGAAATTATTCTTTGTTTTCTCTGTATCCAAAAAAGCGTGTATTTTGGAATGCTTTCACAGAAAGCAGATGGACATTTGACAGGATTATCAAATCCGGATAACCTAGGATTTTAATCCATGTTGTCAGCTCTGTTATCACTCAAATCTAGGTGTCTGGGGCCATAACTCTGACGGGAAGTAAAAGTATTGGAGATGAACTCTTACAATGCATGACCACCTCCAGACATAATGAGGAAAAACAGTTCTGAATTCAATGCTGTAGTGAAACTGAAGATTCAGCTCACAATCTGAATTCATTGCTGTCATCTAGGGACAGATCAAGGATATAGATTTCTCCATGCCAACAGCATGAAAAAGTCTCCACCACAGCCCTTCTGCTACCCAGCTGAGCCTGTGTTCATTTCTTCTGACTCCCAGGAGTCAGAATAAGCAGTGCTTATCCCTTGCTTCATTCAGGATTTAGCTTTTGTGGCATCACTTTTAAACACACACTGGGGAACAGATGGATAGGATGACAAATTTTGCATGTCTATGCAATGTAATTCCTTATGGAACAAGCTGCCAGATTTTAGTATTTCCAATTTACAAAAAAGTTTTTATACCTTTTATCAGCATCAGACACTGCAGCTCACTTTCTGAAGGAGCTAGAAGCAAATAGCTATAGATTTCAGAATGGATAGAAGAGGAATGCACTTCAGGGAATTTTAAATTCAATAGAAGTCTATTTGAGTGTTCAGTTCTTTTATCTGGGCACCTCTTAGAGCCAGCTAGGGACTCTACAGAATGAGCACAGGAAGTTTTCCTTCTCTGGTCATCCAATCAAATTGAGTAGGTCAGCTTTAGAAAGGAAAGTGTTCTTCTATTTTCCTTTGAGACTCTTACTCGTGCATTGATGTGATATTCTGGTTTGTGCCTGTTCTCTACTATTCTGTTAATACAAGAGGACTCAGGCTCAAGAATACTGGTGGTTTTGTTTGATCTCCCTTGCAGTAGTAAAATCAGAGCAAAAGCAGGATTCAGGAGAAGAAAGGGTCCATAAAGAGCCTTAGAGACTTGTGGATTCCAGTGATTTCCATGGCAGTAGCAGAAAACAAGATTGGCCTTATTCAATTTTCTTTTGCGGTGCATTGCTTTGTACCTATGGTAGATGGCACTAACAGTACTTATTATCAAGTTTACCACTTTTCATCTAAAATGTTGAGCTTAATTATTCATAGTTTTGCCAGTAGTTTGCCCTTAGATTTTGTTTCCAGGCTAAGTATCATGTCAACTTGAAATCTGGTAATGAGGGACAAGAGCAGGAAAGGAACATGTTTTAAAAAAAAAAAAAATAAAATTCAGCTGCGTACTCAGAATTGTTTGAGACCTTGTTTGCCTATGTTTAAAAAAAGATAATGTTACATTGCTGAAATTCTAGTAATTTGTATTTTGAAGTAGGGACTTAAATTTCAGGTGGCCAAGGGTGGGAAGGGGGGAGTGCCAACCAAGCACTGTATCAAGAATGTGACTTTTTCATCCTTTTGAAACTCTCAGTCCCACTGAAATGCAAATACGGCAGGGCAAAAATAACTTCATGAGTGCCAGTAAATCAGCCCCTATAAATGATAATCAGAGAAATGAAATGTATTCAAAGGGGATATTTCACAAAAGTGATGGAACACTAATCAGAATAGCATGTGGTGTTCCCAGGAGTTTTGGGAAAAGCAGGCTGTGACAAAAATCTTGAGCGCTTTGTACAGATGAGAGCTCCAAGCAATTTGGAAAGTGACAACCAAAATATGGAAAATAATGACTGAGTTGTTTTATATGAAAAGAAAAAAAATGTATAAGAGGAATGAGATTTACAGATTTACTGAGGCTCTCAGCATTGCTGATCCTTTGTTTTATGTAATAGTCATTTTGCTCTGCAATGTTAACTGCAGGGTTATTTAGCAGCATTGTTGAATCAATGTATCATCCTGATGGCTTTTGAAAGCCAGGTAAACCATCTAAGTTGTCTGATGACAGTTCACAGAATCACAGGATGGTTGAGTTTGAAAGGAACTCTGGAAGCATCATGTCCAACCTCTCTGCTCAAGCAGCATCACTAGGGCCCAGGACCATGTCCAGGAAGCTTTTGAGTGTGTCCAAGGATGAAGACCCAGAACCTCCCTGGGCAAACTTGTCAGTCCTTGCTCACCATCACAGTGAAAAAGCATTTACTGGTGTTCAGAAGGAAATTCCTGTGTTTCAGTTTGTGCCCATTGCCTCTGGTTGGGGCACTGGGCACTGTTGACTTCTGGGTTCTGTCCTCATTGCACCCTCCCTTCAAGTATTTTAACATTTTGAACAGTTTTCCCCTGAGCCTTCTCTTCTCCAAGCAGTGCCAGCTCTCCCAGCCTGTCCTCACAGGAGAGATTCTGCAGTCCTTTCATCCTCTTTGTGGCCCTTCACTGTACTCTCTCCAGTACTTCCATGTCTCCCTCTATTTCTCTGGAGTCCAGAGCTAGAACCAGTCCTCTCCAGTCCCAGGCCAGCACCTCCAATGTCTCTTGGCCCAAGAGAGCCTCATGTCTCCCTGCCTGCTGCTACAGCTTAGCTGTGAAGCAGCCTTCATCCCCAGATTTGCCCAGCCATGCTGCATGTTTATTCTTCCAAACCTAATTCAGTCATGCTGGTCACACCCCACATGACTACTGCAAAAGTCAGCTGCCACAGAAATGTTTCACAAAATCACAGAGTGGTTGAGGTAGCTGAATATTAGACAGCTAATACTTTAAGTTTCTTAGTGTTGATAATTTATTTATAAATTCTGACAAAATTAGGGGGAGAGGAGAACAAGCAAAGGAACTTTTTAAAAATTTAGCTTTGTAGTTCACCTTCAGTTGAGAAAGAGAAAAAATGTTATTACAAATATTTGTGTTCTTTTAACATTTTGAGCAGGACGCACAAGTAAATCTACGGAGATAAGGAAATTCAAATTAAAAAACAGCATAATGTACATTTTGCATATCTGCTGCATATTTACACATATATATCCTATATAACCAGAGATACCAGTGACTCAGCATGCAGTGTGAATTGAAAATAGGACTTTGCCTAAACAAATAAATAGTTGTTACAAAGATCATTGTGCTTCAGCACATACCCCACCTTTTAGTGTTCACTCCAGGCACTTAGGTCTACAAGGTCAATAATTCATCTATATTGCCAGAAGCCTCCCTTGTGACAAGTCACCTTGTTGCCATATGGTTATGAAACAAGAGCATTGACACTCTGTCAGGAATCTGTTGGATTTTTTTTCCTCTCTCTTCATCTTTAGTCAAGTTAGAGCTACGCAAAAGTGTGTGAATGACAGCTCTGGTGTGACTGTATTCTTTTGTAAAATCACAAAAGTGTTCAGCTTGAGCAGAACTGACATCAACCTCCGAGCAATATCTTATCAAGATCCATCAGCCCTGGCCTCCAGTGACCTCTTCCAGCAGAGAGCTTCATTTAAACCCAGTTTAGACAGAGGTTTCCCTGGTGGAGAAGGCTTGCAATGCTGGCAGCTCTGTTCAGGCCTTAGTTCAGGCCAACTGGACCAAGGTCACCACCACATTTCACATGGTTATCCAAGGAGCACATAGATGGCAATTGTTGGTCACTCTCTATCCAACCTGGAATGTGTTATTAACTGGTTTTGATGTCCATAATGGTGGTTATTTACATATATATTAGCCTCTATATAAAGACAGCTTGGGGACCTATTCCCAGCAAGATGATCACTACGTAAATTATTTCATAGTGTGATCAAAACTTAGCAAACTGCAGGAAGAAATCCAAAGGGATTGCCTAAAACCTAAAATTATCTTCTGAAGACTATGCCCTCCACCTCCCTCAATTCTCAGCAGTGAAAGAAAGTTCTCTTGGGCACAGAAACTTAAGCCAGCTTCAGTCACCCAGCATCCCCCTCCAGAAAAGTCCCACAGGAAACCCAAGGTTATAAGTTTTGTGAAGGTGAAGTTAACAGGATGTAAAAGACCCTTTATGAGGCACTATGTACAGTAAGAAGAATAACAGGAACTTGTGGGATATTTTTGTTTTATTTTTTTTACTTTATTTTTGACTGCTCAAAAATATTCCTTACTTATGCATTTAATTCTCAATGAAGAACAGTGTCAAATTGCTTATATCAGAGTCTTGCAAGGAAAGTTGTTATTTTTATTGGATGTACCTCAGGGTATGATGTCTCTGTGACTTCCTCTGTGATTTTGTTAGTTTCCCAGACCTACGTGACAACAGCTGCCTTATCAGCTTTATAGCTCAACAACCTGCAAGAAATACAACAACAAGAGCTGGAGAAACAGGTAACACCTATTTTGACATGATTAACATATTTTTAAAAAATAAATAAAAGGTGAGATGTCTGGTTCTGAGAAATGAGGTCTATAACTAGATAAATTGAAGTCTAGTGTGGGGAACAAAGGAAAGCAGGAAGGAAAAGCACCACCTATCTGCATCCACTGCAGTTATACTGCAGACAGTGGTGGGATCCCCTATTGCAGAACTCATTCCCAGCTACCTTTGCTTTGTAGCAGCTTATAACAAAATACTACTATTAGAATTAATATTCTTACTCTCATTCATGATCATAGCATGGAAATTCCCATATGTTTTGAGGAGAAAAATAATTTAGAAATTATCATAATGATAAAGAAAATGTATGACCTATGAAAACTTTTTAATAAAATGCTTTACCCCACTAAAATGAATGTGCTCATTAAAGCTCCCAGTGGCCATTTCATTATTGGGTGTATATATTATTCATAATGTTTTGGTTATGGTAAATACCTGAGATTCATTCCCCAAACCTTGCAGTATTTTTTAATATCGTGGAACTGTATTTTTTACTGCAAGTGCCTATAGGTAAAGAAATTAAGCAGCTTCTAGAACACAAAATGAATATAGTGATTTGGAAACAAAGGCACTTCTGATAGGTAAGTGACAAAACTGGATGGAAATACTTACAGTAATCTAGTTAATTATGGAGTAAGATATAGCAGACCAGATCCTTATCCTACGTATGCTATCCAGGAGTTGACCCATACAAGCCTAAATGGCACACTAGCAAATCCTTATGCTCCAAACCATGCACACACATCCTAAGGCACCTTAAATGCTTCGCATGAAGGAACTTGATGTGATAGAGAATCAAAATAGCTCTTACTGAAAAGTAAGCAGTGTGCATTTGTATACATCATGTATTAGTTTTCTGTGGAATGTAAGAATTTTTAGATGTGGTCTGAGGGATTTTATGATAATAGCAGGGGTATTTGCAAGAGTACCTATATTCATGGGATTGCCTTAAAATATCTCCATGATGTTTAGAATCTCCAATACCATTGCAGTGTTCTCAGCCATACTAGAACATAAAGCAAATTGCATACCTTTGACAAGTTTTTCTCATTTGGGTTCCTACTTCTGCTATTCAGGCAATAAGTGGATTCCTAAGATCTCTTATACATTGATTGCTATTTTTTTTTTCTTTCTGACAAGCTTTCAGCATGTGATAACATCTGCCTGTTTGTTACCTTGTTCTCTTTATAAGGTTCCTTGAACTGATTAAACAGCTTAGCAAGATGACTTTTCATCATGTTCAAAGCTGAAACCTGCTCCATCACTTTCCATCAAAGAAGATAAGATTACAAAGGAGTCAACACATTAGTGACCCCTGAAGAATCTCTATCATTTCTACTTTCTCTGCTATTACATTTCTCTACAAACCCCTTAACTTCAGTGCTTGTGCCATTTCTTCTGAAAAAAAAGCAACCAATTATACAGACTAAAGTGATTCTGAGAAACACTGCCATTTCAAAAGCATCTGGTAGGTCCTGTTCAAATATCACTGATATTTCTTAAGTTAGAATTTCAAGGTCCACAATTCCTGTAGAAGTCTTACTCGAGTAACTCAAATAGCCTGTTAAGAGTCTGTTTGGTTATAGTAAATAATATTTCCTGTAAAAAGATATACCGAAGATATAGGGCTTAATGCAACCATTCTTTGTAAAAGCTTTTCAAGATGATAAAAAAAATAATTTAACAGGTATCAGTGAGGTATAAAAGCTGCATGATTTTGTTCCCTCCTCAGCACATTATCTTAGGTTCCTACAGCAGCTGACAATGTGGTCCCCAAAGCAATTTTGTTATTTTGTTTCTTTTGGTTTTGATGGTTTTCTTTCACGTGTCACAGGACTTCTAAACACTCTTGAATAAAAAATGGTTGCCAGTAACAACTATTGCAGTTCCAGAAAAACTTTTTACCAACTTATTTCTCATGTGCTGAAATGTGAATGTAGCAAATAAATTGCGTGTATACTTATATAGAACTGAAACAGGTCTCCTTAAAATTAACCAGTGTCTTATTTACACCCAGACTAAATGAGGTGCTAAGTACTCTCATTTGCCACCATATTAATTTAAGGGAAATAAATTTATCTGCATGTGCTTGGAAATTAATCAAAGATTCTATGGCACCTTGTCAAAAGCTCACAATGCCTTTTCCATGGAATCCAAGGGGCATATCCTGTTTCTGAATGTCAGACATTATTTACATAACTAATAGGGCTCTGGGAGTTATAGTTCAAGTAAGCAAGTTGGGCAGAACATAAAAAAGGTATCAGTCTGCCAGGTGCTAGACTGAGGGACTGTACTAATGGAGAGCTCATCCTACCTCCATTTTCAATGAACTTTGTGATTTGTAAGTTTAGTTTGAGCACAAATGTTTATCCACTTTGCACCTCAGTTCAAAGAAAATCCACGTGGCAAGTGGAAAATGAAGAGCAGTTTAAAAATTCACAGGCCAGAAATATCACTTGGCAGGGATCTTGGTTTTTTCTACAGTGCTGCTCCTAGTCAGTCTTTAGACAGACTCGAGAAACGAGATGAACATGAAATACGTTGTCCAACTGCAGTCTGGAAAAGACTTTGTGACTCAGTCTAGACACGAACTTCTTCCAATTTCCTCTTGCTGAAGGGGAAGGAATAATTTGTGAGTGATCTTTGCCTGTTGCATGTTCCTTCCATCACAAGTGTTGGGAAGATTCGTGACTCTATTAATTCTCTAATTTCCTTCCCACAAGGCCTCCTTGACACAAAAGCACATTGACATGTGCCTACTCATCACAAGAGTCTTACAGACTGGCATAAGTGCTACAACCTAGTCTCAATATAGATATATATCCATTTGTATGTATAAACCTGCAAAGCTCAAAGGGAGATAAATTTTGAATAAATTATAAATTATTTTCCAAATATCTGAGGTTAGATTAGCTCATCAGTGCAATAACACTGTGTAGGTCAAATCTTTATGGGAGCTTGTCTTGCTACTGTTCCAGGTCACCTTGCCTCAGAATTAAAATATATTCTTCAATATTATTTCATATTTTGACCTCAGACTCTCTGACCTGAAATAAGAATGAAATAGTGGCAACAAACTTGAAAGGACTGTCAATCCAAAGTTTAGTAGGTACTCAAGGAAGCACATCCTGGACTATGTTAACAGGCATGTGCTAGCAGATTGAGGGCAGTCATTACTCCCCTTGGCACTTGCTATATGACATCTAGAATACTGTGCCCAGTTTTAGGGCCCTGATACAGAAAATGCAATAATTAAACCAGTGCACATCCAGTGAAGGACTAGCACAATGCTGAAGGGCTGGTACACTCCTATGAGAAGAGACTGAGAAATCTGAAACAACAGCCTTGAGAAGGACAGATTTGGAGGGGACTGAATAATCCCCTGCCAGTAACTACAGGGAGATTACTGAAAAGACAGAAAGGCTAATAACAGCAGTGCGTGGTGGGAACACAAGAAGCAGCAGACAGATGGACACAAGAGAAGTTCAAACATACAAATTAAATCTTTCTCACTGTCGAGACAGTGACAGTGACAAAGGTTGCCCAGAGAGGAAGCACAGTATCTGTTCCTACATATTTTCAAGATGAGACTGGATAAAGCGCTGGTCTCACATATATTCCTCTTTTGAGCAGAAGGTTAGGTTAGGAACCTCCTGAAATCCAACACTCTTAAGAGAAGGGGGATTAATCTAGTTGAGAATTCTCTGTGCTCTTATCCGACCATTAACTTTTTACAGCTAAACTTCATGTCATTTATCAGTTTCTTTACTGGGGGATTTACAGGTACAGGTACAACTGCAATGGTCACACTGCAGAATTTCACTGCTGCATAGATGTAGTATCAGTAATTTAAATCAACTATTTCAGGTGATAGTCACACTGTGGCTCAAATCTGTAACTCCCAAGGCTGGCAGTGGGAATAAGGAGTTTTGAAAACACTAGGTCTGAAAAGATGGTAGCAAGACAGTAACTTTACATACAAGTGGGGATAATTCAGATGGCTCCATGGATGACTTTTCCCAATAACTTTTTTAATATAACCTGTAAATCCTTATATAATTCATCTGTGTTTCATTTTACTCACTTTACTGTACTTAAAGTATTATTTGCACAAATGGTCCCAGACACAAGAAATACTCACTACACTAGCAACTCTATCAAAAAATGTTAAAATAAAGAAGTCTAGGGAAGGAAAAGAGTGAAAAACATTATCATTCCTACATTGTTGTCTCCACATTGTTTCCCATTACAATCTTATGTTGAACACCCCCCCACACACTCCCAGTTAATGACTTCCTTGCACAGACATAAATGGGTTTGGATGGAGCCTTAATTTGAACAACAAACCCCTCCCCTCCAAGAAAAGGAGTAAGACAGTTGAATTGCCATTTATCACTGAGACATTGGACACTAAGGCATGACATTTTGAAAGCAGTAAGTGCTAACCTTTATTTGCTAAGATCAAAGGGTAGTTTCAGCAATGCTCTTGGGTGTTTCAGGTGTTCTTGAGTACACTGACAAATCTTTTTTTCCTAACCTCAGGTATTTTCACTGGTTTCATTTATAATGCCAAGTAAGGTGGGGATGCATACCTGAAAAATCATCTGCATTTACAATGTGTTTAAACTCTATTATATTAAATTGTATTTGTATTAATTAATGACAATATATCACACTATTATATTAAATGCTAAAATAAAAAGCATCCTGGTAATTGTTTAAGAAAAAAAAATAAATGCTATGTTGAATGGAATGTAATCTCCTGAGCTTGAGAGCTCAGGAGGCAATTGGAAAAGCCAGCTAGGATAAAAGAGAGAGGAACTTGAAAGGAATCTGCAAAGGATTCACTCACTGCAAAGAGTGAGTATAAAGAGATGCAGTCATAGATTACTAGAAGACCTGAGAACTAATGGGCAATTAGGGTGAACAAATACACTCAGGGATGGGAAATTCTGACAAAATGCACTAAAGGAAGCAGTGGCCACACTGGAGTGCCTCAGGAGTTGACTTCGTGCCTCCCTTTGTCTCTGGCAAGCCAGTGTTTCAGTGAGGAAGCTGGTCTGCTAGGAGCTGATGTGGAAACCTTCCAAAACCTTCACCCAGGCTGCTACAACAACAGAATGTCTCAAGACACCACCAAGACATTGAAGAAGTTAGCAAAGTACAATTCACCGAGCACTAGTTAATATATTTCAGATTAACCCCCAAAATACACACAAAAAATATTCATACTTTCTTCGTTGACCATAGAGGGTTTTCTTAAACTATTCTTTGCTCAGGCACAAACCTGCACCTTGTTTCAATGCCAAACAGATCCCAAAGACTGAAGCATGGGTTTAGTGCATACTTTGGAATCAATAAATAGAGAAAATATATCTTTTTAATATGCAAATATATGCATATATAAGCATACACATATTTTTATCATGCTAACATGCTAAGCACTGACAAAAAATTGCTTTGGATGTTTTATCGTTTTTGCAATGTACAGTTTAAAGCTGCCAGAGCTCGCATCAGCTGTGGGAAGTGCAAATGTGTTATTTCTGACGCTAGATGGCAGGAGATTGAAGTAAATCTTTTCTGTGGGTCAGAACAGCCTTCTTAATAAATCAGTTCAAAAATCAAATGTTTGACATTTTGTTTATCAGGTGATCAAATAAAATTGAGGGACATAGAGAGGATTCTGAAATAAACCCGAACAGATTTTTAAGTTTTTAAAGCAAAAATGTTTCTCAGAGAATGACTGTTCAAACACACAAACAAGTTCAGTAATAAAATGGAGCTCACAAAGGCTTAAAAACTGGTGGAACTGATTCTACAGATTTCTAACTTCAGTGAAGTTCTACCAGGTATGCTTAGAAGCTGGTTGAGTCTCACTTTTACATCCATCACGTGTTCTATTGGTGTGTTTCTTTATCAGAGTTATGTATTAGAGCAGTTACTGCTGCATCCGTCACACAGGGCTGTAGTGAAGACAATACAGAGCCAGTAAGATGAGCTGGTGCTTTCACTATTCATTAAGTGCCCTTTGAAAATGGTGAGTGTCATTATATCTCTTTTCTAGACAGGGAAACTTAAGCTGAGGAAGATGATGTAATTGGTGCAGGATCATCATAGGGATAGCAGCAAGATCAATCAAAATCCCTCAGATCCTAGCCTTAGGTTCCAGCCACTGCCTTCCAACAGCATGGTAAATATCCACTAAAAAAATATTCTGGCATCTTTTTTCATCTAGTGATTTTTTTTTTTCTCTCATATTGATATTTTATAAGCAATGGGTGATCATCACAAGCTTCCAGTATCTGAAGGGAGCCTGCAGGGAAGGCAGAGAGGGACTCTTCATCATTGTAGTGAGAGGACAAGAAGCAAAAATGAGTGCAAATTAAAAGACAGGAAATTTAGGTTAGATATTAGGAAGAAACCTTTTACTGTGAGGGTGGTTACACTGGGAGAGTAGCCCAGGAAGGTGTTCGATACCCAAACCCTGGTGGTCTTCAAAAGTCATATTGAGTAAGGTCTTGAGCAGCTTGGTCTAGTGGGAGGTGTCCCTGCCCATGGCTGGAGTGGTTGGGAATAGATGATCTCTAAGACCCACTTCAACCCCTGATTCTATCATTGGGAGTTCAACAGGAACAGGACTAATCCCTATCTCCTAAACCACTTCAGCTGATGGTTTCTTCCACATTTATTTTGGATCCTAGCAAACAGAGGACACTTGTCTTAGATGTTATAAATTTTCCATTTACAGCTATCACATGGAACTTAATCCACCCAAATTATTCTCTTTAATTCGTTGTTCCTATGCTTTTTGCACTGGTTCAGTTCAGTAGATCAGATTTACTACATTTATCTGTGGAGCCTTGCTTAGATGGTTCCTATTAATTTCAATTTCCTAATAACCCCAATTTCCTTTATTCGCCTGTTAAGTAGTCTCTTAACCTGTGAATTTGCACTTTAGAGGTATTGCATACAACTGTTCTTGATTTGTGCTGTTCAGAACACTGAGCAAAATGAAATTGTGTATTGTACTTCTAAAAGTTGGAATATATTGTACCTACATAGCAATCAACCCAGCTCCAAGAGGAGTAGCTTGTGCTTGTAAACAAGTGTCAAATATACTTAATTGAAATCTTTTGATGAACATTTTTTCACCATCCATACTGACTAACTTTCTTTTTACTTCCACTCCAATCCTCAGATTTTATTTTCTAATTGAACCCTGTGTAAACCACTCTTCTGTCTTCATTAGGACTTGTCAGACCAGCAACCTTACCTGATGAGCTACTCTGCCTTTGTAATACATAATATGGAACAGTATTTGACTTTTCCATAAACTTTGCAGAGATCCATTGTTTATCTAAAATCATGAAAGGTCAGGATACAGTTTCTCTGGCAATGATGATTAGTATTTTCTTTATCCCTTACTAGATATAGTTCATGGTCCTCTTTGATCACTGCTCAAATGATTCCCAGTTCTCTTGAGGTATTAAGTCATAATGTTGATTCTTGTTTCTTACAAATACAGAACAGATTTTGCTATGGAAGGCCTACATTAATTCTGCATTATTATTAATAATTTAACCATCAAGCAGTGTCTCTTTGCTGCAGCTAGGATTTACACTGTACTCAGTGTATTTAAACCATTTTGTTCCTAGGCTTGCCAGTCATGAATTTCTTCCTGATGGTTTTAAATCCTCTTACAACTCAGAATTTATGAAGCGTAGAATATGTGTATCCACTGGCATACATTTCTCTTTTTTTCTTGTTACATATTGCTTTTTCCTTTTTAATCACTGTACCTGTTTCCCCACTGAACCAGGATGAAGTTTTAGGCAGTACTGTCCTATTTCCTGGGAAATAGAAATCATCGAATGATGTCTTCAGGCCATAAAATAAATTATTCTCAAAGGTTATTCAATTCAATACAGTTTTTATTTTCTTTTATTAGAGGGGCATTTAGGAAATAACATATATTTTTCATTTGACTCTTAACAAATCCTAATCGGTGTCCTTCCTGTGCTTTATTATATACTGATGTATACTGATCCACAAATATTCAAGACCCCATGATTCTTTTTTCAACAGCTTTCAAGCAGGCACTGGTGTGTCTATTGTCAAAGATCTTACTGATTTATGCTTTTCACTCTCTACCCTCAATAGATGGGTCAAAAGTAGTTTCTCTGCAGTAGAGTAACTGGGGGATTTTGAGGCATTACAGAGGAAGACTCTATTACAACATCAGTTACCTGTATTTCTAGCAGGTAGCTGAAGACACTGCCAGAATGTGCCACTGCCTTTAAACACCTGTTGGCATTTGCAATGTCAAAGATGCATGAAATGAAAGATCATGGCACTTCTCTTGTTCTTGAGGGTAAGAATATATTCCAGTGGTGGGATAGGATGGTACAACCTTCAGAAAGCTGTGTGGCAATTTCCTCGTAAGTATTGACCTTTCTAGCTGCTAGAGAAAGCTCTAGATTATCAGTTTAAATCCTTGGATTTAATCCAGGAGAACAGCCTCTGAGCTAAGAGATTTTTTGCTATGGAAACAGTTCCCATGGTGCATGGATCATCTAATTCTATCAGATATATCAACCAATTTGACAAAATTTGACCAAAGTATATGCAGACTAATTTTGTATAAATAACAATATTCTCAGATGCTTTTTTATATCCAGTTGTAGCTGCATGACAGAATGCAAAATGCTATTACACCAAAATACTTCCATGTTAATGAAGATGTTACTTAGAAAAACTACACTTGACAGTTCATTTGGACCTTCACTACCAAGTTTAGTGTTGAGGGTAGAAAATTGTAATTAATTTCCAAGGAAAACATCCTAAAGCTCTTTTTTGGTGTCTTAGAATAAGGAAAGTTTTCGCTCTATGGAGCCCAGATTCAAAAATGTTCATTGCTTGTCTGGTATGTCAGACACAAGTTGTGGGCAGCAAAGCAGGACACTATCTGGGCTGGAAAAACAAACAAAAAAACAAACAAACAAATAAACATTTAGAGTTTAGCAAGATAACTGAACTGATAATAGAATAATTGAGCTGATCATGAATCTGAATTGAGGTTTTTTTACCTGGAGAATTTACCTACTATACTTCAGCTGCACATAAACCTGAGCTAAATGTTACCACAAAGGATTATCCCCATTCTACTGTTGCACAGAGGTTGGAGGATGATATGTGAAACACTTGTAATAGTGTTAAGAAATAACAAAGTCATCACTTGATTAACAAGTTGACATCTTCTGATTGACTACTCAGGGAATAAAAGCAGTTTAACAGGTTCCTATGGGGTAAAGGTATTTTCTACTCTGCTTGTCTGCTCCTGCTCTGTTTTCATGTGCTAACCTTTTTGGACAGCAACACAGCAGCTGAAACCCCATTTTTTTTCCTAATATATTGCTTCCAGGTTGGGTGGGGGGTTTTTGTTTCTCCAAAGGTGGAACAGCCTATCAAGAGATAAGGACGTTTTTCACTGGCAGGGAGTGAGTGGGATGTGTCATTTGCTTCTGAAGAGAATTTTAATCAAAGGAAAAATAAAGTGAAAAAAAAATGCATATCTTTGTCTCAGCCACTACTGTGATGCCTGAAATCACCACATTTAAGAGAGCAATGAGTGAAGACTGCATGCCACCTGCGTTCTAAAACACTAGGCACTGGTTCCAAAAAGGAAGAGAGATACTGCATTCAGAACATAAGGACTAGCTTAGACATCACATTCAGGTAACTTTCCCTACCAATGACAAAGAGAAAAAGCTAAACTGTAATCTAAAATGTTCTTTAACTGTATCATGTGTCCTTCCTGCACTGTCATACTCTATGAAATGGCATTACCCACACAGATATCAAGAGAAAGCAATGCTTGGTGTGCCCTGGATGAAAACCTTAATGATCTCTTCAGCAATTTTTTTTTCCTTTAAACAAACTATTTTCCATACTTTCTCTTCATAAAGTGTTTTACAGGTTGTTCTTTAAAATGTTTAAATTAAATTAATATATTTAAAAGATCACATTTAAAGGAAGGACCTCCCAGCAGATCATTACAAGAGATGACCTTTCAGTGAAAATATATAGATCCCACAACTTCTATCACATTATGAAATGATGAAATTCTCATGATGAGTTCTTTCCTTAATCAAAATTTTGTTAAGTCAATTCTTGTTAAGTCAACATAACATTGGTCAAAATAACTAAGTGGCTGTAAAATTCAAGTGAGGTGTTAATCGCAAATATGGAGGGTTGAGTTCAGATTAATTTTTGGCATTTTATTTCCATATTTATGGCTACAATGCAACTTCTGTAACCTGCAAGCTCCTGCCACCCTGCCTCTTCTGGCCTTGTAGCCACTTGCCTCTTGTTTGAGCTGCCAAGCTGTGTGTGTGCCCTCACTGTGTCAGTCAAGTGAAGGGGATAACCAAGCTGGAGAGGAAAAGCAGACCTGTAATGTCAGGGAGCAGGAGGCAGCTCCCTGTGGGCTGGGAGCATTAGGCTCACCCTGGGTAGTCCCAGCCCCGGGATGTGGGGCTGGTTTGTAGGGGCCCATGGCCAGGCAGGGCTCTGGGAGCTGGAGACCAACTTTGCTGTGCCATCACTGGGGCAGGGGCTGACACGGGACCGGGGCTGTGGGCAGGGCTGGGGAGCCCTGGGCAGGTGCAGGCAGGGCCAGCAGTGCCCTTGGGGCTCTGGCAATTCTCTGTTTCCCAACTGAAACAATTCCCTCTCACAGCCCAACTCACATGCTTCCACTTCCGCTTTTTTTAGGAGTGGACAGATAGATGATGTGATCTTGCTGTAGTGTTGCCTGCTTGTAAGACCCAAGGATGTTTGCATTAAAAACACTTCTGGGGTTCTCCTTGTATTCCTCCTCTGACATGTTTCACCAGTCCTGGTCTCTATTCCTTGGCCTTTTAATGTTTCAGGACTTACAGAATTCTGTAATGCCAGTATTTTTCACTGTTCACCTTTTCCAGTCTTTTCAGCATTTTTCAGCATTCAAGTTGCATAAAGCTCTGAAGTATATGCTACCTAATTATATAGCTTCAACTTATTGAGGCGTCCAAATTTGAAGGAGGACAATCAAAATATCATTCCAGGCACAGATGCTAAAACGACCTGATAATTATGAGGCAATGTTAAATGTGAGAAAGAGAGGAGGAGGAAAGAAAGACACTTTTCATGCCAGTGCAGCTGACAGATAAATTAACAACTCCATAGTTTCTGCTTCACCTACCTCCAGTACGATATTCTACGTAATGTTCCCTTTCCTCCCAGAAGATATAATAATAGTTCACTGCAGAATGTCTGCAGCCAGGACTTGTCTGGAGAGTCACACAGAACACCATTGTACTGAATGTACTCTTTCAGAAGTACCCTTTCTTTTCAATATTTTCACATGTGTATATATGGCAAATGCCAGTTGTTATAAATAAATATTGGGCACCTGCTATCTTTTGTGGGCAGTAGCTGCTATAGAGCAGTGTTGAATCAGAAGATTTCTAGCAGTGTTTCAAAATAAATATTTTTATCATTTTTCTTTCTTCTCAACATTGTAGAAACTAATTACTGGGTCTCCAATTATTACAAATAATATATATTTTAAAACTAGATATTGAACATACAATGGAGTTGGCAGTGCTCAGTTAATGGTTGGACTTCTTGATCTTTTCCAGCCTCAGTGGTCTTTCCCAACCTCAATGATTCTATTATTTTATGACGTAAAATCTTTCATTGGGAATATGCCACCTACCCTTAGAGCAAAAGAAGTGAGACTGTATCTAAGCCCAAGTATACAAGTTTGACAAGTCTGAGACTCTGAGAACTAAAATGTTTGCCTTTTAAATTAGAAGTACAATCAAATACAAATTCAAAATTCCCTAAGTTTGAGTGGTTATTGCCATGAAATCCAAATGCTAGACTTAGAGTTGCTAAAAACTTGCTCTTACTCTTGGGACAAATTATCCAGCCTCTGCTTATCTTTGTATGCCCACCTGCAAAACAGCTCCAAAATACTGGTTGCATGAAGTTAGAGGAAGGCTGAGATCTTTAACTACTGCAAAGTACAGAAGTTCAGAGAAGGATGGAGAAATGTGCAATACAAGTGCAATGTGTTACTACACACAAATAATTTACAGAAAGTAAATATACATGATTTGTGTAGGAGACACAAGAAAATTTTTAATTGCCATCTTCATATTTCTCCAGCATTAAATTTTCAGCAGAACAGAGAAGATAGAGGAATCTCTTGCCTAATAAAGGGCTGTATTTTCATTCAAATATAAATCCTGTAAGTCCAATATAGGGAATATTTTTATATTGTCTCTTCATGTGTGTTAGCACGGGTGGAGACATCTGAGGCAAAGTCTAGACACCAGAATTTGTTTATCCAATTATATACACCTCTTATTTGTCATAAGCAATGTTGTTTTTTTCTCAGTTGGCCAGAAAGTTTGAAACCATGTTGCCACATATGTCTTAAAGCAGAATCTCAAGACAGAAGAAT
The DNA here is from genome assembly GCF_009819885.2 of Catharus ustulatus. Classification (NCBI taxonomy): domain Eukaryota; kingdom Metazoa; phylum Chordata; class Aves; order Passeriformes; family Turdidae; genus Catharus; species Catharus ustulatus. The sequence goes on along the minus strand of NC_046221.1, from coordinate 125,709,505 downwards.
ATTTTCTTCACAATGGTGCCTACTGCAGAGCTTTTGAAGATTTTTTTTCCTATGATTAGTTCTAAGAATTCCACACAAATAAAGAAACCTATGAGCAAAAGTTTAGTAGTCTTTCCAAGACTAAAACTATACTAAGGAGTGGACTCATCAGGTTTATAATTACCTCGTACCTGAGTGCTCTCATGTTATTTATCAGTATGGTTCCTAAAGGATTCTATGGAGGGTTGATCTGTTGATGAATTGTCTATTATACACCTATTTTCCTTTAGCTGCTTTCAAAGAAAACCCATATTTAAATGTCTCTCGATTCTACAAACCAGAAAGGAATATTTAACCTGTATCCCTGTCCTCCTGCATAGAATAACAGAATAAGAGCAGAAGACAGAAATTCTCTAAGTGCCATTCTTTCACTAAATTTAACCATTTTATAAAAGTTTAGTACCATTGACACAAATTCAAATAAAATTATTCACTTATGGTAAAGCAGCATCCCCAAGTATTTTGAAGACAATGTCAAGATTCTTAATTGCAAAGTCCATCCCTTTTTAAGATGTTTGTACTTCATTTTAGTAAGAAAATTACATTTGAAACCCTCCAAGGCAATGTCAAGCACCAGTTCATTGCAACAAAATTGTCTCCGGTACCAACAGCTGCCTGTCTCTGATAGTGCAAAGCCCAACACAACCTGAATAACCAACCCCTAGGAATGGGAAATTTTCAGGTTATCTGTCATTACTGTAACACTCCTGACTACATAGAGTGGTTAGTAAAGGCTAAGTAGTCATGGCACTCATTCATGGATTATATCACATTCATTCTTTTAGAGCACAAACCTAATCTAGAACAATCAGCAGGGCCACTTTCACTGTCCTTCATCTGACAAGGTCTCTGTGGGAGTTAAAAGAAATGGAAACCAGATCTTGAAAAGGACATTGCACTCAATCAACTTCAATCTTTTTTAATGAGTTGTAACTGGGAAAATGCCAGCATGAACACGCTTAGTCTAGTTTATCATTAATGGGTATGAATTAAACTAGAAAATGTAAACCTTTTTTAAAACTCCTATTTCTGAACTGTTATGTCTCTAAGAAATGTGCAGAAAGGGTTGTTTGTTCAAGCCAATGCAACCTTCTCATGAAGGTGAGAGCTGGAACAACTCAAAGGTATAAAACATGCTTATAAGAAGCTAATGCCCTTTTTCTGTTCTTCTCCATACGTGGCATGTTCTAAAGTCTAGGTAACCAAATGTAGGCTGCCTGCCCACTCACTTTAAATTAAGCCTTTCTTGTTTCCACACTGTGTAGAATTGCCTCTGTTTCGGCAGCCTGTGTAGGACGCTGTGATAAATCCCACAACTTGATTCATTAGGAGGGAAACCATATCTCAGTTTGCTCTCTTCTGTTCCATCCAAAGCTGTTATCACTACTGTTGGCAATTTCTCCTTTCTGTACCAAGAAGGAAAATAAACTCAGAGCAGAGTTTTTATTAAATAGATGTTTGCAAAGTTGAAATTGCATTTATTTAGGATTGAAGATTCACAGAACAGATTTTAAGCAGGGCATGTTATGGGGGGATGGGAAGTTCAAGGGAGAGAACACCAATAACCAGACCAAAGAGAATAATCCTGCCTTGGACAAAGTCTTTTCCACCTCCAGACTCTATCACACAACTACTGTCAGATTTGGTGCCAGTAGGAAAAAGAGACAAAGGAAAATGCTTGTTTGCCTTTCAGCCAGAGAATAAAAAGTGTGTGTGGTTTAATACAGTCCTTTTTTCAAAAGGCTCCCTGTGTTTCTGAAACATTAACAAGGATTTAGAGTAGTTCTCACACGTTCAAATGTCAGCTGGTTTTATTTGTCTACAGCCCACTCGTTCACTTTGCTCTCAGAGAGGCTGAGAATCAGTGGCGTTTGAAACACTTTTTGCTCCTTTTTAGTAAATTCACCATAAAGGTATCAAAGGGGCTATCCATTTATTCCATATTGGCATTATATTTTTACCTACATTTTCTTTAACAGGTGTTTTTTATAAACTACAATTATTTGTAGCAAAATTCTCCCCATTTTCTTTGTTATTCTCGGTGATCCAATTACTTATCTTTAGACGGATTCTCACCAGTGTGAAAGAGACAGCAAAAGTCCGGTTTTAAAAACATGCTAGGCTTTTAATTCATTCTATTGTATCAGCGTCTCTTCCGCTCTCACTACTCAGACACAAGATTTTGACCACACCGCTAAGTTGAAATCCCACTTTGTGGCTCCTTATGGACTCTCTACCACTCTTTGTTTCATGGACGTGTGTCTCTGCCCTCTCATCAGCTTTAGCTCTTGCCCAGCCGGGTAAACCTCACCGATAATCCCGATGGCCCTGACCGTGCCTTAAGCAGCCCTTGGCCGGCTGCCCCGCCGCACCTGCAGCCGGAGCCCACCCCGCCGCGTCCCCGCTCCCGCCGCGATGGAGCCGCCGTGCCCGCGGGGGGCTGCTCGCCCTGCCCGGCCCTTGCCGGCCCCGGGCTTCCCCCGGGCTCCCCCCGGGCAGGGCAGGGCAGGGCAGGGCAGGGCCGCGCACCCCCGCACCCCCGGCCCCCCCCGGCGGCGGGCGGGCGCCTCCCCGCCCAGTCCCGTCCCCGTCCCGTCCCCATCCCCGTGCCCAGGCACGGCGGGGCGGCAGCCGAAGGGCGTCCTCCCCCGGCCAGCGACACCTCCGTGCGCCCCGCTCCTCCCTGCCCCGGCCCCGGCTTTGTGTGCGCGGCAGCAGCCGCCACCTGGGGCGGGCGCGGTGCCGGTGGTGACGGTGCCGAGGGTGCCGACGGTGACCCCGCACGATGCCGCTCCGCGGGCTCCTGCCCCTTTGTCTGCTCTGCCTCCAGGCTGCGCTACCGCTCCGCGGCCACCGCGGCCGCTACGCCGGGTAAGTCCGACCGCACCGCGCTCCGCCCGGCGCGCAGCACCGCTCCTGCCCGGCTCCCGCATCGCTCCTGCCCGGCTCCCGCATCGCTCCTGCCCCCCTCCAGCATCGCTCCTGCCCCCCTCCCGCATCGCTCCCTGCCCCGCTCCCTCATCACTCCCTGCCCCGCTCCTTGCTCCGCTCCCTGCCCCGCTCCTCTCACCGCTCCCTGCCCCGCTCCCACATCGCTCCCTGCCCCGCTCCCTGCCCCGCTCCAGCACCGCTCCTGCTCCGCTCCCTGCCCCGCTCCCTGCTCCTCGCACCGTTCCTGCTCTGCTCCCTGCCCCGCTCCCGCACCGCTCCCGCACCGCTCCCTGCACCGCTCCTGCCCCGCTCCTCGCACCGCTCCCTGCCCCACTCCCTGCCCCGCTCCCTGCACCTCTCCCTGTTTGGGCGTCCCTCCCACCGCCGATCTGGCCATGGGCTCGTTTGTTGGCAGTTGTAGCATGTCGTTCTTGAAAAAGGTGCTGCGAGGTCTCAGCTGGCCAAAGGAAGGATGCTACATTGTGGGAAAAGAAAAAAAAAATTATGTCCTTGTGGAAAAGGGAATTGCGATTATACAGGGGGGAAATAAAAGGTTTTGAGGTTCCACCGTGTTCTGAAATGAATGGAGATTTGTATTTTCCTTTAGGACACAATTATACTGAAATTTTAAATTGTTTCTAAAAAGTTGAACAGTGTGCGCTCATATCAGGGAATGCATAAGAAGTTCAAGCAAAATGGGAACTCAGCTGTAAGCAAGTGGAGACTAAAACTTTCACGTGCATTTCAAACTAGGATTTTTTGTTCCAATGGCAGTTCAAATTTGTGTTAGGAGGGGAAAGATTGAACTAAATAGTAGTAAAAAGTGAACTTGCCTCCAAAGTGTATGTTCTTTGCCTGGTTTAAAGACTTTGTTTTTAGTAAGTATTTCACATAATGAGTTTATGATGCAAGTGAAAAGGCAGTCACATGTAGGAGCATTAGAAGCCAGTGGCATGTTTGAACATACAGTATAAAATTCTTTCAAAGTGACTAGCAAATTCATCAGGATAAGCACCTCTCTGTGCAAGTAAGAGCTACATTATTCTTTTTTTTTTATTGGAGAAGCCAAGCCAGGCATAGAAATTCCCCTACTAAAATGAAGCTTAAAAAACATTCCCTAAGCTTCAAGGATTTGGTAATGTGATGTGAAGCCATTCACCCCTGGGTCACTATTAGTGATAGAAGATAGTTAAACACTTGACAGCTGTTTTGCCATCTCTGTTCAGCTCCTCGCGTCCCAGTATCTTTCTGCACTGCGAAATCAAACAGGCTACCACAGTCAGGAGTGCTCCTGACAGTGCCAGAAAGCAGCAGGACAGAAAACTAAACTGTTCTTTAAAGCCAGGGTCCTGCTGTAAGTTTTGTGCAACAGCTCTGTTCTCCCCATCTGGAGCCCATGGTCTCATGGTCTTGAAGTTTTTTAAATTCAAGGTAGCATTCAGTTTGTTTCCAGATGTCATAGAGATGGATAACACCTTGTCAGTGCTGGTGCTTAAATTTTTCTGAATATTAATTACATAAGTTATCTACTAATTCTGACTAAATGTCAAAATACATGTTTTACTATCCTCTAGGTTTAAGTGGCACCGTCAGCTATAATCAAGTTGGTTCAAATAGCATGCATAAACATTCAACTATTGTACCTCTGCTCATTAATGTAATTCAACAAATTCTTTCAAAGTTTTAAAAATAATTTTCTTGTTTCATAATTTCATATTACCAAGGTGACATGTGAAAGACACACCCAAACTCTCCTTTGTTGATCTCTGTTTTAGAAGCTTTTGCATAGATGCAAGTTCAAAGAAATGAGACTTCTAATCAGTTTCCAAAAGTTGGGCAAGAAAATCACTGCCAAAAAAAAAAAAAGCTAGAGTTAATTGTAAAAACTCTTGGTCAATAGGCAGTTGTAGTAGGAGGCCAAGATACTTTTACAAGCCTTGCTGAAAATGTAGTCAATATTTGAAACAGAAACCAGAATGTGTACCACATGTGTAACACAAACTGGAAAAACAAGCTAATATTTTTCCCACTCTACTAATATTTTCCATTTCTACTATTCTGGCATTATTTGTGTCAATAAAAGATGATGGAAAGTTAATTTGAAATGGCATGGAGGTTTCTACAGAATTAGGAATATATCTTGTCCATCTGTCATCATCACAGTGTCCTGGGCAGGATGATTTAAATGCTTCACTGTGTGCCATTGATTAGAAACAGTTGAGCAAGTATTGCCATTACTACTGAACCTGACTGTCACTCAAGGGGAAACAATTTTGGTAGGGTTTTTTTGAGAAAGCCAGTTAGGAGGTGAATGGTTTGCTAATATTCACTATTAAAAGAGGTGTCCCAACAAACTGACTTCTTTTTGTGCCAAGAAACATCTGTGAATCCTAGTAATTTCTATTGTATCAGAAGCTGTACCGTAAAGGAAAAGGCATTAGTAAAATTTCGGCAAAAGAATGAGAGAGGGGAAAAAAAGAACCAAAAAAAAGCAATGGAAGTATTTCTCATAAACTTCAGTCAGCACTAGGAGGCACATGCAATTGTAACTCTTTAGTTTAGGACTCAGACCTAAGACTATTAACTGGTAGTGTACATGTTTCTCTCCAAACTATGTCAAGCAGGCCAGGTATGCCACATGGGCACATCTTTAACTAAATATGTTCTAGATACCTTTGGGAAGTATCTGGGGAGTCTGAACAAGGAGGAAGAATCACTCAGAGCTCTTGGAAAGACTAAGGGACAGTTGTATTTGCCTTCTGCCTGACACAAACACAGGAATTCAGCCTGTCTCTGAGCTCTTGTGCCTGAAGGAACTCCAGAGGAGCTCTCTAGATCAGCCACCCCACAGCAAATTCAAAACTATACTCACACATACCTTTTACCTTCCTGCATTTGCATGCTCTGCCCGAAAATTCCAGGGGAAGTAGATAAGTGGGAGACACACACACATCAGGGTTTGGGCAGGGTAGATGTGGAATATTCAAGAGGATTTTTCAGAAGGCTATTACCAGAAGTTCACACAGGAGCAACAAGGATAACCAAATACATGGGAATGGTGTAAGTTCCTGAAATAACCAAGTAAACTAGAACACTTTGGTCTCCAGTAGAAGCAATTCAGGCCCCAAGAGCTGTCTGCAAACTTTGAGTCACACAGACCTAGCAGATAGAGATCAGTTACTCAATGTTTCTTCCAGTTACAGGAAACGAGAGACATAAAATGAATTTAATAGGAACCTTTTGATAACTTTACAGAGTTGGGTGCTGGAGCAGATGAAGTTTTGTGAGGATTTTTTACCAAATGCAACTATCATCCTACTCTTGGGAATACTATGAAGAAGGAGATGGCCATTAGCAGGTCAAGATTTCTTAGAATAGAAAATATATCTCTCATTTGTTCTTTAAAAATCACTGCTATGATCTTTTTACTTCAGTTCATCTACCTCCACCTGTACATGGTGGCTCAGCATGTTGCTTCCAATTTCTCCCCCACTTTTTGTTCTTCCAAAGCCTTTTCAGAAGTGTTCTTCATCTCACCTCTTCTCTCATTTGCAAATGACCAAGTGCAGGCAGAGGCTGAAATAACTTGTCCAGCTTTTCTCTGAGGTTTCTGTTGCAAGATTTGGGTCTTTTTAAATATTAGATCAAGATGATAACTCATCCAAAATGTTATTCTTCAGTGGGTTGCAGTACTGCGCATATTCTTGGTCAGATGAAGGCTATGGTAAATGCTTACAGTGTAACAACCACATAACATTACCTGGGAGTCATGTGGAGGTGGATAGCAAGGAAACTGAGAAGAGTAAAGAGATGTTCTGTAATCCAAGATATAATATGCTGTAGCTACTGGGACATGACATCCGGAAAATTGTATATACCAACTGTTCATGTAGATAAGGACTGATATCCAATTTGAGAGCATTCAGCAAATTTCAGGTATTTTAATGCCCATTAATACCCCTACATACCATAACTAAGTACCTCTGATCCCACAGTACCTTACACACACAATGGCTGGCAATTGTTCTGTCTCATGGAAAAAACACATGGGAGTGTGATGAAAATGAGTTGCTGAGGGAATGGAGAAGTGGAAAGGAACTCCTCCTGTGCTATTCCCTCTGCAGATTTTTTCCAAATGTTTTAATCAGGGACTAAAAGCTCTGCTATGCAGAAAAAGTTCTTTCTCCCTGCTGCTCAGCTCTCCCTCCCCACCCCCAAGCCAAAGTAAAATGTCATGAACATAACTGGCAAAAAAAGCATTTGGAAAGCACCAACGGCATGAGAGAGAAGGTAATTATATTCATCCAGAAGAAAACCAAACTTAGTGCTTCTCTGGATGGTGTCAGGGAGCTTCTAAGAGGTGAAAAGCTGTGAGCTCTCTAGCAAAAAACTATTAAGGATAATTTTTAAAAAATAACCAATAATTCTGTAGTCAAACTCCACTGATTCCTAAAACCAGCACAGATCAGTGAAATCCACAACAGCCCTGGGACCACTTACCTGTTCTTGTCCCAACACCACAGCTCTAATTATGTGCTTTCTCATTACCTGATATTCTCCCTGCACAATAATATTTATGTTGTCCTAGAGGAGAAAAAAAATACTGTCAAGTTTTGATTGTTTTTCTCCTTTATGTCCAAGCATGATAAATATATCTTTTAAAGTTTCTCTGCCCTCCTCATTATAAATGAAAAATACAAAGAGCTTCAGTTGCTTTTTCTTTCCCTCTTTTACTATATTTTTTAAAATAATTGGAACAACAGTACTCACATCCTCACTACCTAGGTGAAGTGCATGCCAGGCAAGGAGGCTCCCAGTTTATTATGGCTGTGTCCAAACTGATACACAGGCTCATGTCACCATGTGAGCCTGGTTCCCACACTTATCCAAACACCATGGCCTGGTGCTGTGGCTTCTGACCTCTGCAGGTGGAGAAGATGGGGAAAACCATGGAAAGTAAGGCAAGATACAAACTATCAGGACATGGGCAAAGCTTGTACCCATAGTTAGGAGCTTTGAACCTATCCTAGGTTTCCTACCTTATGTGGAACCTATGGCCTTTCAGTCAGAATGATTCTCTTGGAAGTGTAAAACAAATTCCAGTAAACACACTTCCCTCATTTTTAGAAATGTGTATGTTACAAATGGGAATGTAATCTGTTATTGAAGAAAATTCATATTCAGGGTTGCATCCAACAATTATGTTTTGAAAAAAAAAAACAAAACAAAACAAAAACCAAACCAAAACTGGGATGAATCTAAGATGTACTTAAAAACAGATACTTTTAAAAATAAGGAATTCACATATAAAATCTGCCTAGACCCTCAGTCTGAAGCATCCCCATTGGATACACCAGCTTCACTGTCTCATGAAACTAATTAGGCAAAGAAATACAGCTTTTCCCAGAGTTTCTGGTAGTAGTTACAGTGAACTCCAAAGCTCCCACTTCTACACTATGCTCACTTCCAGATGCTGCTCCTGTGAGTTCACTCTCATAGGCAACTTAAAATGAAGTTCTCGAATCTGAATGTTTTGTACAGGACTTAATAAGCACTTAACAAGGAACGGACACTATGTAAATTACATATATATTGACATTTTTATTAAAGAAAAAAAAATCTAAAATATATGAGCAATTCACATAAAAGACAGTGGAACCTACTTTGAGTCCAGAAGGAAACTCAGGGTTCTGAAAGGTATGAATTTGAAAACGGGAGGTTAAAAATCTGCTTTTCTTTAATATCTTGCTGATATTTTATAGGGAACCCTTAGCTTCATACACTGCATAGGAATGTATCCCACACTGCACAATAAACAGGATCCCAAAGTCTCGTCTCCTGAAATTCTAGTATCTGTAAAAATGTCATCCACATGCCTGAAATGGCCTTACATGGTCAAAATGCTGTAGGAAACATTTATTGTTGTATCCAGTTGAAGGTGAATGGACACCATCAATCATCTCTCACTATCTCCTGGAGGTAAACGCTGTCATTTCTGTTTTGCAGAACATCTCTTCACTTAAGTTTTCTCCTTAATTTTACTTCTGAATATATAACAGAAACTGTACTCCCTCTTCTGCAGTAGAACATAGTATTGAAGAAGGCACTGTGTGCATAATGTTCATGCAAAAGTCAAGAAATAAGCAGCTATATTGATCATATTTTGGGAATTTCTGCAAGCAAAACCTGCTGTGAGCATGCACGTAGCACTAAAAACTGAGAACAGCAGTGTAGGTCAACAGTCAGCATTTTTACTGCTCAGGCAATATGATTTGTTTGGCTCTCAGGCAGGAGAATAAAAAGAATTTTTCTCAATACAAAATAGAAATAGAAAATAATTTGAAATAAACAGCATTGTTACTGTCCCCTGTCCACCTAACTTACATATTTATATTATCAGTATTGTTTTTCATGTAGAAAACAAGTAAAACCCGTGCTCTCCATCCTATTTATGATAAGCAGGTTTAGTTGGAAAATGAGAAGCAATAATTGCAGTTATACATTAAACCTCTCTCTGAAAACTCTACTGTGGGTAAAACACCCACATTTTTGCTGGTCTCAGATTTGCAAGAACAAATTCACAGTCAGCAAAATTCTGGAGACAATTAAGCCTAATTCTAATTTTTTTTCAGTTAATTATGACTGACTTAAAGGCATCGTTCACATGACTCTACATATGGGTACAAAGTTATGGTTCTGATTTGATGTTGGTATGACAGCAAAATGTGGGTGAATTTCAAGGGTGTTAGTAACTTGCACGTCATTATATCAGATCAGAATGAGACCTTAAACAGACAGTGATTTTCAGTATCTGCAAAGAAAGCTCCAAAACTGCATTTTGTGTAAGGCACCTAAGGGTAGGTAAGACAAAGTATCTTAATTGAAAATATGCTCAGACCAACAATTGGCTGGGGACAATAAATTCCAGTTTTTCTCTTATTTTGTACCTTGAACTTGCCAAACAAGGAGGATGGGGTGGGAGCTGGAATCCAGCAGTGGACAGGGAGCAAGAATCCTTTCCTTCTGTGTCTGTTTGTGTAGGCTGAATGCTCTGGAGAACAATGCTCTGCTGAGCCTCCTCTTCCACTGGGGAACAATGGGACTTAAAGTGTATTTATCTAAAGAGAATCCACACCATAAAGTTACCACACAAAACAATATACAGAACAGCATTTTCCAATGAGATGTTCTAGATTGCTTAAATACAGCTGTGGAAAGAACAGATGTATCCTGCCAAATCAGAACAGTTTTTCTTTTCTTTATGCTCTGCAGCTCAGTTCAGGCTGTGATAGAGGGGAAACTACCACAGTAAGACCTTGAAAATTAGTTTATAGTAAAATTATTCTAAGAAAAACTTACTATTTCTTGTATCATACTGTATTTCAAATATCTTCAGAATAGTAATGATACAGTTAGCAGCACCTCATGGTTGACTCAGAGATTAAAAAAGAAGCTCTTTTTAGTTGAGATTAAAAATAAGTTCTGGGCATTGACAGCCCAGAAAGCCAGTCATACCCTGGGCTGCACAGCAGAAGTATGACCGGCAGGTCAAGGAAGGTGATTCTGCCCATCTGCTCCAGTCTCATGAGACCCCACCTGCAGTCCTCCAGTGCGTCCAGCCCTGGAGACCCCAACATAAGAAGGACATGGACCTGTTGGAACAAGTCCAAAGGAGGGTCACACAAATGGTCAGAGGACTGGAGCACTTCTCCTGTGAGGAAAGGCTGTGAGATTTGGGGTTGTTCAGCCTGGAAAAGAGTCCAGGGAGACCTCCTTGCCAGCTCTCAGTACTTATAGGGAGCTTATAAGAAAGATGGGGACGAACATTTTAGCAGGGCCTGTGGCGATATTGGTAAGGGTTTTAAACTAAAAGATAGATGGAAGAAATCTTCTACAATGAGAATACTCAGACATTGGAACCATGTACTGAAACAGCTCTGATTGCCCAGAGCTCCATCTAATCTGACCTTGAAGGTTTCCAGGGATGGATCATCCACCACCTCTCTGGGCAACCTGAGCTAGTGAAAGATGTCCCTCTGGGGGAATTGAAGTTGATGGATTTTAAAGGTTCCTTCCAACCCAAACTATTCTAAATTACTTAAGCATGCCTAATGAAAAACTCTTCAATTTATTCCAGCCTACTCCTACCAAGATTACCACCAGATGCTACTCTGGGGCTGCAGTCATGCAGCCAAACCCTGCTAACCCACACTAGTGGCCACCTGCTGCCACAGCAGTCAGTTGTGCTTCTGCTTTTCCAGATGTGCAGACTCTGCTCAGGGACTGGCACTTCTCTGCCTACAGCAAGACAATTCCACCAGCACAGAGAGAAAAAAAAATACAAAAACCCACTTCTTAATTTTTTTTGCCCCGGAACTAATTGACAACTTATCAGGCTGCTGCAGAGCCGCTGTGTTTGTGTTGGCACAGGGAAGAAGCAGGAATGGCTGGGGTTTTGGTACCTGCCTGTGTACCTCAAGTCTGTTAGTCTCCCTGGGCACTGGGGAAAGTTGTCTGAAACCATTTACGTAATTCCAGGTGTGTATTCCAAGGAGCACACCGTGGGTTTACTTCAGCAGAACTTGGTGTCTTGATCAGTCCCGACTGCCAGATCCCTCTCCAGACCTATGCCAATGAAACAATCCCAAATGAGTGTTTCAGACTCAAAGAGAGAATAATATCATGCTTTTATTTCAAATAAGTATTTACCTGAAAGTGCAAAACCAAAGAAAAATTTAACCTTGGTACTAGCCATCATTCTGTGGGTTTTTGAAGCAAAGGGATTTCATTATGCTTAACGTCTGAAGAAACTGCAAGTTCTTCTCCATATAATGAATAAGACTGGCTTGATAGGACCTACAGAAAAAATAGCCTCTATTTATTAAATAGCTTGGTGTTAGGCAAACAGTAGCTATTGCATGTCAAGAAAGCAGGGAAGACATTTAATTAAGCATATTTTATTAATAGCTCTGTCTTTTTTATCACAGCAGTTTCATATTTTTAGGAAAATAAACCTTTTTCACCTTTCAGGGAAATAATACTTGAACTGTATAGCACAAGCAGCCAAAAACACACTTTGCCCAAAATTTACACCAAATAACAGAGTCACTGTGAAGAACAGTGCCAAGTCTGGGCTGGTAGCTCAGCTCTCTGCAGAATGAGCTCGTGTCCTTGCCAGTAACACACAGTGTAAACATACCCAGCAGCACAAAGACAGCACAGCATGTCCTTATCTTGCTCCCTTATCAGCAGGCTGGATCTCTGATCCATCTGCCTGTGGTAGCAGCAATGGTAAAAAATGTAAATGGAGATCATTAATAGAACATAAAATCTAAGTAATTTGCTTTTCCTTGTGAAAAATCAAATTGTTTCACCTTCAGTTTGTTCAGCTGAGGTTCTTTTATTTTGCTTTTACCAGAAGCAGCTCTCTTAGTTTTGAAATAGTCAAACAGGTAGTTGTGTTTTTATATGGCCAAAAATAAGGCTTCAGAGGAAATCAAAGCATTTGTGTATAAAGGATAAAATCTTTTGTATTCACTATCCAGCACTGTAAAAACAATTACTGATGCATTTTCCGAGGCCTAGCCTACAATATAAACTGCAGTGAAAGATTTAATTATGCAGGTTTTGGTCACTACTGCAAGGGTTTTTTCTGTTCAACACTAAGGGTGGTGATTCCCTCTCTGAAGTTGCTGCAAGGAGCAGGAAACACAGGAACAGAGGTCTTGGGAGGAACCCTGTCTGCTTGCCATGGGCTGTGCAGTGTCTGAGCTCGTTTGGTGTATCATATCTCTCAGAGGCCCCAGGCAAAGGGACATCATCTGGTCATAGAATCATAGAACCATAAAATTGTTTGGTTTATAAAAGACCTTGAAGACCGCTGAGTCCAACTGGTAAATTAACACAGCAGAGTCCACTACTGAACCATGTTCCTAAGCACCACATCCATACCTTCTTTAATGACCCCCAGGAATGGTTGAGAGTGGTGATTCAACCACATCTGTGGACAGCCTGTTCCAATGCTTGACAACCCTCTCAGTGAAGAAGTTTTCTTATTAATCTCTGCCAGATGGACACATGACAAAGTTGCTGATCTACTCTTGCCAGGTGGTTCTGGGCTAACACAGACATAGAAATGTGGCTACTGCAGGCTCTAATTGGATTTGGGAGGACTTGGGGTCTTCAGCCTTTTGTCCAGTCTATAGCATATGTTGTTGGCCACATGAAATAGTTTATCTTTCAAAGCCTTACATGTAGCCTTACCTGCCAAAAAATCTCTATCAAATTAGAAAGTAAGTGTCCAGTGAGTTCAGGTGCTTTTGCAGCTCAGAAGCAAGTTAAGAGGTGTCACAGACCTGGAGACTACAAGACCATCAGTGCCCCTGCTAACATCCAGTCCCTCTATTCTTAGTTCTTAGCCAGTGGGTGGCATGCCATCCACCAGTGTGGTTTTTTTCCTATGTTCATCCCTCTTCATTGGATCTATCAACCCTTCTTCATAAGATAACTGGTGTTTTTCTTACTATATGATGAGTGATGTACAAAAAGGCGCCTCGAAAGTCTGGTAGTCAGCACAGGCTGCCCCTGCATGACCAAGGTGCAGGACACTTTGTAATTATCATGTATCACCCACAAATATGAGAAAACAGTATAGAACATATACTGTGTTTTTATAGAAAAATTAGTTATCTTAAGCCTCTGGGATATTATGTAAAAGTGGAGTAAAGTCATTGTCCTACATGTTAAGAAGTCAGTATAGAGTAGCACTCAGGATAAATTAAGCCTTATGTCTCTTTTGTATGAGGGGCAACCTCTCCAAATCCTATCAAAGGTCCACAGAGGAATGGTAAGTGAAGGGTTCCATGGACCAGGTAAACCTTTTTGCTTCTGCTACAAGAGAAAATGCAGGAGTGAGGGCAAAACTCACAGATTTTACCTTGTCAGATGAGATCAGTCCTAACCATTTGCAGACAGCAAGACAGCACCATGAAACAGTTTAGGGTACAGAATAGCAGAGAATGAGGGATGCACACTGTGCTCTGTGAAATCTGATCTTTCTGCATTGTTTGCCTTTAATCCAGCGACCATTATCTCTACTGAAAAAATACATGTGAGCTTTTATGTGTGACAACTGCACTCGGGGTGGTCTTTGAATCAGAAGGCATTTGGTCGCAGAGCCTGCAGCAAGTCACGCCACTGCAGCCTGCACAGTTATGTCAGGAAAAAAGGAGCAGGCAGGAGAGGAAAAGCCTTTCTCTGGGTGGTTAAAGGGGACAGGTCTGTGAAAACTGTATCTGAGGAAAGAGGCTCCTAATATTCAAGTGTACTTACCATGAACTGACATTAGCTGAGGGAAGAGACATACATTTTAAATGTTTATTCCACAAGTAATGGATATACTAATTTTCAGTTATCTTGTTAGAGCTAATGAAATACAGTGTTAATTGGAGGAGCTAATAACTGGCCAATAAAAGTGCAAAATAATAATTCTGTTAAAATATGAAATAATTAGAACCAACAAAAAAAAAGACTTTATGCAGAAGGGAAATACAGGGATGTTATTGGGAGGACTAGTTTTACAGCACGTAATGGAAAAAATAATTATTAGGGTGGATGCAGCAACAAAAGTCCCACTGGCTCAGCGGAAAATATTATTTTTATTTTCTGGAGGTAAAAACAGCACAGATTTCAAGCAAACAAAGGAGGAATTTTAAAATTAGATGTTGTATAAAGAACTTTGCTTCTTACAAGACTAAATAAATGGGTGAATTGAAGGTAATATTTCTAATGTTATAAAATTGCAGAGAGAGTATTTATTTCTAAACTGCATGGCTATAAAACACCAGATGCTGTACAATGAAGTAATCTCAGAGCAAGACTGGGATCCGCTGTATGTGAGGAACATGCAGATGCTTTTAGCAGTGACGTCTTGCTCATAAAACAGCAACACCAAACACTCTTCACTGCATTCAAAACTTGTGTCCCTGTGTGGGATTTTGTTGTTTTAAGCTTAATTATTACTCGAGCGGAACAAGGAAGGGAGAGTTTTAAATTACAGTTTATGAAGAGAGAAGTAAGTGTTGTCTTACATTATGTTAAGGATTAACTGAAGGAAATGTTGCCTCTTGGTTGAGCTTGGCAGCCAGAGAGGCCTCTGCTGTTTTGGCTACACATTATCCTGATGTATGGCTTAGGTCACTCCTCTCTATTGTACAAAAGCAAAAATGGAAGCACAACAAAAAGATAGATTTTCATTTGAGACAGAAAAAACCAAAATTCTAACATAAACACGAAGTATCACCTCATATATCGTGCTGCTTCTTGCATAATATAAATGTTCGGCAGCTTGTTCTTAGTCATGGAGCATGCCAACTCCATTTGCTATGAAACTTGATGTAATGATAGCTGGTCACAAAAAAAGAACAATAAGAAAGAAGCTGCAGAAATACGGAGCCAACAATTTAAGCAGTTTTTAATGCTCGACATTTGTGTGGTATTAATTGACATAGCATATCAAGTGTAGCTCAAAATGCAAATATTTTACCCATTGCAGCTTTTTAGACTGCAATAATTGCGATTGGAAATGAATTCATCCTATGAATTTATCCCAGTGTACAATGTAGGAAATACAATTTAAATTGAAAGTGTATAAAAGCAGAGAATGTGATATTAGCTGGATTTAAAAAAAAAAAATCAAAAATAAACACAACTCTCCATCTGGGTTCTGAATTTAGTGTTTAGTGGATATGTACTGTTGCTGCTAATTTTAAAAAACACCCTTTTGTTTGCATTTGTGATAAATCCCATCAAATCAACTGTCATTTTCTAGGAGAAAATGTAGACCAAAGCAGAGGTCCAGCATTGTTCACAGGTTTCATAATTTGTGCATTCGACACAGCAGAAAACAATACAAACATTATATATTTTTTCATCTGAAATTTCATCTCACTCTTCAAGGCCATTTCAGTCAAACTGAGATACATCCTATTTATCTGTCAAAGGCTCAGCAAAATCAAATAGACCAAGAAACCTTCCCTAGCTCAGCATTTCACCTTTAGATGGGAATAAGTACATAGGAGCTCTGTCTCATGAAAACACTGGGTGCAACAGCAGCAGTAGGAGATTTTTAGTGAAAATGCTGCTTGGGGGACATATATTGGCAAGCAGCAGCTCCCTGATGGAAATAGCATTTGGCATCAAAAGTTCTGTCACAGAAGGCCTATGTGCATAGTTTCTCAGCAGTCTTTTTCAAAGAACCTTTCCTTTTGCTGGCTGTGCAGGTGCTGAGCTGAGATTACAGTCTGCTGTGTGAAAACCTGCTCCTTTTCCTCATACCTGCCTCTCAGTTCTCACCCCTCTTCTACTTCATTGTCCTCATAAACAGCCTGCAGAACCATTCTGGGTAGGGACTGAGGCATTTTACTACCTGCTGGCTCAGCACATAATTCCAGATCTTTGCTGATGTGTGACTGCAGTGTAATCAGGCAAAGGCAGCTTCAGCTCTAAAACAGCCTTTTGGACAGTGGGCCCCAACACTATGATAAATAGCAGTCTTATCCAGGTGAGAATCAGCTCAACAATTTTTTTATTACTATGAATGTTTTCAATTTAGGGATTTGGTTTCAGTTGGACAGAAGGCAAGAAATGCTGATGGAATGATTTGTTTAAGGAGCTAGCAGCTCTCTTCAAGTATTTCATTAATTTTTGTGAGTTATTTTATCAAGAGAGATCTTAAATCATACTTAAGACATTTTAATCAAGTATCAACAAACAGACAAAGCTCTGGTTTGTAATATGTTGAGTAGATGTGAGCAATGCTGAGAAATAACTAATACCTGAGTGCAAGACTCCACTGAAACCCTCTGGATTTTGTTGGTGTATTTGCTTGGGTTTAGTAGTTTTCTCTGTGTGAGAATTCGAAATAGGGATCAAAAAAGAGGAGTAAGCAAGAGGTCATAAACAATAGCTTTGAGAGATGTTGTCATTGTCATTGTCTCATGGTCATTTCAGTCCAGTGTAACACATCCTGGATGAAACTGATAGCAATGTCCCTTTTCACTACAAGTTACAAGCATATTTTTTTACCTTCACACAAATATGTGCATCATTATCCATGACACCTCCAAATCTGGTAAGTCAAAGCAACACACACAAAGGTAACTGTCTTTCATACAGAAAGTATGAGCAGCATGATGTCATGCAGTCAGGTAGACTAAACAATGTCTTTTTCAGATAAAAACTATAAAACCTTAAGTAACATTTAGTGTACCAGGTATGTGATGAAAATTGCAGTAATAAATCTGAGATGATTTAGAAACTGTGTTCCCAAGACAATTACAGAATGCCCTAGGCATCTGCTGTCTGCCTGCTCTTAGGCAGAACATGTTTACACCATGTTTCATAAATCCAACTTCTGCAGCATGGAGTGGTTTACTCTAACAGCACAGCAGTGAATTATCTAAACAAAATGAATGACATAAAACCTCAAATGACAAGTTTGGTATTTCAGTGACAAAGGCACAACGCTTAAAGGAAATCTCTGCATTTGTGGTTTGTCGTAGTTTAGCAAATTAGGTTCCAGATTGATGTTAAACAAATAATCAGTGTGGTAATGCTTTTTTAACAATCAAGTAATAAACAAATGTAATGTCATGTCTCAAGAAATCAACTGTAAGTTGTTTTTACAATGCATAAAACATCTGCTTATTACCACAGGTGCCATAGGCTCTAGCATGGAGAGTGGCACTAATGGAGCTTGCTGTGTGTTGTCAGTGCCCTGAGTCTTTCCTTGCAGCCCCTTCATCACCCTGCCTTCTTCCAGCAGAGGAGCCAAAATCATCAAGTCACCTTCAGTGCCTGTTCAGCGACTATTTCGGGCCATGACTCAGTTGTAGCCACACCTTGAACTTTGAAAACACAGAGTCACTGCTGTGCCAGTCAAGAGTTTTGGGAGAGCAGCCAAGGTACTGCAGGGTGGTTTTGATGGAATTACAACAACAAAATCAGAATCCAGCCAAACATTAATGTTCCTTAATTTGAGTAAAAGGTTATCAGTGGGAAAATAGGTGATATTGTCACAAGTTTCAGTCCAGAGCATTAAGCCTTTTTTTATCTCTGTGGAAGTAAAAATCTTACCATTTAATAACAGGTCTGGCTTTTTTGTTTAGCAGAGCTCCCTGAAAGTATATCGTGTTTCTTTCCTTGGTAACATAAGGGATTCCCAAACCCTACTGTCTTATTTCTCTGCTTAAAGAATATTTTTCAAGTCATACTTTTCCTTCAAACTTATAGCTTTGTTGTCCCTTTAGATCAATTAAAGAACACTGCCATCTGATTTTCTGATTTTTTAATTTACCTATTGAATTTCTGGGGAAAAACACAGACGTTGATTCAGGAACCTGCATCATTCTGGGCAGTATTGGCTGAGAAAATTCATGTGTTGAACAGATGATAGTAAACAAAATGTTTTCTCCAAAAGTTGCTAAATTCTCCAAAGTGAATGAAACCATAATGCTTGTTCATTCATCTTAATTCATGTTTTGATGAGAATTTCCCAACCTCATTCCACATTTCTACACAAATATTTGTATTATTTAGCTGTAATCTGAGTTTATTAAATGAAATAAGACACTCTGTAGTCCTTTTTACAAACATTTCTCCATAAATTAAGTCATATTGGTAACAGATTGTGAGCCCAGCTAAGTCCAAAGCACGAGAAACAGTAAGATAAACTATTTAAAGGGTAGCTTTCTGTGTGTTTTAAATTGGCAAGAAGTACCTTCAACCTTTTGTTTAAAAAAAAAAGGAAAAAAACACTTTAGGTATGTTGGTGATCACAATACCTCCCATTAAATTGTAAACGTTTTATAGTGTACTTATGGCATATCAATCACAGGATCCATAAGCAAAGAGTCAGTGAAGGAAAGAGTCTCCCAGGCATGACACATCTGGTTCTTTAGCAGCCTAAACAGACTTTATATTGCCAGCTTTAAATTGAGCCTTTGAGTTTGCCACATGCTTTATCTGGCAACGGGCTGTCTGGAGTGCCATATGTTCCTGGCTGCAGCAGCTTTAACATTTAATATCTATGTTTATTCCCCTCCCTTCTCTCTCTTCAGGAGATCTCCCTGCAGGAAACCTTCACACTCAGCTCTCAAGCTTAGGGCCTGTGGCCTTGCTCTTCCAAGGCTCTCAATGTGCATTTCTGATCAGGACTGGGACAAGCATGCAGTGCTACAAGAATTGTCATCCTGCATCACCAACAGTTGTACACAAAGACATTCAAAAGCAGCACTTAAAAGATTCCCATCTGTACAAGACTCTCAGTGCATCCACTGACTGGTCAGAAATGTCTCAATTGCTTTCTTTACTAATCTAAGGTTCTATTACCAAAAATCTACTAGAGAAGTCAGCTGTAAACTATATTTGTCAGTTATGAAAATGAGTCTAGAATCAACTGGGTGTGTCATCACAGATTGTAAATGGGCCCATTTGTGTGTATCTTGATTTAATGTGTGCTGCAGAGAAGCACCTTACTGCTTCTAGAAGCAGATGGAATCTGCTGCTAGAGTAAAAAAAAGAGTCTTGATTATCTCCTGGATGTTGAGCCCTAAGAAAACATAAAATTGCTTAAGAGGAGTATCAGTAGTTTCCAAATTAGGTGATATAGGAAGTAGAGGAATTTCAATAGTGTGCTCTTATTCTATTTCATTTCTGGATTGGTTACAGCATCCTGGTACACTTGCCCCTACATCTGACACTTCAGTCTGTATCTAACATACTTCTGAAGTTATGGAGTCAGTTATATTCATGCTAATCTTAATAACTACCTTTTTTTTCTGCTCAGACCATGCATTCAATGGTCTGAGCATACAAATCTCTTCCAAGCAGCCTTTCCCCTCACTGTCTCAATCTTCTTCACTGCACTCCCCGTTCTTGTGATAATGGTGCTCCCACTTCTCTTCCAATGTGGTGCTTATTTAGAAATTGCTACTGCCATCAAACTCAGACCAGCAATGGGCCACAGAATGGATTATCAATCTTTCATAATCTAATATAAAAAGCTATTGTAGTGTGGTGTTACTAAGTATGCTGTTGAACTAATTTGAAAGTCAATAAAATAGTTTCACTTACGACATTGGTATCAGAGAGCATAAATAAAAGAGTTCTGCTTCTTCCCTTTTTTTCACTGTGAATAGTAATGTGACAAGGGAATTCAGCAGCTACTCTGCTGTTCAGAGGATTCCCAAAGGTAAACTTTAGGTGTTGCTCATTAAGTGTGAGCATTAAGGAGAATTATAGAATCAGGAATCTCTTCACTTTCATATCCAAATGATAGCAAATGGCAAACTAGCAGCCAGCCTGCTCTGCTCCCTAAACCATAGCACCAGGATGCCACTTACTGCTGTGGCAGCTGTTATCAAACTCCAGCAGATTAACAGGCTTCCTGTAGGGCAATAGCACCCAAAATACTCATCTACCTAGGGAATTAGGCATCTGTTAACTTTATCTGATAGTTTATTTGTTACACGGGTCATTCTCTTGGCAATTGACCTTCAGAATAAATGTGAAATGCGAACCTCAGAGCAGGGAAATGAGTCCCTGAAATCTATCAAATCACTTAGTAAAATGCATCACTATTGGCTCAGGCAGAATGCTTCCTAATTTAAGGCTGACATTTGTATGTTACTCTAAAATAGCTAAACATGGATACTGAAGAGACAAAAGAAGCTAGAAACATCAGAATTAGTAGTTAAACTTTTACATCACTTCATTTTAAAAGTTAGGCTAATGGCATGAGGTTCTAAAATCTGTAAGAACAGGGGATTTATGGGTTTGCAAAGGGCCTTTAGAAAGCTATGCACATGTATAAATGAATCATTAAAATATTTTATGGAGAGGTTTTGAAGAAGAGTGCTTTGGTTTCATGACACTTGCCTAAAACTGTAATATTTCACATAAGAGTCTAATGCAGAGCTGAGAAAGATTATTTTACACATTTAAGTGTGTGCTGACTTTGATAGCATTCAGATATCACCGCTTGTGTAACATAGTGCCCTTGTAGGCAGAAAACATGTGTCAACTAGAGCTGGTAAAAACAAAAGCTACTCTGCATGTTTTTTGATTAAATTGGCCTTTGACAGAATAGCAATTTCTGTGAGGCTTTTTTCATGCTTGTGCTGATGCAAAAAAAAGAGGCAGCCGAGGTATTTAAAATATTATTTTTTTCCCTGGAACTAAATAGATTAACTTTCTTCTTACTGTTTCTCTGGGAATAAATAAATTTCATGAGTAGTTATTGACAAATTAGAATTTACCTCAATAATGACAAAAGTTTGAGGGTGAAATTTCTCTATCCAGAGGACTTGTAGCTCATGTGTTAATGACATGGATTTGAGTGGGAAAAGCAGAGGTGGAAGACAGACATCCACCCTCTCAAACACATGGTCTTCTGTAGGAAAAATGGCCCTCCAGGAGTTACCCTGCCTTTGGTATATATGTAAAGTACTTCTGGTTAAATTTAATTCTAAGAAGAGGCCCACCTATAAGTCTTGGCATTTTGAGTCAAAAAATTAACCAGCCTTGCAAGTCCTGTGTGAGCAAGTAGTGCTATGAAACATTCTGATGAGACTGGACCAGTGGGTGCTGAGGACCAGACATTCTCTACATTCTATGGATCTGGCTGAGTTTTGCTTTGGACTGGCTGATCTCATCCCATGGGCTAAGGAGCTGATTTGTGTTTGGCGTGCATTGCATGTACCCCAAGAGCATCCCTCAGTTTATGTTCAGTCAAGTTCATGCACCCTCAGACCAGTCCAATCTGTGTCACAAACCCAGAGATTGTGTCACAGTGAGAACCACATGTGTGTGGGAAGGGACACTCAGGTTCCCTTCAGAAATGCACTTTTGATCTGAATTAAAAGGTTATGTAGCTTCTATCCCTCTCCCAACCCTGGCACCTGAAGAACAAGGTGTCTGAAATATTGCAGCTGTTAATCAGCATGTCTGCAGCAAAGATTTCTTCCTGATCTCCTTCACTTACCATTGATAAAGATACTGAGATCTCTGAGGTGCCTTGGAAGAGAATATGGAGCTGCTGTATTTGTGATGTCTTGTTTTTGTAGTTTGTGGGTATAACAGTTCCATCCAGAGCAATTCATGATTCCTTTCATTATGCATTTTTTAAAAGTTTTACTCAACCATTGGCTCCATTTTCAGAAGAATGCTTTCATGTTGTAATCAGATTTATATTGCCTGAAAATGAAGTCATTACCTGCTCTTTACCAGGAACATATTTAAACTAGCAAAATTTTCCCTCTTCTTTACTTTGTGACCCAACACAAGAACTGTAGAATAAATGGAGTTCAGTAAATTCATGAATACAAGCCGCACTGAGTATAAGCCGCATCTCTGGGTGTTGGCAAACATTTCGGTTTTTGTCCATAAATAAGCCGCACCCAAATATAAGCCGCTCTGTCGTTCGCAGCGAGGACCCACGTGCAACAAAGTTGCCAATTAGTAACAGAACCGCGGGAGGGCGGGGTTTACTGGCTGAGCTAAGGCTGTGCAGGCTTGGCCCGCTCGGGGCTGCCGACGGGGCCAGGTGGCCCAGCCCGGCGCTGCCGCTCGGGGCCGGCCGCCGCTGCCCCACGGTGGCAGGCAGGGACGGAGCTTCCCCCGCTCCTACGGCAGCGGCGGTGGGTGGGGACGGAGCTTTCCCATGCCCGTGGCGCCGACGGCGGGCGGGGACGGAGTTTCCCCGCTCCTGCTGCGGCGGCGGCGGGCCAGGATGGAGCCTGCCTGCTCCTGCCGCGGCGGGCGGGGACAGAGCACCCCGCCTCCTCCCCGAGCTGCGGCAATGGCGGCGTGGGCTCCCCCCCTCTCCCCGGGCCACGGCAGAGGAGGAAAGAGAGCTCTCCCACCTCTCTCCCCGCCCCCCGTGCTGCCTGCAGGGAGCCAGGGCAACAGAGTAACAATTTGTAACAATCGCGGAATGCCGGCTTTTATTGGCAGGTGCTTGGCTCGGCACCCTGGCTGGCACGT
Organism: Catharus ustulatus; assembly: GCF_009819885.2. Taxonomy (NCBI): domain Eukaryota; kingdom Metazoa; phylum Chordata; class Aves; order Passeriformes; family Turdidae; genus Catharus; species Catharus ustulatus. The sequence continues at coordinate 125,686,492 of NC_046221.1, read as the reverse complement.
CTGGGGTTGTAAATGTCAGAAAATTATTCACATATTAGCCGCCCCCGAGTATTAGCCGCACTTCTGGGTTTCCACCAAAATTTTTGTCAAATTGCTGCGGCTTGTATTCGTGAAATTACTGTACTTTAAAGCATTGCCTCACACCATGTGTATGTTGGGACGTCTGTGCTGAATGCTTTTGTGTCAGTAAATATCCAAACCACTTCAAATTTCTGTCCTCAGATATTAGCAATCAGCTGACTGATGAACCACTGAAGCCATTCAGATCATTGATACAATTTCTTTTGTTAGCTGAGGACCGAAACGAGTCACATTTACAGAACACTATTTGTCCTTCCGTAAAAAAAATTATATTGGGGAAGCAAAATGTTTACCTGTGTGTAGCTGAGGCACCCCTCTGAGTGGAGCTGGGGGAGGCCCTGTCAGCCCTGGCCTGGCTGGCCAGCCTTGCAGGGCTGGGAAGCACCTGTGGTCACACCAACCCAGAGCTGGGACTGTGCTGTGCTGCCCACCTGGCACCGTCTCACTGGGGCTCTCTGCCCTCTCCACTCCTGCATGGGACAGCTGTGCATCCCCATGAACCAGCCTCACACACATGAGCTATGCATACACCACACCCAATAAAAACAGCAAAGCAGGAACTCTCCGTATCCATTTCTTCCTTTAATTCATTTGCAAAAGTGTCTTTTGAACCCTTCTTTTATGGAAACCAAGATGTCAATAACAAGAAATACAAATTCTCCAATAACAAGAGTGGTTAATACCAGGCTTTCACTTATGAAATTAATAAAAATGGAGTCATGTTACCATGAGAGGGTTTAAGAAATGTAGGGCAAGTCCCAGCAGCCCTGGAGAGGTTTCTGAGACTGGGCTGAAGATTTAAGAGGAGGCACCTGCTTGTCTGCCTGTGGCAGCTTCCCATGTAGTAAACTGAGCACAGCTGTCACAGTTTCTTGCTCGAGGGAAAAAGGGAAAACATCCTCTTACACACCACAGTGTTAATCTCCCCACTACCTTGGATTTTTGATTTACTGAAAAAAAGTGAACAGAGTCAATGAGGACAATTTAAAATGTTTCAGCACCATACTGCTCTTCCTCGTGCAGGTGACACTGTCCAGACAAGAATTCAGCTGGCTGTCACCTACCACAGGTATGTCTGGCTAACTCTGGGTGAAAGGACTGTTCCAAAATAGAAATGCTCTAATAAAGATAACCACTTTTAGACCCATATTAACATTCAGAGAATCTTAAAGCAATTTTATATTGCTTTCTGGAAGCACATCAAGAGGTATTTAAGGAATTTAAAGTGCTTGGGGCACGAAGTAAAGGTGAAGGGAATTGTCTTGCTCTAGGCATCACGACAGAAACAGTTGCTGGAGGCAGGAAACTGTCTCTAGTCAGGGCAAGTGGGATTATTGCCGGTGTCTGAGGCTCCTGCAGCACAGCCCTTCATACAGCACCACTGGACACTGCTAGATCTGTAACGCAGTTGTTCATTTCATACTCTTTGTATTAGGTTCAAGACTGTACTCTTTCAGCTAAAATGCTACCTCAGAGTTTTCTGTTTACAGAAGCAAGCAAAAAATGCATTGGTTTTCTCCTTTTTCTTTCACATTGCTCAGTGGTTCCTTGTTGTGCTGGAGCTGCCTTACCCAAGCCTCTACTTGGCATTATTTTGGTGTGAATATTTTAACCTGCTACTTGGATTCATTGTTGACTTTTACTGTGCTGTTTCCTAGTTGAGTAGTGTTTAAAAGTTTGGAAATCTACTACTAAAAAAAGTATTTCATTAGTATTTATTTTATATTTACATTGTCTTTAATTACAATATTATTAAGATTTATTAACACCCTCTTTGCTGCTCCTGTAAAAAAATTATTGAAAGCATATGATCTAACATACCTATGTAATTTATTTTCCTGTACAGCTGGCAAAGATTTAGAAAAGACTAGCTTAACTTACACCATTTTCTCAAAATCAGAATGCTAAATTGTGATAGATGAGCTAAATATGAATGATGAGGTCTGAAAGTGAACTTGTTTTTAATCCAGCAATCCTGAGCACCTTTAATTGTACAGCTCACTACAAGCAGTTTATGTCTATATTAACAGACTACATAAAATACATAATTGCCATGTTAAGGATATGTTATGAATCTGCTAGGAGTGGGCTACAAATTTGGATTATTCCAATATTCAGAGTATAACCTACCATCACTGATCTTGCTGCAGTCTCTTTTATGAGAAGTCAGAAGACCATAACTCATTCCATGCAGACCACATTAATGTGGTTGACTCCAATTCTAGAACCCCTTTCTGCCACAGAGGAAGAGAAGTCTCCAAGTAAAACAGAACAGTGACAACAAAAAAGAATCCTTAAAAGACACTGCATTAAGGATGTTCAGGTGAGGCAGTAAACTCTTCACTTTGCCATTAAGCCCACACAAGAGATTTCACATGCTGGAGTTATCTCCATGCTAATTTGGGCTACTGACTCTTTCTGTTGCATTTGCCATTGGGTGGTTTGCATTGAAGGGACCTTAAGGACCATCTAATTCTCACCAGAAAAGTTTTACTTTTCTCTCCGTGCAGAATGGGAAAGTTTTCATAACATCATATAATTTCACTCTTGTCCACATTGTTGTCATTGTCAAGCTGTGTTTCAGGTATAGTCTTTTGTTGCAAAGTGTTCCAGGTCAGCAAGCCTTCTGCTGTAATGGGGAGAACTTTGGCACTGGCAGCTTTGTTGGGTATTAGGATCAATCAGGATATTTTTTAATAGAAGAAAAGAAAAAAAATAAGGAGAGCCATCAGGATTGAAAATGTTGCTGTGAGGGTTGTACTACAGAAAGATTTATTTGCCTATGTGCCCATGCAAGGTAGGTATATTTTTAAAAAATACCAATAGTAGATTTCAGGGCAATAAACACCCTGCAATGAATGTTTTACCCTAACATCTGCAGATCACAAGCGTCAGCAGATAGCAAAATTAATGACCAGTTTATGCAAGCAAGCATAACTCCATCGACTTGAATAAAACAATGCTTATTAACACCAACAAAAAAAGAAAAAACACTAAGTGCTTTTGAAAGGTATTTTAAGACAGTTAATTATTTAAATATTTCATATAAATCTTTCTCCTTCCAGTCATAAACACAGTTAAATATCAGCCTCTCAACACGGCTATAATTTATGGGCAGCGTTTATTCCTTGGTGAAGTATTTTACCTCCCTTTAGATACATAAATAACCTCACAGGGACCTGTTAATTTATTCATTGCCTGTTAATCCTTATTTGTCACCCTTATTTTAAAAATATACATTTATCTTCTGCTAATGAGAAACAGGAATAAAAGTCATTCTCAGCTGGTTGAAGGAAGCATCAGAATGTGCAGAATGGTTAGTGTGCAAAGCTCAAAATAAAGTGCTCAAAACAGTCATAGTCCTGGAATCAGAGAGCAGCAAGTTTGGGAGGGAAAAAGAAAGAAATAGGCAAGAAAACAGAGAGCCTTAATATATATATATGAGGTATTAATATAAAATAATATAATACAGAATATAAAATAGAATATATATTATATATACAGAATGTAAAATAGCTTAACTGCATTGTACTCTATACTGCAATGGTCCTTACAGAAATATGTCACTGTGTAGATGATGAAAAAGGGACTTCTAGAAGGTGATTTGTGTCTTTATCCATCTGAAAAATCTTGAGATGCCCATCTCACACTAGGGGCTGTGTTGAGTCAGGTGGCCTGGCACAACATGGAACAGACCTGTGCCTCTGACACAGGTGATACAAGCACCTGCAGAGACAGCTACTCACAATGTGCTTTGCCAAGACATGTGTGGTCATCATTTTTATAAAGTGCTCCCTCTCAGCAGTTCAAAATTTGGTTTTGTGCCTTGTCTGTTAATGAGTTCATGCTGGTAGAAAAGGCAGTGTTGTCCTGCATGCCTACAAACGTCATCTCTCATGTGTCCTCAGACTGCCATAAAACAATAAAATCATTCTGTCTATTCACAGCACCTTGGTAGAAGGTGTGAGAGGGTTACAGCAGTGCTCAGGGAGGACCTGTGGATTGGCCTCCTTTTCAATTGTATTGAAATTGTGACAAGCTCGATTGATGCAGTTAAATTAAAAGTTATTTTCTTCACCAAAAGCAGAATTTCTACTTTTTTGCTTAGAGAATTCTTACTGTGGAGTGCTGCGAGGTCAGGGTATTAGCAAACTAAGAGGCACAGAAGTTTCTGTAGAATTCCAAGTTGTCCCACACAAATAACTATTACCATAATAAAGGAGTAAATCCCAAGCTTTCATTTCCAGATTTACTCAACATTTATCTTCAGTATCCCTGAAGTCAGAAGTGATTTTGTAGAGAACTGACACAGCTTTCATCTAGTGGGAAAAAATTATTTCTCAAGCAGTTTATAAAAATGGGAAAATTTAATTGCCTTAATGGCTGGTGCAGCTGCATTACAGGAGCCGTCTTCAGAGAATAAATAATTTCATTGGTATGAAATATTTATATCTCTTCCCAAGCTTTCAGTTTGATTTTGTTTTTCAAATAGTATTCTGCATTTGGTGTGCTCTTTTTTTCTTCAGCACTAAAGGTATTATTTTTCAATTATAGGATAGCAGGTCAGTATAAGATACTCAGGACTGGTTTGGGGAACAAGAGGTAAAGAATTTGTTTCAGAAAATCCAGGTTGAAGGAGAGTCAGATTGCGTGTATGCATATCACGACTAAGTTCAAAGATTCAGATCCATCAAATTATGCACAGCTATCTTGTTTGTATGTGTGGATGTGTTATACTATTCCTCCCCATCCATTCCTTGCTGTTAAGTGAGACTGTAAACTTGCCATCTAGTATAAACATGTTTAAATGTAGTATCCTGACATCTTTTTTATCAAGATGTGCAGCTGAGTGAGTGCAAGAACTGTGATGCATGTACTACAACATCATTAGGGATTAAGACTGTCCTTAAACTGCCCCTGGGAAACCTTATGCCAGGTTGGAACCTAAATTTTTGGCTATAAAAATGCAGAAGGATAAAATGTAATATCCTGATGGGCTAGACAAATGCAAAGGCATTGGGAGTCTTGCACAGCCTTTATAGAGACACGTGTCCAGCAAACTGAGTTTGGCTGGCAAATACAGCTATAAGTGTATCTGAGAGGCCCCTGATAATACATAAAGCCACTTCACTTTGAAAATAATGGGGGAAAAAAACCCAACAACAACAAGCCCTCCACTTTCTCACTTCTCTAGAAAATAACTGAACAGAATCCAATGTGTTCAAGATGGAGATTATCAAAGTAAAAGCACTTATAAATACCTATTGTGCGGATGTTCTCAGCCTTTAAAATCAGTAATGAAGAAGATAATAAGGATGATCACAGCAAACACTTTTTGGCTGTTTTATTTTTCAGTCTCCTGATGTATACAAATGCCTCCCCATGTTCAGATCTTGCAGGTAATTAGTGTACTGTTAATTTTACTGACATGTAAGGTGACTTGTATATTCACATGCAGGTCCTAGATGTGGTTCCACATATATTTTCTGTCTTTATTCTTATGTATCTTATCTGTGCTTTTGGCAAAATATTGGTAGAAGTGCTGCAAGCAATCATCTGAAGAGCTGCTGGTCTCTGAGCAGACCGTGTGCCAGGGAGGGCTGGAAGCACACACCCCAGCTGGCAGCATGGGCTCTCCAGAGGGGCTGGTTCCTCCCTTTGGGCAGATTATCAAGTAACTCATATGGTATGAGAAACAAATGGATGTAACCTCTGCATTTCCAAACAAAAAGGCTCAAAAAAAAAAAAAGTTTACAGAGCCTGGAAACAGCTTAAATGTATCTATAAGCAAAAAGATTATAAATAGCATCCATAAAGCTGCTTGGAGCAGCTGGTTAAGTGTTTTCCTTTTTTGTGTGCTAAAATTGTCCCACCACGGAAGGTTTCTAAACCTTGTCTATAAATTCGTCACCATGGAAAAGTGGTCCTTAGGAGAGAACATTCTGTGAGCCATCAGAAGCTTTCTCTTTGTAGTACTAGCTCTAGTTCCAAAGGGTTGTTTTGCACTCTCATATTAAAAACACCGTATCTGAAAATTATAAAAATGTGAACACTAAAAATCTGTTTTACTTAGTAAAATAATACTTCTTATTGCAGGCACATGCACACTTAATTTGTTTATACTTAACAGGAAATTAGATTGATATCTGTAAGGAAAGATGGGTCAGTAAATACACTGCAAATTTGAATTATATGTGGTGTAGAATTGTAGCTGCACTTTTCAGTGCATAATTCTTTAAAGCGAAACAAAAAAATTTTCATGGAAATTATTTTTCTCTCCTTTTGCTTCACACATTTGATTTCCATGTTCACTGAAAATGTAATGAAACAGTTTTATTTTCAGATTTATTAAAATTTTTTTTGAAAGTTGATTTAAAGAAAACCTATCGCATAACTAAGCATCCAAAAACACCTCCAATTTTTTTCCAAACAAGTTACTATACAACAGCTGACAGTGCTAGAAGCAAAGTACATTTGCTATTTGTGGTATATTTGCTACCCCACAGTGTAGGACATGGACACTACTCAGCAGTGCATCCTTTCCCAGGGAAAGATGGTTGAACACAGTGCAGTACAGTCACACAGGACTCATCTGGAAGCCAAGATGCAGCCAGGCTGTGCATTAAACTGGGAAATACTCCCAGGTGCATCTGTACTTTTGCAGACTTACTGCTAGGTTTGTCTCACTGGTCTCTTTATTCAAGGCAGATGGTAGAAAGCAAAAATGACACAATGTACCAGGGGTCGTGGAGACCAACCATCCAGTATTTTAAATTCAAAGACTCTACCATACATCCCTGCTTTATATATATTTAATCTGTTCTTTTCCTGAAGTATCATTTCTCCTGGGAAGATATTCTGCAGTACAGACTGTTTGAAATTTGCAAATGCTATTTGAACTCAGTCTAGGTGTGCAAGGTGTCTCTTTGCTGAGGGACTCTCCCCATTCCTGCTGTCAGAGACACTCTACCTGGACACAAGGTATTGCAGCTCAGGTCAGCACTGTCACCTTGCTTGTGTCCCTGCGGGGAAAATAAGAGAGCTTTCTGTGAGACTCTCAGTTGTGGCAGCTCTTAGCAGTCAGCATCATGTGTAATTGTTTCTGGGCTTAGGGCTTGCAGATTTACAATTTCTTCTTCAAAATAGCATCCTTAATTGATGAATGGTTCAGTACCCAAGTCTCTATTATGCTTATCTGAAGCACAGGAGTAGTTAATTATCCTGTAATGAAAAGAAAACCTGCTCTTTTGCTCTTGCATAACCTAGCAAGATTCCATGGAAATAAATGGAATTATGCCAGTCTATTGCAGTAACACCAGCAAAAAGAGAATTTACTAACAGGATTTTCCTCACTTTTTTCAGGAAATTTGGTTTATTCTCTAGCTTTAAAACCTACAGATCCTGTCCTGTTGCAAAATCATGGAGAGGCATGTCCTGTTTGTCCTTTATTTGAATAGTGACACTAAAAGTGTACTTTCCACAAATTAAAAAAAAATAATAATTATGTGGAAGCAAACTAGGCAATAAATGATGATGGAATAGTTTGGTGAAACTTAACATGCTACAGACATCTCATGCAGCAGTATTTCACACCATAACATTTTTTACTCCATAAATATTTTCATCTTTCTTGCTGTAACTTGCATAAATGAATAAATGCATAGAAAACACTAATGATAAGCCCTAAATTAAATCTAAGCTCACCATCTTGACATTTACTTTTTAAAATATGTATGAGGCAATTCCTCTGATCTTTTTTTTATACACTTACAAACACATGCTTACAAGTTATTTGTGTTTCAGGGCCAAGTACAGTAATGAGTAAAGGCTTCCTCCTCCTATTGCTGGAAGACTTTGTGCAGTCATGAGGGTTTGAGGATCAAGGTTTTAAATTGAGCTCAAGAGATTGCCTGTCAGGAATAACCAAATGCTTCCAAACTTGGTCCCATTCAGCAGCAGGAATTGCTACCTGCCTTTTAACCCTCATTCTCTAAGCTTTGAATTATCATTACCTACAAAAAATACAGAATTTTTCTTTATTTCCAGTTATTTTCTGAAGCTATTTATTCAAGAAAGATTCAAGACATGTTAGAAAAACTTGATGGACTTAATGGCTGAATTAAAATAACTAAGGTGAAATGCAATAGTTTAAGATCATACATACAGGAATTTCTCCCTATTACTGCAACTCCTTTGGCTAGAACCAGGAGAAAAAAGCCAGCAGTGTAGTATTCAGCCACAGGATGACTGTGATTTTCAGTGTGTTAGGACCATAAAAGTGACTTTTTATGAGAATTTTCAAAGGAGTAACAGCACTTACACAGTGCTTTTGGTCCATATTCAGAAGCTGAAAACCGGGAGCAGGTGCAGAGAAGAGCTACAGAGACATCTGATGAAATTATATGATCAACCAAAATTCTTCCCTTACTCTATTAAATTATTTCTCCAAAAATGGAAAAAAATTTGGATTGAATGCATTACAAGCATTGCATGTATTATATGAGAAGAACAGAGTACAGTAGTTTCATGAATACAAGCCGCACGGATTATAAGCCGCACCCCCGGTGCCTCGACAATGTTGCTGTCTTTGTCAATAGGTAAGCCGCACCCCGAATATTAGCCGCACTTTCGTTCGTAGCGAGAATCCGTGCGCAGCTTTCACAAATTGGCTAATTAGTAACAGGATCGCGGCATAGCGGGGTTTACTGGCTCGGAGCGGGGCCAGGCAGGCTCGGCCCGCTCATGGTTGCCGACGGGGCCGGGTGGCCCAGCTCAGCGCCACGGCTCGGCGGGGCTGGCCGGGTGGTGCTGCCGCCGCCGCCGGGCTCGCTGGCCCCCCTCTCCTGTCAGCACCGCCCCGCTGCCGCGTTCGCTCGCCCAGCCGGCAGGGCTGCCGCCGCTGCCAGGCACACCGGCCGCCCCGCGCCGCGTTCGCTCGCCCGGCCGGCAGGGCTGCCGCCGCCGCCAGGCTCGCCGGCCGCCCCCTCCCGTCTGCACCGCCGCCGCGTTTCCTCGCCCTGGCCGGCACTGCAGGCCCCCGCACCGCCGGGCTCCCCCACGCTGCTGGCCCCGATTCTGCTGGGCTTTCCCCGCTGCCAGGCAGCCCCACCCGCCGGCCTTCCTGCTTCTGCCATGCTCCCCTGCACTGCTAGCCCCAGTTCTCCCGGGCTCCCCCGCCCTGCTGGCCCGGGCTCTGCCGCCCCCCTGCCCCGCCCTGCTGGCTCAGGCTCTGCCGCCCGCCCCCCACACTGCTGGCCCCGCCTCTGCCAGGCTTTCCCACCTCTGCCGGGGCCGGCCGGGCTCCAGCTTGGCTTGGGGCTGCCGCGGGCTCTCACTTCCGTGTTGGCAGCTTTTAGAATTTTGTTAATGTATTAGCCGCCCCGGAATATTGGCCGCACTTCCAGGTTTCCACCAAAATTTTGGTCAAATTGGTGCGGCTTGTATTCGTGAAATTACTGTACTATTAGGAAAGACCTGCTGGTCATAAGATCTTCCTCTTTGCTGTTAAAGGAAACTATGTCATAAATTTGGCAAGTTTTTTTTCCTGGGCCACCTATAGACATTCTGTTTAAATTAGAGGAGACAAAAAATAAATTTAAAATAAACAGAAATTTAAGTGAAGAACATTACTTATGACAATAAAAGTAAGATTTCTTCTTCTCTGTTTTTCAAAGATAGAAGTATTATCTGATCCTTGAAAAGAAGTCATCAAGGCAGACAAATTATATGCCCCATTCTGTGGTTGTCACACAGTTGGAAATGTGCAGGTATTTGACAGCAGTGGCAAGTAAAGGTCAAGTAAAACAATAACTTAAAAAAAGTGGAGTCCAGATAGTTTGTGTTCTATAAATTAAGGATTTTCTGTGAACTTCAGACATTCAAAAGGAAGGGTTTAAACCTTACACTTGTGTGTGGCAAGCTATTTATTAGTATCTGAAAAATAGCTATTTTACTTACTTCTGGGTATATGGGATTTTTAATATAAACACATTTTTAAAAATATGGTAAATCAATTTTTTTGTTTGTTTTGTTCATGGTAGTGCATACTAAACTTAGGCAATTTTATCAGAATACCACCAGTTTAAAATTTTCATTAAAGACTTTCAAAGATTGCTTTCATTGAAAAGATACTTTATACTTTCCAGTTTTGTAGCTTGCCTGAACAACCTTTGAGCATATTTCAAAATTTCATAGCTGTCTCCAAAGCAGCATGGGCATCTCTTGTTTGGACTCTTCGCTGTTATTCTATAAATATCAGTACATTGAAAAAATTGGAGATGTGGAAAATATATTATTTGAAAAAGAAAAGGTTTTTCTTCAAAATCATTGAAGGCTATGAGGTAAACACAGAATGTTTCAAGACTTAGGAAGAGTTGCAGAATTTTGTTCTGTGAAAGCTGTATATAGTTCTTTCTGTGGTCCCTGCCTTGCTCCCATTACCATGGCCATCAGGAAGCTTAAAAGCCATGAGTTTATTTGTGTCTCCATACTCCCACAAGTTTAAAGCATGAGATCATCCCTGTTTTATAGGGGCAGGGAGCTGAACCATGCCTGCATTGTCAGTTGAGCGCAGCTCTGCACCCCAGCCTGTCCATCAGGCTTTGCAGGCAGGTGTGCTCCTGGTCTCAGATTGAGGCTGAGTGCCAGGCTTCGGCAAGTACCTGTGCTTCAAAGCACAGCCACCACGACAGAGCCCAGAGTCTTGCTGCAGACCAACCAATCCACCATCAAATATCCCTAACCAAATACAGGGTATGTGGTTTTTACACATCAGTGGATTCAAAGCCTATGGAGCTCAGTTAAGGAACCTTCTGCCAGGCCAGCATTGAACCTTGCTGGAAATGACCTGTGATTGTTCAAGGTCTTAAAGGCAGTCTGAGTTTAAAAAGTTTCATGTAGTCCTCTACCATGGAACCATTTCCCTCTCCACCCTCCTGCTCTTGGTATTTAAATTCTTTAACAACCTTCTGTCAGATTTGGTGTTCTTTCTTTCACTGAGGTCAAGGACAAATCTGCTGCACAGAGTCCTGGGATGCCTAATTTGCAAATAGTTGCTGCAGTTGTCTCAAAATGTACACAGGGCTTAGAATTAACTGCAGCAACTCTGAAGCTCAGAATAGCCAATGAGCTTCTGTATGGACTTCCAGAATGATGGCAGCTCCAGGAATTGCAGGCCATGGACTGGACTCTGGCCCGAGCTTAAGCTAAGTGACCAAGACATGGATAAATGATGGGACATGACATGAGAAATTGCTGAATATGACAATGTGACAAAGATGACAAAAAATTCAGAGAGCATTGTGAAGCACAGCTGGATTTTGCAGAAGGTAAAAGAGCAGGTATTTGAGAAAAGGTTGAATTTCACAGGTAGTTGAAAGGGAGTACTGGGGATATTTTTTGTGCAACAGTACCTGGGTAACCTCATCAGTGATACCATATGAAGCTGAAAATACCAGATTTGGGTACCAATATTGCAAAGCCAGGAGCAGTTGGGAATAAGTAATTAGGGATGAGTTGTTTATTTGAGAGGAGGTAGTGAAAGCAATGTAGAAGTATGCTGAAAGGGAGGAAAAAGAACAGGGAAAGGGATAAAATGTATGCAGCTGATGTAATCAGATCTGTTCAGGACACTGGCTGGGGAGTACAGTAATTTCACGATTACAAGCCGCACCTGATAATAAGCTGCACCTCCGGGTGTCAGCAAGGTTTAGGCCTTTGTCCATATATAAGCTGCACCTGATTATAAGCCGCACTCTGGTTGGCAGCGAGGACCTGCATGCAACAAAGTAATGAATTAGTAACTGAATTGCAGGATCATGGGGTTTACTGGCTCAGCTTGGGGCGGGGCAGACTCGCCCGCTCAGGGCTGCCAACAGGGCCAGGTGGCCCAGCTCAGCACTGCCGCTCAGCAGGGCCGCTCGGGGCCGGCCGCCGCTGCTGCCGCCGCCGGGCTCACTCACCCTGGCCCGGCGCTGCCCCGTGGTGGTGGCGGGAGCCTGTCTGCACCCACGGCAGCGGGTGGCAGGGACGGAGCCTGCCCACTCCCGCGGCGGGAGGGAGGCACGGAGACCCCCGCTTCTCCCCCGGGCCACAGGGCCGGCAGGAGGGAGCCCCCTCTTGAGTGTAAGCCACATTTCCGGGTTGAGATCAAAATTTTAGTCAAAATGGTGTGGCTTATAAGCCAGAAATTACTGTAATTGTTTGCTACAGTCTAACCAGGACATTACAGCAAGCTTCAACACGCCTCTGCAGGATGAAAAGGGAGGATATCCCAAGGGGAATCTTTCCTCTTTGGACAGAGGAGCACCCAGATGGACAGATAAACATCCTGGTCCTGTCAGGTCTATGCCAGGCCTATCCCAGGCCTGACAGCATCACCATCTGCTCATCACTTCCTTACAAAGCACAGAGAAATTCCCTTTATTGCCATAAGCCATGGCAGTAAAGAGGTAGATGGAGTTCTAGCAGAAGCTCCTTTCAGTGATATGTTCCCAGAATGATGATGATCCTTTCTGTAAAAGTAGCAGTAGTTCAAATAACATGTCACTGGAAGGATCGTATCCAAGTTAAATGGCCATCAGCTGTTTCATGCAAATATGTTATTACAATATGTTTCTTAGGAAATGAATATGAATGAGTATACATGCTGTTTCATTTAAGCAGATTACTGCAGCCTTCCCGCTGGATCTTAATCCTGCACAGTTAGTACAATATTTCCTTGTCATCTGGTTGCTTAATTTGGTCTGTTTGTTTAAGTGTTTATTGGTCTTGTTACTTCTTATTTTATTTTCTTCCCTGATCACTGTCCTCTTTCTCTCTTCTTTTGCACATGACTGGATGACACCTGATGAAGCAAGGCAGCATTCATCACCATACACAGTTCATTTTTCTTTTCTGAGACAGAGACATGCACTGAAGCAATTGGTTCCCACTTCTTGTGTTTAAGCTGGATGGCCCTATAGGCAGTGTTTATAAGACATTAGAGGCCAGCTTTTATTGGAAAAGCTTCATTCCCTAGTTGGAATGAAAACTGAAATTTTTGTAGATACTAACATTTCCTTACCATATGTCTCTGAAATGAAGCTATGCAGAGGAAGACTGCTAGTAATACACCATTGCTTTAGTCTTTAAAGTTTCCTGCTTGGTAAAGAAACCCTTTTTGCATGTGAAAAACATCTATGAAGCTCAGATATTCCATGCCTGGGAATTAGCATGTAAGTTCAGCTTCCCAAGAAGTCATCTGTGCTATGCTGATAAATATAATGCAATAATATACTTTGCCTCCTCAGCATTTCTGCCTACATTACCTAAGCACCTATTTTTTCCCTTCAAAAATATAAATTAGCTAGCTCTTTCTTATACTAGGAATGGTATCAGTTTTCCTACCTTAATAGCTAAAAGGCAGAAAATATTGCTATCTAGACAATACAAATGGTGCGCTCTTCTGTTTGGATCAGCATCTGCTGTAATACAGAAAACCGTAATGAAGGGTTCAGAAGTTTTGTAAAGTTCCCTTTCCAGATGTATCCACCAGGTCTCAGGAAGAAGCCCAGCCTTATTTGTCTATCTTGATTTTGTAACAGTATTGAGTCACAGTTAAAACTCTTTCTCCCAGTAACAGAGAGAAAAGCATTAATGTTTTATTATTTCTTAACCTTCTGACTATCAGAATTTAGTGGAGAAAAGGGAATTAAGCAATTGATCTTTCATGACAAATGATATCTGATGGCATATTGGGAGTTGACAAGAGGTTTTCATACTGTAGATCTTTTCAGATGTGTCATTCAGCCTTAATGAACCTCTAAAGTGCAGCAACTATGGCAGCTTGTTCTCAAGAACTGTAATCCCTCCTCTACTATTAGGAATGGATCCTTTTTTTTCTATAGCTATTTGATTTATAGCATATCACTTATTAAACTCTGTTTAAAATACTTGTAAAGCCTTTGTAAACATACTTTTATTAAATTCCATGGGAGAGCTGAGATCTGATTAAGGTGCATATTAGTCAGGAGAACAAAACAATAAGAAGGATTTTCCTGAAGGAAATGAAGAATTTACATAAATGCAGTTAATGCTATGTGACTTCATCAGGAAAATTTCATGAGAGAGAACTGCTAATTCCATCAGTAAAGAATTTGTAGATGTGCTGCAGAATAGTTTCTTTGGATCCATCTGCTCTGTTCATAGATGAGTAAAACTATGAAGTAAATGGCAAAAAAAGTAAATTAAAAGGCCAAAGAAATAAACCAAGAGGTTTTAGTCCCCGTTGGCATCAGGGAGTATCACCCTTCCCAGGGCCACGTAGCATATTCTGTGTTTCAAAAGCAGCTGTGTAATTTCTCATGCTGTTCCTGAAAAGTATAGGGGGGTGATGAAGGGAAAAAAGATGTCATTGCATGTCAGCGCTGGCCAACAGCTGGTCACCCATTTTGCTCAGACATAAGGCTGTCCCTGGGGACATCAGCCGTCTGGCTTCTCCTCTTTGCTCACCACACTCATTCAGTCAGTTCATTTACTAAAGCTTGTGTTCTGCTCTTGGCGAAGGCTTTCAACTGTGTTTACACAAAATTCAAAAGATCTCACTAAGTCCTAGCTTTAAATTCCATTAGCCTAATTGCTAGGGGTGAATTGAAAGTTTGTCATGGTGGATATAAATTTCTACATTAATTTATATAAAATATATCCCATCTTGCTGTTTGTTTAGAAACTTTTTAAAATAGGGTTTAAAAAAAAGAAGATTTAGAGGCATCATGGTTAGAAAAATAACCTTACCTGCATAAATCAGCAGGCTGCTGACATATGTCTGCAGGCAGCAAAACTTTCCCTAGATATATATATGATTACTTGCTTCTTTCTCCTCAACAGCTCATCATAAAGGATGGCAGGAGACCTCACCAGGGGATGGCCCAGAGTGTTTGGGGTGCAGCTGCCATTTATCAACCACATTAGTACATGATCTGATAGATTTTGTTGACTTTTAAATTGTGGGTAGGTTGCTGAATTTCTACCCTAAATTCAATGGGTATTGCATAGTATTTAAGACAACCATTGGATTTCTTTAATGTAAAATGTAACCAGAAAAACTATAAAGCTGAAAAATTACCTTAGGACTATGGGGTTTGACTGTAGATTTCTTAAGTAAAGCTAGATTTCTTATCTGTTCTTTGTCGAAGAAAGCATAATCATTATCCACTGATTAGCCAGCCTACAGCAGTGGGTGTCAGCAGATAGTTCCCAGGAATCCAGTGTATTCCCACATCTTACATGCACAAAAATTGACAGGGCTTTGCCATAATGGCTTAACCATCTTTTAATAAAATACTAAAATCACCATGCCAAACTGCTAAACTGCTTGCTATGAGTGCACTAGCAGCAGACTCAGCCACAGCTTGAAGCATTTCCCAACAATGTGTCAAGTGATCAATCTGTCACAGCACCAATACTTTCCTCTCTAGGGCAGGTTTTTCATCACACTGGAAATGACAGAGTTGCTGAGCTAATGGAAGACAGTTTACAGTGATGTGTATTAATTCAAGACCATACCTAAGTGATATCCGTTCCTTCGAAATTCCATTACAGCTGTGTAACACATGCTTAGCTACTTATATCATTAAAATCTGGTTTTTATATGTTGGTTGTACCAATCCTTCCAGCAATGTCTGATGAATCTTTATTAGCTACATCAGCTTCCTGGGCAATCATTACTTCTTTATTACTTCTTTATTATTTTCTTCTTAACAGCAATTTAGTATTTAGAGAGAAGTGAATAATGGAAAATAATATTACTGTTGTATGTATGATAAATTAAAAGCATCTATTTTCCTTTAAAAGATGCAGAGGTTGCAGTACTCTAAGAGATTTATTCCTTTCTGTGCAAGCTCATACAGGAGGCTAAACTTGGCTTGGAAGCATAGTAATTTCCCCTAAATTTTTGGGGCTGACAAATTATAACAAGAGAGCTTTCAGAAATCTTTTTTCTTAGGCATAAACCATTTGTCTAGTAAGGTCAACAACAGCCAAGGAGAATGTTCTGAGGTCCACACCTGTGGGTACATCAGTCTTGTTGCAGGAGTAACCTGGAATCTAAATAGACCAAAGACTTTAATGCCATGAAGGAGTTGAAAGGCTCAGGACCTTTCTGTAGGGAAAACTCAGCAGGGATGAGAACCAAAACTGGAGAGCTGAGACAGAAATAAGGAACAGAAGCAAACCAAGGGGAGCAAATGTTGAGTGTAGAGAAAAGTCTAAAAATTAATAGAGAGTAAGGGAAATTATTTCCAGAAACAGGGAAGCCATTTCAGAATTCAGAATTTATTAGTAGTGCTTTCTTCTGAACTGGCAGTATTTAATGTTTACCTATGTACGCATTAAGGATTCTTGTGACAAAGGTGAGTCCTACCAGAGTTGTAGCTGCAGCTCACCAAAAGCAAGACCTGAGAGCAGCAGCAGCTTGGGAGCCTTCCTAGAACAGTGAGCCAGGAAGGACACACTCAGCAGTGCTGTTTCTAATTGGCTAAATATCTTCTCAGCAGACTCAGAACCTTCAGCAAAGTAGGAGAGTTCATGAGATATTTAGGTGACAAACCTCTCAGTGTCAAGGGAAATTCTACTGTTTAAAATTCACAGATAATATATAAGCTGTAGATAAATTGTTTAAAAGGCATTCTGGCTAGTGGATGGAACTGCAGAAATAAAGATATGCATGACCTCCAAGGTCTCTTGGAAGAGACACAGTGATTATCAACAGTACAAATTTAAAACTCAAAATGTAGGAAAATGCCAGAATTCACATCGGCCACGTAAAGTTATTTCATCCTTCTTGTGTATGGCTGATGTTTCAGTTACATGATCATCTCTTCTGTTTTCTGTGGTCTTCAGCATTCCATAGGTTATGACAGATAGTGGCCATTGATGGTCATTCAGTTTCTTGTTTCCAGTTTGCAAAATTATGTCCCTTGAGGTCATAGAATCATAGAATGGCTTGAGTTGGAAGGGATCTTAAAGATCATCAAGTTCCAGCCCCCCTGCCATGGGCAGGGACACCTTCCACCTGAACAGGTTGTTCACAGCCTCATCCAACATAGCCTTAAACACTTCCAGGGATGAAGCATCCACAGCTTCTCTGGACAATCAGTTCTTGTGCTCCTCACAGCAATTAATTTCTTCCTGTATCTTTCCTAAACTTACTCTATTTCAACTTCTGTTAAAGAAAGTGAATAAAATCAGCTACTATTACCTAGAACCTTTTGCGTATGTATGAGCAGCTATTTACTTTGAAAAAATTGTGCAAGTTTAAATGGGTAAAGCAAAAGGCATGCCCCAATATGAAGATCAACTCTTTTCTCAAGTCAGCTCCCCTCTTGAATGCAGAACAATGAACTTTTCAAAGTTCATTAAAGGTTTAAACATGAAAAAACAATGTATTTTACCTAGTCTCATCCTCAGGAACAGATTAATCATTTTGGAAAAAATATAATTTCTTTGTTCTAAGGCAGATGTTCAGTATGGAAGATGTCAGCCTGAATGGCTTAACTTAGAGGGAATGACCGAAACATTTGCATAGAAATAGAAGGTCAGGCTTGACACTGATCTGTAAAGAGCAAACCGTTTCTATGGAAGTGCATAATTCAGCAGGAAGTTTAGAAGCAGAGCTCCAGCTCACTCGACATTTTGCAGTTGTTGAAAAAGAGCACAATTACAGTAGCTATCTGAACCTAATTGCTGTCCCTTTGTGCTGCTGCAAAGAGTCTTAAAGTGACAATTCCATTTTCTCTTATTGACAGTGATAAAGTCATTCGAGTTATTCCTGAGAGTGAGAGGGAAACACAGATCCTGAGGACTGCATTCAACAGGCTAAAGGTGAGTTTGATTATTCTCATCTTCTTTTTCTGATCTTTATTGAAGGCTGTAATAGGTTAACTGACTTGCCTTTCATTTGGCACTTCAAATTATTGTATTATCTGGAAAGAAGTCTTTGCCCATTAAATTCCTAATTTACTAATAAAATAGCATAGGTATTAGAATCATCATGCCTGACAAATTTAACAACACTTATTTCCTTCAAGTAATACAGGTGCCACACTTGTAAATTTGCTTTCTTTGTTCTTCTACTTCTTGCTAGCATACGTAGTTGCTTCATTATCTGCTCAATGGTGTTATAAAAAACATTGAGTTAATTCAATTTGTGAACACACTGAGGAATGTGAAAAAGGCTTTAGTTTGAGAATCTCTTTGGCAGATTAATTTTATAGAGGCAGTTGACAGAGTGTCTAGGATAGCAAGCCAAAATCTTTCTTCCCTGGCCTCTCCCTGCAGATAGAAATGCAAAGCAGCAGTGGCACTGGAGCTGTGCAGCACAGGAGCACTCTGCAGCATGCTGCTTTGCTGGCACAACTTACCAAGGCAGAGGCAGTCTTTCCACAGCAGCCTGGCCTCTGTCTCAGAGGATTGGGACTGCCTGTAAACCAGGTCTATGGTCCTGAAAAAAGGACTGTACCATGCACATGCACCAGCCCCAGTCACTGTGGGAAAGGGATAAGCTTCATTAATAATCACCAAAACAGCCTAATGGGAGCAGAATCAGGAAAGCAACAACTTGATCAATATGTTGAGTGCCACAGCATTTGGAGCATGTGCAAAAGCTTTGGGCTGGTCACTGCCTTCAACTCCAGCAAACTGTGAGGCTGTCCGTGACATAATTCTGCCTCTGTTGTTCAAACCTTATGTAAACGATTGTGTTCTCAGTGAGAAACAAATTAAGATGCATATTATTTTCTAGTCCAACAGTTAACATCTGAGATGCAAGTAAATCAAGTCTCTGTGGGTTTACCAAATAGAATAAAATTACGGTGTTAGAGGAGCTCTTACACCCTCCTGAAACCTTTCCACCTTTCAGTTATGATGGAACTTTCTTGCTACTGTTTTTTAAAGAAAGAGGACTGAGCTACCTTAGGTATCTCAGCCCCAGAGAAGGGTTACTGCTGTGAATACTCCAGCAGTAAAGACATTTGACACCTTACTAGCTTTAAGTAGAAAAGCTGAGGCTGTCTTCGTCACATTTTCATTTCTTAATGCTGTGTTTGGTTAATTCCCCGTTCAAGATGCTGTAGTTTGTAACCCCCATTCTCAAGACATCCAGGCTGTGCACATGTTGCATGAAAAATTTCAATGTTCAATGGAGGCAGTGTCATGATGCCATGGATTACCACACTTTGCATTGTAATGCCCAACTCTCCTCAAGAATATTGTCTCATGTTTGTTTATGCACTGCTTATTAAGGACCTGACCCTCACCTGTGAATGTTACTGTAACACCCCAAAAAGACACTTGTTTTACTCCCAATTAAGACCAAAAACCTAACCATAAACCCAAACAATACATGTGGAAGCTGGTTTTTGCATTAATTTCTCCCCCCTGGATGTTGGAGCATAAAGAGGGAGCACATGTGTTTTTTCCTTTCTCCTCATATTGTAAACCCTGTGAAGCAAAGGGGTTACTCACCTTCCTGTAACTGTTTCTCATTACAGAGCTCCCTTAGGCTCCCAGAAAGAGATTCTTTCAAATCAAAGTGGGAGCAGTAGAAACTTGAATAAATAATTGCATACTGTAACTCTGAGAGCAGGATAATAAAATTTTGGCAAACTTCATCGGAGTCTGACTAGTTAATTAGAAAATGATTGATTCTGATGAGAAACTAAGCTGAGGAGGTTGAAAGGAAGACTCAAAAAAGAGAGAGTGTAGTGACACCCAGTTTCATGAACACAGGGTATTATACACCTGAGTGGATATCAAGTAATAGATATGTTTAACACTAATTTATCATATTTCCACCCCACAAAAAAAAAACCTCAAGGTATTCTCTTATGAAGAAGTGGATCAATAATGACACTCCTCAGAAATGCCCAGTCCTTACAATGCCAGCAAAAATCAACTTGTGGCTGCAAGTCATCAGCCCTTCTGGAGAATCATGTATTTGGAGTTCTGCAATTTTTAAGTCTCCATGGCAATTCTCTCCTGTCTTTCTCCCACCCCCAGACTTCCAGAGCTGAAATTCGATGGACAATGGATTCATGTTCTGAGCTTTTAAGAACAATGTTGATTATATGCTCTGGAGAAAATGGAAGACAGTGCACAAAAAAAGCCCAAAACCCTGAATAGTGCAAAATAAGCTGCAAACAAAGCCCAGATATAGTCCTGTTGCCATCTTAACACAATTTGCCAGACAAACAGAAATATGAGCAGGAGTGTCAACAGAAATGTACGAATTGCTATAATTGCAAAGACTGCACTTTGGATTTTTTCATTTCTGAGTCAGAAGACTAGAACTGGTTTAAAGACACATCTTTGAATCTATTATGGTTTGAGCAGTAAATTAATACTAACCTGTTACATTACTCACACATTCTGTTCCTCAAGGGGGAAATAAAGATGAAACCAAGATCCTTTTGAGACATTACAGTTTTGTTATGTTACTCAGTGTTTTGCAAAATTCTGTTTTCAACCTGAGATTTGGCCTGGTAGTATTCTCTGCCATTGTCAGTATTATAAGAACAAGAAAAGTCAATGGAAATAAAACTTACATCACTTTTGTTGTTGAATATATGCACTTGGTTTTCAATTCAGACATGTTTCTCACTCTGTCCTGGAGAGTCAGTCTATTTGAGATGAGGTATATTTTAGAGGACCAAAAGTTACATTCTCTAGGGATGTCAGGATTAGTCCCCATTAGTCAAACAGCAATTGTGGTGCAAGTCATTTTGGGAGCCCAGTTTACACTGGTATGATCCATGAACAACATAAATATTTTGACTAAATTCCCAGGACAGTGCAAGCACAGAGTAGACTCTGCACAAATTGATTGTATGCTTGTTTCAGGATTTCCTTGCACAGAACAGACCATCTGTGGTAACAAGGCAAAGGGAACATAATCCCTCCTGTCCCAGGCTTCCCCCTCACTGTGTCTAGTCGAGGGAGGTTCTCTACAGATTTGTGGTGTTCTGTGTTCATTCCAGCCACTTCCTTCCTTCCTTTAAATTTACACTTGTAAAGCAGAGTGACTTAGCCTTTCCTTCTGGACTATCTCTCTTCTCCAAAGAATTATAAGAAAAACTCCTCTCTGTTCAGTTCAAATGACCCTATGCTTCTGAAGGGCACAGCTTGAAAAAATGATCCTGATAATCCTATTGCAAAAGCATGTATTTTGGTGTCAGGCAGAGAATAAGGCAAATGCAAAGATATCCCTCCTTGTTGTCTGCTGATTTGGACAAAGGCAGAAGAACCAAGAAGAAAATAAACAGGCATTGGAAAGAACAGCAATGTGTCATTTCACTCATTTTGTTTTATCTGCCAGCTTCTTGTTTACTGTCCTTACCACTGATTTTTCCTGAGTAGATTTTGTCATTTGCAGTCTGCTCTAACACCAGGGCAGTGGGGAAGGAAAAAGTGAGAGCTCTGCCTTTTGCCATGCTGAAGCCAATGCCGTAGAGGTCAGCAAGGTCCATCCCTTTTGGGAAAAGCACCAGACACCAAAGGAATACTTTCCCAAATGTGATTTACAGAAACCTATGCTGAGACATCCTTGAAGGATCATCTTGAATTTGGCTATATGTCTTGATATATTTGAAGTATCTTAGAATGTGTCCCCACTGATTAACTTGGGCAGTGATGAGCTAAAAGATAACAACACAAAATTCATATAAGAATTGGAAGGACTATTCAGGGTATTTATCCACATGGAAACCTTTTGATGTCAAACAGGACTGATCTTCTACCAATACCTAAGCTGTAAGGTGAATTCGCACACTTTTACAGAAGGTGTGGTCCCTAAGAACATCTTAAACCTAGTATCTGGAGGTCCTTAGGAGGGATATTTGCCCCCTTTTTAAGGGAAAAAAAAAAAAAGAGTCCATATAATGCTTGGTGTAACAAATCCCTGAATTCTACCCAAATTGTCCAGGCTCTGCTACCATATGAATGCCATTGCCTATTGAGTGAATAATGGATAATGAATGTTTCATTCCACACATTTTACTTTTGTTCATGAATTGCCCAGTGGCAAATCACATTAGTCATAATCACTTGCTAAGTAATTTCCACAAATTAGTTTTGGTCCGTAGCTCCATTGCCCACAGTACTTTGTTATTAATCATTATTATGAATGGATTCCTTCATAGGCTGGTTCTGTTAACTTTGAGGTGATGGAATATTGTTTTTTTTTTTTTTCCCCTGGTAGGGTGAACATAGCATGTAAATTTGCACTGCCAGTAAAAATAGCCAGCCTTACTGATGGAAATTTTTCTGCTGTGAGTTCTGTAAAATTGCCTGAATGTGCATGTATTTGACCAATAAACTCAGCTACAGTAAAGAGGAAATATAGAAACCTAAATATACTGAGTTAGATCGGCTTCATTCCAGCCTCAAAGCAGCAGGAGGGGGCTCGGGCCCAGACTACTCTTGTCTCAACCAGGCTGAGCAGAGTTATCTGTGCCTCCCCACCAGCCCCTCACTGTGGGACTACATCCCTCCAGAACAAGTTCTCCGGAAACTTGTGCATCATGCACTGCTGTGTATGCAATTATTTCTTAGGTCAATATGTGTCTGAGATCAGAAGGAATGAGGCAGGTGGGGGACAGAGAGCCATGCTTCTTTTTGAGGCAGGAGATGGCAGTTCCTGGTTTTCACTGAGTGACAGAGGTTGTAGCAGCTGGCAGATGCCATCAGTATGTGTACAGAAGTATCTCTTGTCTCCAGCATGTTCCTACAGCATTTCTTTCAGTCTCTCTGGGGAAGTAAAATAAGACCTGGTAATTGTGCTTCCAACCAGCAGCACCACCCCATATCCTTAGACGTTTTTGGCACAGACTGTGACAAAAACCTCTGGGGAAGATGTGACAGTGAGTATGACAGGGATACATGATGGTGGAGCTCCTGCCTTGACTTTCACCTAAGATACAGTAATTTCACAATTATAAGCCACACCATTTTGACTAAAATTTTGGTCTGAACCCGGAAGTGCGGCTTATAATCAGGTGCAGTTTATATATGGACAAAGAATGAAAAGTTGCCGACACCTGGAACTGCTGTTTATAATCAGGTGCAGATTATATATTGTCCTAGTTTGGAGGACAGGTGTCTGCTGAGAAAGGCAGGAGCTTCTCTTTGAAATGGAGAATGTAAACCCCCTCCCTCCAAATTATTATAATTTTGAAATCAAGTGGCTCTCAGGCAAAGATATGGGAATTAGGAATAACAGTTCTTTACTAGGGAAATTAAAATAGAAATACAGCACTACAAAGAAACAAACTCCAAACCCTGACAGAGTACAACCTGACACCCCCATCAGGCAGAGTGTTGGTAGCAGTCCCATTCAATGGTGGTTGCAGTACCCTTGCAGTGACAGATGTGGGTCAGTTGGAGCAGTCCTCCTGCAGAAGGTGCAGTTTCCCTCCAGAGGTCCAGTGGTGATGTGGAGAAATCCAGTTTTCCTCTGGAGTCCAGTGGAGAAAGGGGCTCCCTTAGTGTCCCAAAACCTCTGTTTTTATCTTGGTAAGAAATGTTGGGCTCTTTCCCCTGGCTGGAGCAACTTCCAATGGGATGCAGTAATTTTATCAGTCACACAGTGGGACTCAGTGGGCCATTAGCAGAAAATGACTCCCTGGAGGAAGGATGGGTTGTGAAAAGATAAAGAACAATGCCCTGCCTGGTTTCAATGGATGGCTCATTAACAGCGTATCTCCTGCAGAGATAAGGATCACTGCCCCCACCCTCAACAGATGGTGATAGAATAGATACCTTTTATCACAATCTGTATTGTAACCCCAGACATATATGGACAAAGAACGAAAAGTGGCTGACACCTGGAAGTGCGGCTTGTAATCAGGTGCGGCTTATAATCGTGAAATTACTGTAGTATGTAGTATGCAAGTATACTGCGCATGTATGACAAGTATATTGCATACCTGTACTGAGGAACATTTTCATATGGTGGTGATGGACTAAAATGCAGAAAATACTTTGGTGTTGGAACCCAGAAACCTGGGAGCTTTGAGCCTTCTGTGCTTTCTGACACTGCCCCCCTGGAAAATGCTGCTTTTGACCTGAGGCCTTGAAGAAAGCTTCCAAATTTGAGTGATGGAATTAGAGTCGCAGGTGTGTAGTTGAAATAGAGGTATGTGATTTCACATGGTGAAGGGTTTTAAATTTTAAAGTTTTAGATTATAGTAATAGGTATAGGACAAGATGGAGGATTAGGGGTGTTGTCTTTTTCTGTCTTCTTCTTCTTTCTTCATGATTTCAGGTAGTAGTTTCTGGTTGGACAGTTGGTGCTGCACTGTGAGTCACAGGAGTTTGGTTATTGGGTCAGAAGTATAAATAATATAGGTGTTAGTTCTTTATTGTATTGTTTGGCTTTAAAAGACCTTGTAACTAGCTAGATTCACTCTCCATTTTGCTCACTTTTAGCTGGTAGCTAAAAATGTTGCAGAACTCTCTGTACTTTAGATAAGATTTAGTAAACAACCAAGTCCAAACACGAGACATTCGTCTCCTTCGTGTTTTTAATCCTGACTCTCAGTGAAGACAGAGGAAAATGAAGACAAGCCACTAATTAAGTGGTGCAGTTACCACATTTATACTTTGACAATTCAAGACCAGACTCATGGAATTATTTATTTTCCTAGCTTACTCTCCAGCTTTTAGATTGGCTGCTGCTGTAATGCCATCACAGGTGCCAGTCTTGAATTTTACATTTTCTGTTGGAGTCCTTTGCTCTTATAAATAATTTCTCTTTCTATACTTATGGTACAAATCTTTAATCCTGAATTAGTGTTTAATACCAGAAATATCTTTTTGCAGGTCCACTGTTTCACCCTACCCTCCCCTTGTCAATCTGCTGCCCCTCTGCTTTGTACATCTCTCCAACAACTGGCCATTTTCTTCTGCTCTTTCTTGTTCGGAAGACAATTTGAGGAGCCTGTTGCTGATTTATGAATCCTTTCATGGTTTTAATTCTGTTGGACCTGACTGACAGAAACAAATGTCACATTCCCAAGTGCTTTGCAAAGAAACAGGGATTTTCTTGGGTCCTCAGATGCAACAGATTCTGTTTATCTGCTCTGGAATTTTCCTTTGTATGCATTATTTTTGAAGCAGCACTTCATTTGAGCCTTGACTGATAATTTCAACTCCATCAGTGATCTACAAGCACTTTTTATCACATAATGCCTGACTGGGCTTGGCACTGTTTGTGTAGGTAGCAAAGAAGCAACTGCTCTGTGAACATTCCTGGCATAATAGAGTTAGACCACTCATTCTTCAGTAGTTTTTATAAAATAAATTCCTGGGCACAGCCAGGCACTTCTTCAGCTTTGGGGGAAGCCAGCCTAGCAGGCTTGAAGCCAGAGCTCCATTTCCTTTTGTTTGTTTTCCAGCCCTTAAAGCAGCTGCTTATCCATTGTAATCCCTGAATTGATCCTGTCATTGCAGTTCAGGGAATCAGAAAAAATGTTTCATAGGGGAAAAGGATCACTTGGCTATAAATCTGATAATTTACACCTCCATAGCAAAATGTTTTAAAAGGCTTCAGAGGACAAAAGCCTTTCTGAAAATGCAAGGCTTTCTGAAAGTTTGTCAGCCCAAGTGAGGCTATTCTTATTTGCAGAAGGAAAGAACTAGCTCAGCAGCCAGGGCTGCTTGCATTTTACTTTGCAACTACAGCAAATATATCTATACAGGCAGATACTTTAGTTTTCAATCTAGATTTTACCCTAGCTCATGATTCGGGTTCTAGTCAGATATCAGACTATTTCAGATACACAAGGAACATCAGGTGACAACAGAGGGTATTCATCGATATATCAAGATACATGTTTGGAAACCACTTGCCAAGCTCAGAAGAAAAATGTTGTTGCAGAAGAACTTTAGTGGAAAAATACAAGACAGAACAGAATAGCCCAGGTAGTGAAAGTATTGCTGTCACAAGACACAGAAAGCATGGACTTTCTGAGATGGAAGAAATCTGCTTCCTCTGGGAAGCCTGAGCTAAACAAAGTCATCAGCACACCCCCAGTGGGAGCAGAATTAGATCCAGGGCTTACTATTCCATTTCCCATGCAGTGGAGCAGCAACTGCAATTTGAGCCAAGCTATAAATAGCTTAATAATAAACAAAAGAAGGGTTTGGCCATTTTTTTAATGAGTCTCTTAAAGACTTTTTCATGTATTTCAAATATACTTAGCCCAGTGGTATCTGTGCTTGCAAGAACAGATATTCAGTTACTATATAATTGAGTATGAGTTTTATCTCAGGAATTCTCTTGAGGAATAGCCTACAGGTTCTTTTCAATGTAGAGCCCTGTGTAAAATTATAGCAGTGTAAATAGATTGGGAACACCATTACTTCATTATAGCCCCACAAAGATTTGCAAAACTCAAAACTTCAAGCTGTGCATTGTTCACGTTCTGTTCCTGCCAGTGTTATGGTTGTTGCAATCCCATGAATCATTCCCCATTTATTGGCACAATTACTCTTACTAGCCTCACTGTAAAGCAAATAAATACTGAAAAGTTAGAGCCAGTAAAATGTCTAGTGCACTCAGTCAGAAACTTAAATTACTTTGCACTGGGACTACCTTGTAAGTCCTTTTACAAAACATAGGGAATTCCACACAGGATTGACACTGGACTATTTTGCAGTACATAAAGGGCAGCTGAAGCAGATTGGCAGTCAGGACTGTCAATTAAGTTCCTTAATTGGCAGGAGTAAGTGAGGATGAAATCAGTCTTGGTCCTGAAAGCATTTGCAAGGGTGGAGACATTCAGAGGAGCAGTTCTGCACTTTCCAGGTGAATCACAGCATTGCTATAACTATGAAGCAGTGTCAGAGTGAACGAGAGTCAGTCTTCCTTGCTTCTTTCTTTTCTTTTCAGATGTACCAGCAGAAGTCTAAAAGTTGCACTCTGTACATTTGCATGTAAGGGGTGTTTATGTGCGTACATGTAAGTGACGTGTTTCCCATGTATTATGTGATAAAAACTCAGGTGGCCAGACCTCTAATGATACCAGTAAGACTAAAGCAGTTTCTACTTCTACTCTCTGCCTCCTACTATTGGATTTATAACTGAAAATGTATCTAATGACTTTCACGACTGCTTAGGGTTTTTATGTGCCTGTACATGAGTGCAGGGATATGAATGGGAAACCCACATTTCCTGAAAAAGCCCATGAGCAAAGAATCCCCCTGCTTTCATTATTGGCTGCTCATTCCCTTTTACAAGAGACTCAGAAATGCCAAGCCATTTCAACTGACAGCATCACAACAATAATTATATTCTGAACTTTACAGCTGACAGCATTTCTCAAAGAAATCCATTCATAGTGATGTTAAGGACAAAGCCAGCTTCAGCACATGTATTGCTGGACATAACTCAGTGGGAATAAAAACTTAAATTGCTAGGTAATAAAACATATAACAAAATTACTGTCTTCATGGGGAAAAACACAGATAAATCATAAACTATTTTCTCTAGATACTAAATGTAAGTTATGGCAAAGTTATTCTAGTTATTTTCATGACAAACATCAATCATCTCTTTTGATTGATACATAATTGCAGACCTGATGAGAGCACTAAGAATCTTCCTTTCAGGCTAAATGGAAGAAGAAATTAAACATCTGCTTATGAACAGGTAGTGAGGGACAACTGGAGGCTAGTGCCCAAGAAGAAGGCTTTAATTACAAAGGCCAGCCTAAACCCCATGGTCTAAAGAAGCTGGGGATTTATTTCAGTGACTTGAATTTTTAAAAACATACTGCAGGATTTATGCAGCCATGAGAGTGTTCGTGGGGAAAACCAGGGAGACTCTTTTTTTCCCAGGCTTCCTTTCCATGGGCATGGAATGAGCTGGAGGAAAACTGAACTAGTGAATAAAAAACTCCCTGATCTGTTTTCTGTCTTGGCAGAGCAAAAGAGTTTTCTGTAGACCATTTGTGATATGTAGGATTATACTACCAAAGTGTTTGTATTCTTGGAAAATTATTTGCATAATTTTAACTTTGGAAGGAATTCTGATTTCTATTAGTTAAGCATCCAAACCTGTTTAAAATATTTGTCCTTTTGCTTTGTGCTGACTTTTCATCACTGTACTGACCAAAACCTAGAGACATGACTAATGAGTTCAGGGTTGCTATACCTTGGAAGGTTTCCAGGTAAGAGTTGATAGATTTATTTGAGCTGTCTTTAACACCTCTGTTTAAAGAGAAACTGCCTAAAAAGAAACCTGACTTTCCTACGCAAAAATTGAACCCCAGGGACTTTTGTGGGATAAGTGAGGTTGAAAGAAGAACAGGCAGTTAAAAAAGACTACTTTTTATTTAGTCACAATTAATACACTTTCTTTGTTAAATAAAGCAATAATGAGTTTTAATGCTTTGGAAAAAGAGACCTGCCTGTGTGCTCTTAGATACCATTTTTTCCTCATAGAAAGCAAGTCAGGATGCTCATGCCTCCATTGAGATTCTGGGAAAGAGCATTCACTGCGCATCAGGGGAGCCACCACTGCCCCTGAGAACAGGTACTCATGGTCACACTTGAGTGGCAGGAGCTGAGTAATTGGTCTCCTGGTCCCAACTCTAAACATGCTGAAAAATCTTGCCTGGGCTCTGCTTATTATCCAGAGGCTTTAAACATCCCAACACCTTTTAAAGGCAACCTGCTGCTTGAAAGATAGGAAAAGATGTGCAAATAAGAGTGTTCTGCAAAGGGGATGAGAATATTTAGGTTTGCTCTAAAGCATATTGCTTTTCCTCTAGCCTCAAGATACCAGGTGAATTTTGAGGTTCAAATATTTGGCTGTACACTCAGGGAGTTTTGTAGGATTTCAGTTTGTTTTGTAGCTGGAGAATCTTTCTCCCACTTAGCAAATCCTACCACCCATACAGCAAATAGAAATCTTTTGGCACTGACTGGTACTCTGTAATAGTGTATCAAAACTCATTTGTAGTGTGTGGGAGTAACAACACAGAGGGAGAAGAGGATAGGACAGCAATTCATTTCACTGCCACTCACTAGCCAGCAGAGCCTAGCATGGAAATCCAAGGCATATTTGTGAAAGGAATGATGTTGAAGTAAGAGTGATGACTTCAGTAAGACCCTCAGGATCCATGGGAGATGCAATGATGAAGTATCCTGAAGATGACAGTGAGTAGAGGATAGTTGGACTTGCTCAGTCCAAACATGCTTGCTCTGAAATCCATCTTCTGTTTGTCAGTTTTCATGTACTTGTCACACCAAGGACAAGCTGACAACTGCAATATATATAAGATGTCTGTTGGAGAAACGTGCTGCTTGTTCTATGCTTTATAAGGCAAAATCCAGCCAGTGACTGAAGTGCTATTCTGGACAGCACAGGTAACATCTCCCAGAAGAGCACTGCTTCGTTTACATTGCAAAGGATGAGAAGTGGGGGTCAAAAGAAGCCAAATTACCCAAACAAGGAACTGAGATGAAGTGGAATGATCTGCATTCTAAATATGGGATTTGTTTGTCTTACTTCCAGAACAATGCCAGGAGTGAAATATTGCATTTTCACCGAAAGAGGATAGTGGCAATATGCCACAGATTTCATTAGTTAAAAGAAGATTGCTTCTGCTTTTGATATTCACTTATAGCCAGTAATGTGAGGAACAATTCAAAAACCTCAGAACTTAAAGAGTCTGCTGATGTTTTAACCAATTGTGTGAATATTAGTTGGTTTATCCCATCCATGGTGATGGAGAGCTTCACCAAAACAAATCCTGAGTAACTGTCAAGAACAAAGACATGTTTCAGTTGTATATCAGTTGTGATTTGGTTTTTTTCTATTTCCGTTTTGTGTGCTTAGATTTTGCAGTTGGCCAGGAGACACTTCACTTCAGTTGCTCTTAGCTTGTATGTAGCAATTTGTTGTTATTTTTATAAAGATGGATCAAGCTGAGCTGACTGACAGACTGCTACTCTAAGAGCAACAAAATGACCCTTTCTGATGTGTATTTTTAGGAATAAATCTTAAAAGTCGTATACACATATCTAATTAACCATGTGGGAAATTACCCATGTTGAATTAGGGGGGAATTTCACTAGGTGCCTATAATTTATCAAAATATGGAACACCAGATGAACTAACAAACATAGGGTGTTAGCACAGTGAGAGGATCTTTATTTGTAAGCAGCATTTAGCACCATTTAATTCATGACTTTGGTTTCTACTGACCATCTGTCATAGCTGCTGTCAGCTTCACAAGCTTCATGAACTTTGCCAGTCCTGGTGTTAGACTTCAAAAGATGCTGCAGCCACCCAGCACTATGACTTGGATCCAGAGACCATATTGTGGCAGCATGAAACAAAGAGTGGTTTTGGCAAGAACAAGAGGAGGTTGGCCCTGTGTTTCACTTCTGCTCCTTCCAATGCAGCAGGCATTTAATTGGATTAACTGGGCTGAGGTCAACATTGCTTGAAGAGGTAGTGCCAGGTTCAGCATCAGATGCCCTCTTAGTAATCAGAATGTTCTTACTCAGGGCCATTTGAGAATTGGTGAGCACTAAACCTGTCTCCCTGTAATCTCCCTGTACTCCTCTTGCAAATGAGGTCCATAGCAAGACCAGGTAAATGCATTTGATGCGTCTACGGCATAAAAGAAGTGAGGAACTTTTAAAGTATAGATTATAAAAATCTTTTAAGATACCTGGAAAGCAGTGGACACTCATGAGCTGTATCAACAGCTTCCTCAGTGCAGCAATAAAACAATAAAACAGAAAAGACAAGACAAAACCAGAAGACATGTATCAAGTATTAATCCTTTTTATATTCTCTTAAGAAGTGTGTGGACATGTATTGCATTCAGCTCACAAACATGTTTTTAATGCCTGTGGATCTTGGCATGCCTTTTTGTGATGTTGATACAGAGGTTGTTGCTGAAACTCCCATTTATAATCTTCTATGAATATCCAGAAGCTCTGGAAAGAGTTTTGTTGTCTTGTGTTCTTTGCACTGTCTTCACACTGGCTGAGGAGGAACTGTGCTCACCTCTGCTGAAGAGTGTGTGCTAGAACACCATTTTACACAGAGTGCAGAACACTGAGTTTCAAAAGCCTTTGAAAAAGGGATTTGCAAATTTTCTTGCTTTCTTGGAAATTCATGTCCTGGCCTAAAATTTCCAAATATATTTCAAATTTGGCAACAAAAGGAAGTAAAAATGGACAAGAAACAACCCTTAGATACTTGAAGATACAGATAGCACAGTAACGATAGTGGTATTGTTCAGTAGCTATAATTTTTTACCAGATTGTAATAATCTGATTATCTTAATCCTGTTATTTTGACATTTAGTACAAAATTACAGTAAATTCACGAATACAAGCCGCACTGAGTATAAGCCGCATCTCTGGGTGTTGGCAAACATTTCGGTTTTTGTCCATAGATAAGCCGCACCCGAATATAAGCCGCTCTGTCGTTCGCAGCAAGGACCCGCGTGCAATTAGTAACAGAACCGCGGGAGGGTGGGGTTTACTGGCTGAGCTAAGGCTGTGCAGGCTCGGCCCGCTAGGGGCTGCTGACGGGGCCAGGTGGCCCAGCCCGGCGCTGCCGCTCGGGGCCACCCGCCACTGCCACTGGGCTCGGTCACCCCGGGTCGGCGCTGCCCCGCGGTGGCAGGCAGGGACGGAGCTTCCCCTGCTCCTACGGCAGCGGCGGCGGGCAGGGACAGAGCTTTCCCGCGCCCGTGGCGCCGGCGGCGGGCGCAGACAAACACCCCGCCTCCTCCCCGAGCCACGGCAATGGCTGCGCGGGGCTCCCGTCGGCTCCCCAAGACGCGGCAATGGCGGCGCGCGCTTCCACCCGCCTCCCCGGGCCGCGGCAATGGCTGCGCAGGGCTCCCGTCGGCTCCCGAGCCGCGGCAATGGCGGCGCCCCCCCCGCGTCCTCCCCGGGCCGCGGCAATGACGGCGCGGCCCCCTCCTCTCCTCCCCGGGCCGCGGCAATGGCAGCGCCCCCTCCCCTCCTCCCCTGGGCTGCGGCAGAGGAGGGAAGAAGAGAGCTCTCCCACCTCTCTCCCCGCCCCCCGTGCTGCCTGCAGGGAGCCAGGGCAACACGGTAACACTGTAACAATTGCGAAATGCCGGCTTTTACTGGCAGGTGCTTGGCTCGGCACTCTGGCTGGCACGTCTGGGGTTGTAAATGTCAGAAAATTATTCACATATTAGCCGCCCCCGACTATTAGCCGCACTTCCGGGTTTCCACCAAAATTTTTGTCAAATTGCTGCGGCTTGTATTCGTGAAATTACTGTATTTTGGATTTATTGTCTTGATGACCTGTTATTGACCTCTGATCAACTCATTATCAAGATTAAAACTCAAGTACATTTCACAAACAACACTGCTATGTGCTATCCTTTCTATATCTCTTTAGCATTTTTTGCTGCTCTAGTGAATACAGAAAATGCTTGCAAAATAAAAAAGACTCGTGGACTGCATAGGAGCTAATATATTGGGAATGTATAATAGTCTGAGGAGGTGCATGAAACTGGAAGTAGATTTTGTTTTGATCTGTTTGGGGAGGCATATTCTGAGGACTGCTCTCTGCTCCCATTGGCAAATCTCCCAGGAGAGTTGTGGTACACTGGCCACAATCAATCCTCAAAATCTGCTCCGTTAGCATAGGTGTAGAGCTGGACCAGGATGCAGTTTTATTGTCTCTACCATGCCTAGAGGGTTTGCCCTACCTTCAAGCATGCCTTCTCCTGGACTTCCCCACCTACACTGAATGCATGTGAATTACAGGTTGGTTCCTGCACTACAGGTGGACTTGTGGCAGCCCAGCAGCCCCTTGCACATCGTCGAAGGCACCATGGCTGACGTGCGAGT
Organism: Catharus ustulatus; assembly: GCF_009819885.2. Classification (NCBI taxonomy): domain Eukaryota; kingdom Metazoa; phylum Chordata; class Aves; order Passeriformes; family Turdidae; genus Catharus; species Catharus ustulatus. The sequence continues at coordinate 125,653,519 of NC_046221.1, read as the reverse complement.
ACCGCGGAACACGACGCAGATCCTGCTGCCCTTCCTCCAGCAAGCAAACATCCAGTACACGTAAGCCCACGCTTCACTTCCTGCACCTCACTCCAGAGACCTGGCCTTTGGGGCAGATCTGCACCTACCACGCCAAGTGTGCTCAAAAATACGTTCCACATCACAGCAATTAGGCTGGCAGACAGCTAGGCATGGCCAAGAAAACAACCGCTTTAATGGCAGAGCAGCAAATCTCCCACAGGCAGGCAGCTTTAATTAAATGTCCTCCTTTGGAGTCAAGCTGAAGTGTTTTCAATGTATGTGGAATCACATCTGTTAAGAGAGGGTTGGTAATTACTAATTCTGCAGCCTGCTTTGCCTCTTTCTTTATTTAGCACAAGCAAGGTTTATTTACGAGTGAGCTGCAAATGCAGAGGCAAAACTTCTTCGTCAATTATACAGGAACTACTTCTATTATTATCCATTCCCAGTGACCAAGGCAAGTCATACAGTACAAATGTACACTTAGGTTCACATATCATTTCTAGTGCTATTTAAAAAAATTCAAGGCAATTTTGGAGTATCCCTATCCTTTCATGTTTATCCATATGATAGACTGGACAAGAGTAATGACCTTGTCTTTAAAGCCTTCTCAAATGACATGCCTAAGCATCTGAATAATCAGCTGATGAGTTCTCAAACATTTGCTGAATAAAGACCTACATGAGGTTATTTATACTTATTTCTCAGTGATAAAAAGGATAGTGTAAATCATACTGTAGATGTATTTATGTATACATATGTATAGTACTCATCAGAATCCCATTTTAATTATAACAATGCTCTCTTCTTAATCAGTTGCTCTAAAAATACAGAAACAAACATAGGGAAATTAAGTACATAAGCTCTATAGCTGCAGTTCAGAGTGACTTTCATGTGGGCTCAGCACTGCTTTGGTTTTATTTATGTTTAAAACTGGGATGGGGATTTTCCTAATTGTTTTCCTGTGCTTATAAAAAAATGTTCCCTAATTGCTGTGACCCAGCAGTTGCATTCACGTCTGCTGCTGTTCCTGCTCACAGTAATCACCTTTAATGAAATGACAGAAGGACATTTTATATGTGTTATAAACACTCTGTACTTGAAGATCTCTGCTTGAGTTCCAAAGCAATGTGCAAAGGCAAGATCTGCCAGAGCAAAACGTCTCTGCAGTTTACCTCAAAAAACATGCTGCAAATGCTAGCACAACGCTGGATTAATCTTCCACAGGGAAAATCTCTCAGACTTTTGGCACACAAGTTGTGTGCACCTGGAAGGAAACTGGGCAGCGTTTTACCAGGTCCAGATTTGTCCTCTGCTCTCCCTCTTATTCTCCTTTCTACTTCTTTTGGGCATTAGGAGCAAAACCCTGCAAAGCCTCGATAAGCATGTGCTTGTCCTTACAAGCCTCCTGAGATCTGTAACTCCACAAGAGCCAGGAGGATTCACCATGAGATCAATAAAAGCCATAGTCAGGGAGCAGCAGGAGCAGGCTGGCCAAGCACAGCCATGCCCACAGCACAGCTGGGGTGGGGACACAGCCCTGAGCTGAAGTGCAGCTCCACAGCCAAGATTTTGTACAGCTCCTTTACACATGGCTGATCTTCACAATTTTTAATTATTTTTTTCCCACACACTACAACGAAGTTAAATTTCTACCTCCCTTTTGTAACTGGAAAAGTCTGAGCCAAACTCCAGGTAAAATTTCAGCTTGATGCAGTGATGCTTACATAAATTATGACAAGTACTTCAGCATCGCTAATAATGACCAGCACTTGCCTGTAAAACAGGCTTATCTCTCTTAGGGTTTGACTTCATGACAAGATGGCCATGGAAACAAGCCAGGCACCAAATAAGCTCTCTGCACCTAGTTGCCTCAATTGTATGTTTTCTGGTAAAGAAGCCACTTACGATGCATTCAGACCTGAGGGGCCTAAAAGCCTTTGTGTTATAAGCACACACAGTACATAGTCATTTAAAATTAAAGAAAAACTATCAAATATCATTTAGGGTACAGATGCATAAATAAACAGAGTGAGCTTGATTCTGGTAGGTTCTTATACTAATCAGAATTCTGCAAAGCAATCCAGCATTTTTTTTAAATGTTAGGTGCCCTAATGACTTGAATAAAATCACTCCTTTAATCAGCTTTACAGTGTTGGTCTTACAGTATATATAGCACCTCACAAGTCAAGACTATAATCCTTTAGTTTGCTTAATGAATGTTGCTGATGTAGAACAATGTAATTCCTAATTATACAACTACTTCACTAATTCATTGGAAGATGAGAATAACCTTTACTTTGATTCTATATGTAGATAGACCTATTACCTTTGAGGCATCTGCTTCACAGCTGAGCTAGGACCAGAACAAATGCCATTTCTTTCAATCTTTTTCCAATCAGAAGCTAATGCCTATAAAAATGTAAAAGGTTGAATGTGAATATCTTTTTATTGGAATGGTGGATTAGTGGCATGGTGATTACACATTGCCATGCTTTAGGAGAAGGCCTACAAGGATGACTCTCAGTTTTACAGTAATGTTGTTACAAATATCTGTGACAATATTCCCAGCTTCTGCTACTGTCTGGTGGGATGGATGGGTGCTTCAACTTCTTCATTATAATTGTATTTAGATGCTTTCTATGTTATAATTTTGTATTTGTGTAATTATTTATTTTTGCCATAAAACAGGGAAGTTTCAGCTTACACAACTCTGCATTTTGCTCAAATTTTGCAAAGAACCTCTCACTTTTTATGCAAGTATATTTAAATTTCACTTATATTTTTCATCTTTTTCATGAGTAATTTTAACAAAACTGGCAAACAACTACACAGAGTAGATAATGTAAACAACAAAGCCCACTTTAGATTTTTTGTTTGCTGTTTTTTCTTGTTTCAGACAGAATGATAATGCTACCAAATTCTTGATTGTTTTATTTTTCCTCTACAACTTCTGGCATGTAATGTTCCATGCCACTCCCAAGAGAAAGTGTGTCTATGTTTTCCTAAGCTTACAAAGATTTTTGAAGTAGTTTGAAACCAGTTTTGGAAGATCCATGAGCACATAGTATAATTGGATTATAAAAGAAGACAGTAAATGCTGCTCCATAAACAAATGAAAGTGGGTGCTTCTTCACATGGGCTACATTATTTACATCATTCTGGTTTAGTTATTTAACAAGCTTATTGTGGTTTTGAAGCCACTGTTACATTTCAAAGCAGCTGGAGTATTTATTTGGCAGCTTATATTCAAGTGAGCCTGAAGCACTCTCTTGTCAAAATGTAACAGATGAAGTGAAGTCAGGATGGTTTACTTCTGCTATATTTCTTCTAAACATGATTGCTGTTTTGATTTAGCTTGTGTGTTCTTCTAGTTTTTCTGTAATACCAATACCTTTTTTTACCTAGGATTCTCATATCAGACCTACAGCAAGCAATAGAAAACCAAACTGGAGGGAGGTCCCACAGGAATCGAAGGTCCCTCTCTGCGTATAACTATGAAGTGTACCACTCCCTGGAAGAGGTGCATTAAAATTCACATTGTTCCTCTTATCTATTGCAATGTTTTATTTAGTAAGGCTAAGGTTTCATTCTCTCTACAAGTTCTGGTTACCTGTCCATCTTCAGGAGTGTTCTAAGTGTTTCTTCTTCAAAAATAGGCCCTTCCTTGGAAAAAAAATACTATGAATATTTTTATTCAAGGCTTATCTTTGCACGTAACTTCCTTTCAGAGCATCTGAGTTTTGTTTTTAGAGCAAGTCTTTTACTCTGGTGGAATAAGAGATTCCAATGAGTGATTAAAACTAAGTCATTTAATCAAGCAACATAAGTACAGTAATTTCATGATTATAAGCCGAACCATTGTGACTAAAATTTTGGTCCGAACCCAAAGTGCGGCTTATAATCAGGTGCGGCTTATAGATGGACAAAGAACAAAAAGTTGCTGTTTTAGTTTGGAGGACAGGTGTCTGCTGAGAAAGGCAGGAGCTTTTCTTTGAAATGGAGAATGTAAACCCCCTCCCTTCAAATTATTATAATTTTGAAATCAAGGGGCTTTCAGGCAATGACATGGGAATTAGGAATAACAGTTCTTTTCTAGGGAAATCAAAATAGAAATACAGTACTACAAAGAAACAAACTCCAAACCCTGACAAAGTCAGAGTACAACCTGACACCCCGTCAGGCAGGGTGTTGGTAGCAGTCCCATTAAATGGTGGCTGCATCCTCCTGCAGTGACAGATGTGATTCAGCTGAAGCAGTGCTCCTGCAGAAGGTGCAGCTTCCCTCTGGAGGTCCAGTGGTGATGTGGAGAAATCCGGTTTTCCTCTGGAGTCAAGTGAAGAAAGGGGCTCCCTTAGTGTCCCAAAACCTCTGTTTTTATCCTGGTAAGAAATGTTGGGCTCTTTCCCCTGGCTGAAGCAACTTCCAATGGGATGCAGTAATTTTATCAGTCCCACAGTGGGACTCAATGGCCATTAGCAGAAAATGATTCCCTTGAGGAAGGATGGGTTGTGAAAAGATAAAGAACAATGCCCTGCCTGGTTTCAATGGATGGCCCATCAGCAGAATATCTGCCGTTGAGATAAGGATCACTGCCCCCACCCTCAACAGATGGTGATAGAATAGATACCTTTTATCACACTCTGTATTGTAATGTGTGGTTTATACTCGGGTGCAGCTTATGTATGGTCAAACAACGAAAAGTTGCTGACACCCAGAAGTGCGGCTTCTACTCAGTGCGGCTTATAATCGTGAAATTACTGTAAATGCTGAAGTGTTTGCACAGGAGGTACAAATACATAAAACACTTAGATACAAACTCATTTATGAGGAATACTATCATGGATGATGGCTGGATAAATAATTCCTGTTGATTTTAGTGTGCCTACCTATACAGTTTCAGTCTGCACGAAAACAAAGTCACTAGGCTGAGCATGGAGGGTGCTGCACCACAAGATCTGGTGTCTGTAAAACGAATACCGCAGGTAACAGTGAGTCCTGCATGTCAATCTGTTTGCCATTGTGTTCTGGCAGGCAGAAACACAGACCTTCTTTCTTCATTCCACTAATATTCAGGGGCAATGGTGGATTAGCTGCATCCCCATATTTTCGATGGTCAGCTTATTGGTTCCAGTACTACCCAACAATGAAATGGAAAAATAAATCCCATGTGAAGGCTACATCCTGCCTCTGGCTATAGAGCTATGAGTGCCAAATAATGGTTAAGGCATGAAAACAAAAATAAACAAACATGACCAAAAAAACCTACAGTTTCAGAAAGAAAACTGGAAGCTGAACTTAATACATGTATTACAGTTTCTTCCCATGAAATGCAACGATTGAAGCAATGATTTTAATTTTGTGTTTGCAGATTGAGGACTGGATGCATTATCTGAATAGAACTTACTCAGATCTTGTTCACATGTTCTCTGTTGGAAAATCCTATGAAGGGAGACCACTGTATGTACTTAAGGTAAAGATTAAGTAGTCATTAATGAGACTAAAATCTGAAATCAGGAACAGACACTGTTATTTATGTTACAGCATATACACCAGAGACACAGCTTAACACTGTTTCCTAAGGATGAGTTGCTAAAATCTAAGTATCCTTCTGAATGTCATCTTTAATGAAACAAGGGGGATAAAAAGCTGGAAAACTAATAGCCAAATCCTATTTACCTGGTTTGGATATGCATGGAGACAGATAGCAGGAAAAGTTCAATTAGCAGGATTTGGATTTAAGGGGATTGGAAAGCTTTTTGTTTATAGACAGCTAGAAGAGCAGTTATGCTGGAGAGGGATCCCAGAGGACTGTGGAGCCCTTTTCAGTATGTGTCAAAAATACTCTTTCTTAGCTACTGACTAAATTTCAGGGTTGTATGCTCTCAACTCATGTGATTAGGTCCACATATTAGAGTGTGTCAGCAAGATGCAAAAAATCTTACTTTCAATGTATTTTCTTTTCCTCTCCTATTGAAGAGTTCTGAAAAATTGATTCATTATCATGCAATTCATGTGGTGTCATTGTTCCTCACACTATTCCATGTCATAATCATTCCTCATAAAAGAGGAACTTACAGATCTCACTTCTTCTACAGTTCTTTTCCATAAGTCAGCCTCACTATCTTGGAATACCTGCCTAATATTATATTGGTCATACCTTTTAAAACAGTAAATTTGTGTTCTCTATATGAGGAAATTCAAAATTGTTTCATGTCTCTCACATTCTATTATTTTCTCATTTTTTTTTTTCCACTAATGTGATGTGATCTATTGGTATTTTGTGAACATTCACACTTCAAGTTAGGTAAAAGATCACGACCCTACAAGAAAGCTGTCTGGATAGACTGTGGGATTCATGCAAGAGAGTGGATTGGCCCAGCCTTTTGCCAGTGGTTCGTGAAAGAAGTAAGTGTTTAAAATTTACAGTCATACCGTTCCTTCTGTTAAATAAACTTTGCCTTTTTGGTGTAGCAGATCTAACTTATATAGAAAATAACTACCTATTATACCTCTTCTTTTTTTAATTATTTGTGGAATACTTAAGTGCTTAATAAACAAAGCTGCTAGTGACAGCCAGACATACTAGGCATAGGACAAAAATATGCCAGGCACACACTCATTGAAATATGAGCTAGGATTTTATTCCAAGACCTAAAAGTGTGAAGATTTTCTGTAATTTTGGTAATGGCTCAGGTAAATCAGTGCCAGTGTGTACTGATTCAGATCAGGTCAGCAGTATCTTTGTTTTAAGGATTTAGTTTAAAGAAGACATTTCTCTTTTGTGTAATTCCATAGGAATAGAAAGCTAAAGTCACAGAATCACAAAATAGAATCACAGAAATATTTAGGTTTGAAAAGACCTTAAAGATCAAGTCCAACTGCTAACCTAACACTGCCGAGTTCACTACTGAGCTATCACCTCAAGTGCCACATCTATATGTCTTTTAAATACCTCCAGAGATGGTGACAAGCATTTCACCAGACAGCCTGTTCCAATATCTGACAACCCTGTCAGTGAAGAAATTTTTCCCAGTATCCAATCTAAGCCTCCCCTGGTTCAACTTGAGGCCATTTCCTCTTGTCCTATCACTTGTTACTTGAGATGAGAGGCTGGCTCCCACCTGACTACAGCCTCCTCTCAGGTAGCCTCTCCTGAGCCTCTTTTTCTCTAAAAACCCTCAGATCCCTCAGCTGCTCCTCATCACATTTGTGCTCCAGACCTTCACCAGCTTCAATTCCCTTCTCTGGACTCACTCCAGAACGTCAATGTCTTTTTTTGTAGTGAGAGGCCCAAAACTGAACTGAAGAGTTCAAGGTGTGGCCACACCAGTGCCAAGTACAGGAGGAAAATCCCTGCCCTGCTCATGCTGGCCGTGCTATTGCTGATACAGGCCAGGTGCCACTGGCCTTCTTGGCCACCTGGGCACACTGCTGGCTCATGGTCAGCTGCTGTTGACCAGCACCTCCAGGTCTTTTTCCTATGGGCATCTTTCCAACTACTCCTTCCTCAGCCTGTAGCACTGCATGGGGTCTCTGTGACACAAGTGCAGGATCTGGCACTTGGCCTTTCTGAACAGTTGGTCTCAATCTGTCAAGAATTCATCTACCATGTTTCCATGATGGCATAGCTTTTCTGCTGTGCAATGGCTTCCCGCTCCTGTTTGCTGCCCATCCTGTGTGAATTGGTACAGATGTGCTTCAGCTGGGCTACTGATCCGAATGCCTTCTGCAGGGAAGAAGCCCTAATTCCTACATGACTGTTTTAGGCACTTATGTGGTTTCTAACACATCAATAACCCTTCTGTCTTTGCTGCCTCATGGATCTCCATCCGCAGCTTCCACTGTGATGGCAGACTGAAGGACTTGTCTAGAACAACATCCCTCAAATATCCAACTTAGGTGCCCCCAAGTTTATCAAGCCTGGTTTTATCCTCCTCCACTTTCAAATCCAGTTTGAAGCTCTTTCAATGAGACCTCAACTTGTGATCAGAGAAGCTTTTCCCCCTTTGAGACAGGTACACCCTATCTTACTGTGAAGTCTGCTGTTCTGTAAACCAACCCATGATCAAAACCCCTAAAAATCTGCCCGTGTTACCAGTTCCAGAGCCAGAGATTGATCTGCTGGCTGTTCTCTTTCATAGATGGATTTTACCTGAAATGATGGATCTCATATTAATTGAAAAACAAGTGACTCCAATGTTTCTTTAATTCTATCTTATTTGGTTTATTCTCTCTTTATTTTTGATGTCTAGTATTTAATCTCTGTATTTATCCATTTGCAGTTTTCAAATGAGAGGTGAAATAAAATAGAATTGGAATTTTGCTTCCAAGTTTTCTGGTTCTGTTTTGATTCTGGGATTTTTTTGTGAGGGGTGGGGGTTGGGTTTTTTTTAAATATCAGTGCTTAAACTTTTCTAATTTGGTGTTCATTACAGATGCATTACATGTTTACAGGATTTTGCCATTTCCCCTAGGCAACAAACTTTTGTTCAAGATGAGACATCAGCTGCACAATGGAGACTACCTTGTAATGTAATTGACAGAAGTCAAAAGTGGCTTAAAAATACCTCCACAGATGTGCTTTGAGTACTTTGCATACCATTTTTTGCACAAAATAAGGGTTGCAATATGCTTTTACAAGCTTCGTCCTATAAACACAATTTTCTCCCTTTTCTTCTCACTCATCACTATGTAATTCTACAATGTATTAATACCTCCTCTGATTTTGTGAGCGTAAATTCTGCATCATCAACACCCTAATGCTAAGATGATCATAAAACCATGTGTAGGCTTCCCTCGGGCATCACAACAGTGTACAGGGAAAAAACAGAAATAATGAGGCTACTACAGTTTGGATGAGCCTGTCACCACAAAGAGGCTAGATGAGATTCAGCAGCTGGTCTCCAAATTTTGGTGTGCAGCAATGGTGTGTCTTCTTATTAAGACTATAAAGATGAACTAATTTACAATTTCTGAGCAGCATGCCTAGCCAGGACAGCATGCTGCAGTAAGGAGAGAAGTAGGGACAGAAAGGCACTGGTGAGAGGCCTATTGTTTAAATTCCTCTTCCTTAACAAAGTTTTCCCATAAAGCAGTACCATGTGGCAGTAGGGTAAAAGTCACAAGATTTCTCTGTAGACCTTATAGTACAATATAGGCTGTGGGTGTGGGTATAAAAACTTTCTGGTTGTTGAGATCTTCAGAAAGTAGCTTGTAAGGCTGCTTCTCTAATTATGTAAAAACATTTTCCTGGATTAAAATTAGTCTCCACAGGGTTTGTTCAGACTACAAGAATGTACCAGCTTTGTCTGCCCATCCTTTCTCAGAGCAGTGTTTCAATCCAGCATTAAAGCAAAAAGCATCAGGAAGAGAATACAGTGTATACATAGTCTCCATCATCATATTAAAAATGACTGGCTAAGGAGGAGAGACAAGGTTATTAGATTGCTTGGTTTAGGATATTACTTTTCTCATTGTATGAATTAAAAATTTTTACTAAGAACTCTGGGAGAAGCAAAGGTCTTTCTGTGCTTCAAACTCTCTCTTTTGCTGGCAAAGTCCTCCCTTAAGCACCTCTGCAGCCTGGCAGCCCAGTTTTCCATCCTCCCTGGTACTTATGGGCAGTTCTGAGAAAGGGCTGTCAGCTTGGAAACAGATTTTCCTGGCATGTTTGTTGACTCTAAGAAATAGCACCACAAGTCCATTGATTTAAGGCAAGCAAGAGGAAATGCTGGATTTATATGATGTTGGCTTCTTTTCTAGCAGGAACAGCATACATACATTCCTTTACTATGCAGGCAGCCTGAAATGTCTTACCAAGTTTTCACTTCACCCTGTGATCTCTGACACTTATTTTCATTGAAGTATATCCATATTCCTGTGTACAAGAAGGCTTTTCAAGCAATTTAGCTTAGGAAGAAAACCCTCTATGCATGAACATCACTTAACATTCAAGCCTCAGACGGGGTGCCTCAAAATTTACCAAGTACTCCCATTAAATTTGGGAATCCTCAGTATCTTGATTGCACCTCTAGAAATGGCAGCTTCTGCAGAAATGGCAGATTTGCTGCAAGCAACAGGAAAGCACCTCCAAAGGGTGGAGGTGCCACTGAGCAGCTGCTCATGAGTTTTTCCCGGGTGTGGCAACAGCTCCCCACTTTCTACAGAGAATCTGGAATTGCTCATGTAAACTGGACCTGGCTTCCACCTAGTGAGCAATGCAAAACAGACGAAAGCAGATCAGGCTTGGGAAACGAGGATGTAAGGCTGGAGCATGGGAAGGCAGGAGGCTGCCTGCTGTGCAGGCTTGCTCTGTATTTGGGCAATTACAATAATTAGAGAAAAAGAAAATAATAGCTAGAGAAAAAAATATACAGGAGTTACAGATTTAAAAGAGAAAAAGAATGCACAGGATATTATGTGATAATATAATTCAAAATACTAAAGCAGCCTATTCATATTTTGAAACAAACAAAAGGAGAGCAAAGACTATGGTTTGGGGAGTTGTGGGTTTTGTTTGGTTTTCTGTGTGTTGTTTTGGTTTTTTTCTTTATAATCTACTCCAGAATGAGCTCTAGCCTTGGCTCTGTGTTCCATAGTCTGATGTTAATAACAACATCACTGTTTGTTTCTGTGGAAGGCGCCCCTAAATGTCTGTAGTCTCCCTGCTAAAGATAATCAGATGTTCCTTCAGGATTAGCTGTACTGGTGGCCTCTGGCAAACCCCACCTCATTGTCACTGAATTTCAAGTAAAGAAAGGGAACACCCTACACACTGATGAGCCACAGAAGTTTCTGCACCTGTACTGTAGTGAAATAGCCTGTCAGGTTACAGTGGAGTCCCACCCAATTCAAGCCTTACTCAGCTGGAAAGGGGATGGGAAAAGGGCTCTGATAGTGGAAACAGTGCAAGACGTGTGGTGGACTAGGGAAGCAAGACGAACTGTAAAACGAAATAGAACTGATTACATGTGGGCTACTTTGAAGGCAACCTGCAAAGATAAATGAACCCAGAACTTGTGTCCACAGCAAGAGATTCAGGGGAGGAAAAATAAAAAAAGAAAAAAAGGTTTGGTAGCCTAGATTTTTTTAAAGGCCACAAGGGATCTAATACATGAATATGTGTGAGGAAATATAATGAACTGAAAGAAACTCTTATATGTGTAATTACTTTGTAGAAAGCAGTGGACTTTAGAAACAAAATTCAGATATATCATGTATTTTTCCAAAATTAAATAGCCCTCACAGAAACAAAGACGCAATACCTATAGCCATTTTGCAAAAATACAATTATATATGTACATATGTTAAGTAAGAACATTTAACTCCTACTCACTGAAAGAGGAGAAACAGAATTCAGCTATCAAATTATCCAGACCTAAAATTTAGAATTTTACCATTTCTTTAAAAATCTGAAATATGGTTCACAGGCTCCTATTCAAATTAACATCAAAACTAGATTCTGTTTCAGTTTTAGTGAAAGCAGATGAGGATTCCCATTACATCTGGTTTGACTTTCTTTCCTCTAATAAATGCTGCCATTTGATCCATTCCGATGATGTATAACCTTGAGATGTCTTTCATACAGTATTTTCAGAAAACAGCATAGTTGAGATGTGACTTTGAGATGTGTTATTCTTCATTTCTTATGCAGGAATTTGTATTTCAGGATTAGAAAATCCAAGAAATGTAATTAAAAATCTTCAAGAAGCATGCACTGATTGTTCTTCTTGACAAAATGTTCTAAGAATCCTATGTCAGCTGTAAGGGAAATGTCCATTAAGATCAAATGCATCTCCCTAAAGGAGTGACCTCATCAGGGCCTCAAATGAAAGTGAAAATAGCCTCACACTTTGGAAATGCAGTGACCTTCACCACCTTCTTCTCCCATCCTCAACAATGATCTCAATTATTTGAGTTCCCAAATTGTGCATTTGGACTTCATCATGCTCCCAGGGAGCAAACATGTAGCTCCAGAAAAAGAAATTGAAGGCTGAGGGCAGTTCTCAGAGGTATCTTGTTGTTTGTTGGGATTTTTTTTCATGCTGACATTGGTACTGATTTATTCCAAAACCAGGCTAGAAACCTGTATTTTCACTCCATAATAATGAGCTGAGAGAGACACACAGACTAAGAAGCAGAGTGGCAACATCTGCCCCCACTATTCTCAGCTTGAGTCTGATTTATGAGTCACCTCATGGGATGCATATGGGATGCATACTGCCAATTAGCCAGCCATTAGGCTTGTGGACCAGGCCCCAGAGAGCAGTCTTTACCAGGAATTTTGCAGCATTCAAGACCTCAGATTCTTCCTCAAGAATGTTTATGAAGTGCTTGAGTGCAGCCAGCTAAAGGAGCAGCACATACACAGAGCTCAGGCAGGGCTACAGTGCACTCAGATGCAGGGCCAAGAAAGAGACACAGACAGTGTTAAAAAGGGTTGGCTCTTCTTCTGAGCTGTTCAGGCCATGTGGTCAGGAGGCAATAAAGCTGTAAGTATTCTTACTTTAAGATCTGCTGAAAGCCAGTGTAGCACTTATTCTACAAAATTCCATGTCCTGATGGACAAAACATCTGCAATATCCTGCATCGACACTCAGAGCAGCACTCAGTCATTCACTCCAGTGCTGAAGCCCACACTGTCAGGAAAATAGTTTCACATTCTGGATCACTGCTGGGTCTTCCTGAGCTCCATCAAAAACCAGTAGTTCTTTAGGATTTAGAAAATTTCTTTCCCTGTCTAATCCATAACTACCAGAGCCTTGAAATACTGCCTAATTATCAAATTCAGATACCATTTTTTTTACCCACTTCAGAAATAGTCTAATCTTGGGGGTGTGTAAGATATTTATGTGAAGCAACACAATAATGTTTCCTAAAGATTATGCATTTTATCTATCACCTGTCAACTGACTAAAGTCTTTTGAACAGGTACATCTGAAATGCTGTGTTCCCACATCCCAGGATTCCAGACTAAGATTAATTCAAAGGATGCTTATTACACCTATATTTAGTTATTCTTTAAAACAATGTGTTCCACTGCTGTGATAGGCTTCGTTTTTTGGAGTTCTCCAAGTGGAAATTTTGAACCATAGAGGAAAGAAAACAAAGACCTGACTGCTTCTCCATACAAATCAGACATTTGTGCCAGTCCTTTCCTGGGTACAGGAATGCCACTGTTCCTAAAGTATCTTTGACTGATGGTCCTCAAAAATCTGAAGAGCTTTTGAAATAATTTGCAATATTCCAAAGTGAATGAGAGGCATGCAAGGCCAAAACCAATATTGTACCTGTAGCTTTTTCCTTTCACCCTTTAGTTGGATTGGATGTTCTTTCTTTCCAAGGTCTGTTCCCTTCAGCTAAAGCTCTTTAGCTGATGTTGGCTTGACATCAAATTTAGTTGCTCTTTAAAGAATTGCATCTTCTTACTCTGTGAAATCTTCCTATCTAGGTTTTCCTCCAGTTGATCAATTTTCAGATTACCCTCAGTTTAGGACAGTCAGAAGCTCCCCAGGGCTGTTTTATCCCCCTGAAGCTTCCTTCACAGGTGCAGTGGTGACAGCACCACAAAAACTGGGCTTTTTTCACCTTGAAGGACCAGTCATCTGGTGAGAATCTCTCCACAAATGTCTGCAGTTCTTTCAGTAAATACAATACAATCCTTGCATCTTAATTTTTATTGTTTACCAGATTCTAGTCTCCCCAGCTGTCTTTTTAGCTGTGTCATTTCAGGGAAAAAAAATGGACATCTCTGAGTGCTCCCTATATATTCATTATCTGGAGGAAAAATCCATCTGTTTCATCCTGCAGTATCTATATTTGAAACACTCAGCCTTACTTGTCTTTAGCTAATTCATTCTTCTCTGTCAGGAGCTTCTGCCTGAAACACTATTTGTTTTTTCTCCATCAGAGAGATCACCTCTTCCAGCCTCTTCACTCAGCACTTCATTCATCAGCCTTTCAGCAGTAAGAGGCACTGGTACCAATGCAGAATTTGTTTTATCCTCATGATTTTTTTCCATCCTGCAAATGCTGTTCCTGCCATTTGAAGTTCATGTGCAGTATTCACACCTACGTGTAGTAGTTTCTGCTTCTACTCAACGTCTCCCTTCCACTCCACAGCTGTTTCAGTTCTGAATATGTTCCCTTTTTTTGGCAGCCATCCTATACACCACTTCTCTCTGAGTATCTGCATCTCTCTAGCACATGCCTGCTACTGAAAATCTGCACCGAAAATCTGCACCACTTCTGAGGAGAAGGAAAATAAAGTAGCAGTGAACACTATGAACAAGAGTTTCCTGATCTGGGGCCTCAGTTGTGATGCCTTTTTTTTTTTTTTTTTTTTTTTTTTTTAATTGGATAAAAGCTAAGCCAAAGCCAAAAAGATGGAGTGCAGTACCATGGTACCACCACAACGAGGCATGTGATGCATTGTTTTAAAGGCAACTGTGGCAAACCATTTTTAGGCTGTGAAGTATCTCTGTCTCTTTTAATCCGTGGTGGAATTTCCCAGGTTTTATTCAACAATAAGACAGTTTAGGGAAGGTTCTTTCCTTTTGCACCTTCACGGTAACAAATATAAAAAAAAGCAGTAAAAATTGTTTTCAGTTTCCTTTTCCAAAAAAAAAGTAAGCATTGCATTATTTTTTGTGCACACTTTCAGCTATTCAGCTGCATCTTCCTGCTTACCCAGGACCTTAAGAAGGTAAAAAGTGCTTTCATTTTGCTTGCAGCTATTAATTTTTCACAATGTGAGTAGATCTCGATGAGAGAAAAGTAACACTGCAGCTGTGTTGTGCCGGTAATAGGAATTCTTCAATGACACTTGCTCCTGTAAATTCCTATTTAAGTATTCATCACTAGGGCATTCAGATTCTACCCCCTAAAGGCTTTTAAGCTCTTGGGTCTGTTCTTCTTCAAGGCATGAAAAGAATTCACATTGTTGTTCCAACACATTAGTTGCCCTAAGGAAGAAACTCTGCTCTGTATTTTAGCAGTCCACTCCTCTATGATGATACTGAGTAATTAGGGCGTCAGTAAAAATGCTGATATGCAGTAACACTACCGTGCATGAAAAAGGACTGTGAAAGAAAATTCCATGTGTTGGACCATTTATTTGTTCCAGAAATTGAATTACAAGCAATTGTTTGCATCTAAAGTATTTAATTGTGTCTCAAAATTTCAATTAAACCTTGTGTCCAAGTGAGTTCTCATGAGTTTCCTCAATGTGTACTACCATGGAGCAACACAATTAGGATGTAAAATCCAATAATTACATTTTTCTGAGGCCTATATCTTGGTGGGCACTAATTTAATACAATTACTAGTAAAGAAATCTGTGTTGCTCCTTTCAAAGCATTCACAGTGCTTCAAAATAACTCAGGCTTTTTTTTTTCCCAGATAGGCAGTCCTTGATTTGTTTGGAATCTGAGAGGTTTTTCTTTTTTCTTTTTGTGCCACCTCTCTGAGTGGAACCAAGTTGTCCCTCCAGTTTCTACTAAGATCTGTGTTAATTATGAATCTTCTTTCCCACAAGATCCTGTCCATGCTTGAGCGGTCCTAGCCTTGCACAAGGTTCCTGGAATGGCTGTTTACTTCTCTAACATGTCAATCACACCATCATCCCTCTGCCTCTTCTGTGCTTCAGTGTCTTTTCCTCAAGGAGCTGTGTAATCAAGTCTTTGGGATTCTGCAGATCCTTCTTGTCAGACTCTTTTTATGGGTGTTAAGGAGAAGTTGCAGCACACTCCTCTTTCTCAGTTGTTTCTGGGTTTTTCCTGTGGTAAATGCCTTCAAAGAGGAAGGAAGGTTTTGCTTTGTATTAAACAAAAAAGATAAATCAGATACAGTTCAAGCTCCAGCCTTGAAAATGTGACCCTTTGTTTTAAGTCATTTGTTTTTAAATACTCGGCTGTATCTTAGCCTTAATGACGGGCTTACCACTCTGCTTGTGATTTGAATGCCAAAGCAGGACACTAGCAGTAAAAGGGAAAATAGAGATAAAAAAGCTGTACTGTTTCCAAGAACAGAGACTGAGCTAATTACTAACTTGCCAAACTGATAAAGTGGCAATGAAGGCCTGAATGGCAGATCATAGTGTCAGCCTGCTAAAGTGTAACATATGCAGATAAAAGTAAAGTATTGTGTGTTACTGTCAGAAAAGATGTTTTAACTGGTATCTTAATAATGGAACAGAAGAGTTAATCCTGTTTTGCCAGAAGCAGTTTTGTGCGATTTCTGGCAGAGCAGTAAATGGAGCCAATTCCTTGTGCTAAAATAGCAACTGTTTAATTCAGTATGATTGTTTAATTCCAAATTGGAAACAGCAAAAGCTGATTGTTACCTTAAATTTAATAAAAATTAATTGTGGGGTAGCAAATCCTTATTAAGCTCAACTAGGATTTCAGAGTTTCTCCCAACCCTGTCTCCTTGCTTTGTCCTTCTCAGTCAATCCCCTGATTTTATAAAAGGCCTAACTGCATCCTAAATCCATTTTACACTCTTGCCTTTATTGCCTTGGCAGTTTACAATATAGCTCTTTTGTTTGCTTCATCCCCTAAATTAAATTTCCTATGGACCATATCCTCAGCCAGCCTGAGGTATAGCTCTATCAACAACCATCACTCAGCTGATCCAGATGATCGAGCCCCATCCTATTAATCACTGGTCCTTCCCCACCCCCTGCTTGCACGGTGTTGGCAGTGTTCTTCTATCATCTGTTCACTCCCTAATAACACAATCCAGGGTTTATTGGGCTGGTCTGGTTCTCTGCACATTCAGCAGCAAAGCTGCTATTGATTGCATGATGGGGAAGCAGAATCAGCCCGTATTCTGAGAGCTCTCTGCAAACTACAGTGCAGTTAATTCACTCATGGTTGATACTCACCTTGCTCGTGTGGCAGCAGAGAGAACACGTTTGGGTGGGGGAGCTGCTTCACCTGACCCATGTTGGGAGGACTCGAGAGCCACGTCACACAAAGCAAGTTGTGGGCTTTGCTCCAGCAAGGACACACCTTGGGAACTGTAGGGCTCATTACCAAAGATTATACTGTCTGTGTTGCCTGATTACATACATCAAATACAAACACCAGATAAAGTATTTTCAGCAGCAAGAGTGAATATGATCTCACTTCCACTATCTGCTTGCTTTCAAAGAAGAAAGCCACTCTAGATCTACTATATTTTTAATTAAATACTACTCTAAGAGGGTAACAAAGTTATTTAAAAGCTCATACATTCTTTAAAGAACAGAATTGAATGACAGATTTGGCTCTAAACCAACATTAAGACTTTCGATTTTGAGGATTATTACTGCGGACTATAATGCTTTCCAAAGTCTCTTCTAGTATTTTGTCAATGACAACAGGCATTAAAATAATATAAGAGTCACTATAAAACTTGGTATGTTGCTGCCTATATTTTTTTTTGGTTTTTAAATGATGGTGCTTTCACCTAGCAAGGGAAATACATTCTTCACAGGATTTAAAGCATATTGTATATTAAAAAGTCTTAATTAAAATATTTGCATTATGCCACTTTTTACAAATTTTGAAAGGTTCTGAAAAATATGCAAAATTAATTCATGCATTTTTAGGCAGTGTATTACCTTACATTAATTTATTATCTGTATTTATTTTAAGGAGATTATTTTAAAAGTGTTTTTAAGAGTTCAGTCTTACAGCATTGCAGTTTAAAACGTAGTATATGGACTAGTGTAACAAAATACACAATTACAGATGTAACTGACAGCAAAAGAATGGTATACAAAGTACAGATACAAACATATATGCCAATTTCATCATCACTGGTATATAAATACACGCCATGGGGACACAACCTGAGCTTAATTTGCTAATACTGTCTAAAAAGAGAAGCAGTAAAAAATCAAGGAAGTGCTGTGTGGTGCTTTATTTCCTCCTCAGCTACTCTACTTCTCCCTGAAATAAGCAAGATAAAAATTTTCATTTTCCTTGACTCACATTTTGGAGCATGAGTTGGTTCTGTTTCCAACTGTAAGAACAGTTTTACCAGTTTAACATCCATACTTACCATATAGGCTCTTAATCCTGTGCAGATTTAAGTGCAGGGCCAGCCTAATTCACATCATGCCC
Source organism: Catharus ustulatus (assembly GCF_009819885.2). Lineage (NCBI taxonomy): Eukaryota > Metazoa > Chordata > Aves > Passeriformes > Turdidae > Catharus > Catharus ustulatus. Next base: position 125,635,385 of record NC_046221.1, on the reverse strand, counting down.
TGTTTACTTCAGCACATATTCTCTGCATCTGAAATGGCAATGACACACAGTCCTTATTTTCATGGTCATTATTTTTGAGTAATCATTGATACGACAAATTGATGTTGCGACAAAGCTAATCCTTTTGCAGCTCCCTGAACACCAATTTTTTAGTCCAAATCTACTTGAAGACTTGATATGGCTTTTTAATACAAGTAAATCAAATTTAAAGGAAATAGCAGCTAAGAATTTTGGGGGAATTTCTGATAAGTGGAGCAGGGAACCCATGACCTTGTCATTGGCTGGAGCTTTCTCTGGGGTAGTCCATCAAGATTCTCCTCAAAAGCACACTGTCATTCTCTTCTCCCTTCCAAACACCTCTTTCAGGATCTCATCCTAATGCGCAATGCTCCACACCACCCTGTCCCAGTTGCTACCTAAGTCTCATTTCATTCTGTGCTTTGCCCCTTTGTCTTCTATTTCTCACTGTCCCCTCCTCTTGCCTGGCTGAAATAGAGGATCTCGGTGTGGAGCATGGGGTGACTTGGCTTTTCACAAGGATAATGTGCTGCTTTGGATCTGACAGTCAGGCTGAAGGACTTGCACGTGCAGAGCACTTCTGGGAGGGTGAGATGAAGCTGGGTAAGGAGAAAGCACTGCACAACAGAGGTATGGTTAATGAACCACAAAGAAGAAGAATTTACAAGTCCCAATAATCCCCTCAGTAAAGAAAAAAAATGTCATATTCCTCCAGGAGTAAATTTCAGCCCCAGACATGTCCAAATATATGGTTATTTCTTACAGGTATTCCACACTAAGCATTCATCAACTCCCATGGCAGCTTCAGTAATTCAAACAGCTGCATAGCTAGGAGCCCAGAAATATTGAATTCCTGTACTTCACACTGCTCCCAAGCATTTGTCAATTGAAAAGCATTTAGCTTAGTTTATTTCAGAGCAAATGTTTTCCTTTGCTCCCCAAACACATGCTACTCTTCAGATCTGAAGGGCCAGAAATACTGCAGAGCAGAAGGCTGCAATCAACAGTAGCAGGAGAAGAGGAGCCAGGCTCAGACATTCCTCTGAACCCAGTGTCAGTGTTGCATGCTTTCCACCTGCCACATGAAGCACTGGATTCCTCACCTCATAAAATCAAGAGTTAAACTTTGAAGGATGCAAATTTGATGCCCAGATATGACAAGGGATAATATTTGCAAGAGTATGTGGAGTATAACCTTCCTGGAACTGCTAAAGGAGCATCTCTGGCACTAGCAAATAGAACTGCTGAGGAGCCTCTGGTTTTGCTGCATTTTTCTAAGATGCAGAATGGATAAAAACCAAAAGCTTTCCCTACCTAGACTTCTTCTACTAACCTATATACTAAAGGTTCTCCAAAAATAGAGAAATGTCTAAATTGTAAGGAATAAACTGCCTGTATTGATAATTGTGAATACAGTAAGCTGCTTTGAATACAAGCAAAAGCTGTGTTGTTAATGCAAGCTTTAAATGCTTCAAGACCTTATCAAATCACCTGGTGGAAACAACAGGGCTCCACTGCCTGACAGGAGCTAAACTCATTTCTTCAACTAAGAATCTATTCCACTGACTTTCAGCTCTTCAAGAAAAACTTGGCATGCATTTGCTTGTCTGTAATATGAGCTGTATTTTCTTGAGTATTGAAAGCAACTGAGAAGCAGAGAGAATAGGGTCTTTAGAACACCTTTTTCACAGGTTCACACACTGTCCGAATCAAATTTGCAGCAGGGTGTCAGCCTTTCACACACAGCTAGAAGGATGTCTGTGCTGCCATGAGAACAGAGCTCTGTACTGCCAAATGACTGTCATAGTCCATCACAATACTTACTTGGGCAATTATGTTTATTTTGGAAACTATTTTCTTTGGCTTTTCTGCTTTAGGCTCTTCAGACATACCAGACTGATCCTGACATGAGAAAGATGCTTACTCAGCTGTATTTCTATATCATGCCTGTATTTAATGTGGATGGATATCATTTCAGCTGGACACATGTAAGTAAATGGCAGTAGTGTTATTCAAAAAATTATTCAGACAAGAAAGATCAAGTGGTTATTACATTATTGAAAAGTGACTGTACAAATCTGATCCAGCACTTTTTGTCTTGCAAAATGGAAGTCAATTACTCCAATTAAAATAGAATACTGAATATGTTTACCAGGGTTGATTTGTTACGTGTACAAAGAGATTTTTGCCAAAATAGAGTAATGTTGCTATTTAAATATTTTGCAACTTACGCTAGGATCGATTTTGGAGGAAAACAAGATCAAAGAACATGAGGTTTCACTGTCATGGTGTTGATGCTAATCGCAACTGGAAAGTGAAATGGTGTGGTAAGTATGGAGATACTTTGGTCCCTCAGTTCAGATTACCCTGTATTTAATTATCCAACAGAGGTAATTATCCAAGTAGGTTAGATCACATCTGTTGTGAAGTGTTCCCTTTTCCATAGTTGAAGACTTTTTTCTCATAAAGCCATAAACCAAGGCTCAAATCTTCCTACTAACGTCTAAAAAAAAAAAAGTTCTCAACCTTGGAAAACCAGACCTTATCGTAAGTAAAAACTTGTCATGGAGAATGTGGCAAAATTTTTAAAATCACACATACAGCTATTCTGTATTTTGGCAGTCATATAAATCCTTTGAAGCATAGCATTGAGAATGAACCGTGACTTTTCAAGATTTGCCTAATTGCAGCTTCAGGAAACATTTCGAGCTTAATTTTATTCAATTCGCCATTTCTCTGAAATTATTTTACCTTTGGAAATGTCAAACTTACTTTGCTGGCCCCCGTGTCCTTAAGGCCATTATTATTAGTGATTTAATAAAGAGAGAAGGTGCTTCTAAATGCATGCAGATACAATTTGAAACTACCAGCACTTCTGTAAGTACTTCATAAAAATTGGCATGGGTTTTGTATGGAGAATGCAGCAGTAATGAAATAACTACCAGAAGATTTGGAATTGGTCCACCAAGAAAAAATGGTATTTTATTAAATCTTACCTAAAGATGGTGCAATTCACACAGGGGCAAGTATCCCCTAAAAGTTCTGGTGTAAGGAAGGAAGAACACTTAAATACAGCAATATATACCTGCTGACCTGCCCTCCCGTCTTAAGGAGCTTCCTTCAGCTCCCTGTGCAGCTGTTTTCTCATCCAGCATTACTCCACCTTCCTTATTTGTACTACAAGCTTGTAAAGGCGAGAAATGGTGTTTGCACAGTGCAAGGGCTCTGCCTTCAGCCCATCCCTTTTCCTCTGGAAGTCTCCATATGTTCTCACAACACTCTGATTGCATGCAGTATGGGTGAGCACTGTATAGTCTGGATTCCTTAAGTAGGGTTTTGAGAATTGTAAGGAAAAAAGTCAATGTGAACAGATGCATACATTTAATCCTGTAAAATTTGTTTCAAATTGTTTTCAACACTACCTGCTCTAAGGAGAGGACTGAGACAGAACAGAAGGCCTGTGTTAGTTGAGAAATCCCCTGTTATAAAAGACAGGCCCAGGGCTGCTATCACAATCTTTAGGGCAATTTTATGCTACAAAAATAATGTAAAAATGAACCAGTACTACATCACTGTTACCATTGTTTACTTAAGTGCATAAGCCACATCCGCAGGTATTTTTGGGGACACCCATTTGCTGTTCAGAAGACAGCCACTGGCATAACTGTAATTATCAGTTCTCTTATAGTGTGTTGAGAGATGTATGTTAGGTACTTATCAGTGCAAAATTAATACTCTGTGCATTTTTTTTCTAGTTCTAATTAATTTTTCTTGGATTTCTTCTCCTCCTTCTTCCTGCTCCCTAGCCACTGTATTAAAACACATTTTTTATTCAGTCCTAAAAATGTTTGCTTAGTTTTCATTCAATAACTATTTTTTTAGGCTTAGTTGAACTGTAACAATATTCACACGTGTTATGTGTTGTAATCCCCTACCCGTTGCATTTTTCCCCTGAACTGAACATGAAAGACAGGTCCCCATACAGATCCCCAAGTTTAAAAAATAAAAATTCTTTGAAGTCTGCTTATCATCCCAACAAGCACATGCTCCACTTCCTGCTTCAGACCCCAAAGTCTGTCTGATTGTGTTTTGATGGAGAATAAAAAGGTCTTTCATGAACTGGACTGACTAGCACTCAGATGACCCTAACCAGTCACCTGGTGTCCTCATTATTAATATCAATTATCATTGTCAGTATCTGACATCAGATGAGTCAGAGAAGAATCTGGATCATATCACACTTTGAGGCTTGTGTAATCATGGTGTGTTTAACATTTAAAACTGCATGTGCTTGTAAAAACCTTTCCATTCAGTTCAGTTGCACTTAGAGTTTTCAGACACGCTTGAACTTCACAGTGGGGCTTCCAGGCAGGTGTGCTGTGGCAGGGACTGGCCCCAGCAAAGCTGCCAAACGCTATCAGCTGTGTGCTAGTCAGTGCTGATAACACAGCATCCCATCTGCTTTCCTCTTCCTTTCTAGTGTAGGACTTTGATGTAAGCTTTATGACTCTCCAGGGAGCAAGCACAGGGCCATACCACTGCTAGATTTCATGTTGCAGCAACCTGTACTCAAAGCAGTGCACGCAAATGGCACACAGACCTGCATGAATACTGGCAGCAAGAACTCTGGCCAGAAATGCTCCTTGTAATTCACATATATGTGCAATAACTCACACAATGGTTTAATGATAATGGAATAACAGCAACTTTAAAGCAAATAATGAGGTCCTTAATTAACTTAAGTCATAGGGCAAATCTAGTTAAAGTGGCTGCATCTAAATGCCCAAGAGAGTAACAGTGGGAGTTAAAATTTCCAGCATATCCCAATTTCCAGTGCACCCCAGTGCTCACTGAGGACACTATCCCATAATGGCAGAAGTAGCTACAAGGAAGTTTGAAAATCATGCTCCAGCTCATTCATCCCCTCAGTCTTCCTTCTGTACCAAAGTGTTGGTTTTATCAGTCTTGGCACACATTTCCATTTGCTTTTCATAACTGTAACTTAGAAATGTCACAGCAGTTGATACATACTGTATCAACTCTTTTTTCATTTTTGAATTACTTTAAAAGAACTTCCAGTATGAAAATTGAGCATATCCTTACATTATCCAAGGCCACCGTGGAAACCTCCTCCTTTTATATACCAGCCAGATTCACTTAAGGTAAAGCATTAACTACATCTGGGATGGCACAAGGCTCACCATAATAGGCTCAACAATTTAGAGATTTTTTTTTTCCTTCCCTGGAAGTCTCTAAACTGAGCCATATTTTACCACCGGTTCATTTTACCGTTAGTTTGTAGGAATCCACTGTTTGTTAACAGTGTTATCCATTGCCATGATTCAGTATACGACACTGAAACAGGAGATGAAGTATCCACTAAAAAAAAAAAAGCTCTGGAGACTGTTAAATAGCTCTCCTGTAGCTATATTATCTGAAAAGAAATCGAGGCAGAGTGCTCTTGGGATTTGGATGACTTGGTGGCCATCTGTTCTGCATGGAGAAAACCATCTGCCCTCTCTATAACCTTTCCATATCCAAGCACTAATACCTTTTGAAATCCCCACCTGTGGCCATTGAATGGTAGCCCCAATTTTCATTTTATAAATGAAACTGCAGCATGAAATTGTTTCACTTTTTTATTTTCTTTTTTTTTCTTTTTTTCTTTTTTTTTTTTTGTGGCATTAGGTTGATTGCATAACTCTCTTTTAGTCGATATTATGCCTTCTCACACACAGCTCTTATTAATTGAAGGTGGCAGTAGTTACTATACAAAGGAAAGCTAATAAAACTGTGTTGTAAGTCCCTGATGGCTGCAGGGAAGTTTGCAAACAAAGTATTATTATTCTGCAGGTCAATGCAGAAACGTGTGGTATTTTGAAATTGCAGCAGATAAAAGAGCAGAGTACATTTGCATAAATATTGTTCTTTTAGGTCCAGGCCCTAAGCTGTAAATGAGACGATGGCTTAGATCCAGAATTGCTAAATTATAAAGGAGCCACCACCACATCTCCTTTTCTAAGTTTCATCTTTCAGTACCTCATGGGATATTATAAGTAGGCTACTCCTGTATAGCCTGCTGCCACCTGAGCAGGTTAATATAAAGATATCCTCAAAACTGAACCCCTGCCCCATACTTGAAGCAAAGTTAGGCCCTGTGCAAACTGAGGTGATATCTATTTTAACTGATTGAGCAGTCATCCCATGTGACTATTCTTTTTTTTTTCCATGAGGTTTGCAGGGGTAAAAATAGGCACTATTATGATGTTTTTAAGATAATCCCTGTTGAGATTGTCTACCTACCATTGTAATCACCACTCTAGTAGGTAATACATTAAAAGCTGTAAAAAGCTAGATTTGTCCTGGGAGTGACTAATGAAAGAAGTATAGCTCTCTGATTTCACATAGACCAACTGAGACCCATCAATAGTTTTAATCCTGCAATGCTGTCACAAAATGTGCGGCTGATACGAAAAGCCAGGGAAGAAAATACAATGAAGTCAGGTTCTCCTTTTTCAATTGGAGAGGATGTATCCTCCGGGGAGAATCGTGTAGTTGGCCAATTGGGAACTTGGTGTGTCTAGATGAACAAGCAGATTGCTGCACTGAGGTCCCCCAGGCTCATGCCCATCAGGCGCAAGAAAGCACTTGGATTTGTTTACTGCTTTTCATGCTTTTGCACATGGGCCAAAAGAGGTTAAGCCAGAAGCTGACCCTTAGAATTTCTCTGTGATTATTCACCACCAACTTTCTTTTTCAACCTCTAGATGAAGGTGCTTCATTACACCCATGTGATGACACTTATTGTGGTCCTTTTCCTGAGTCTGAGCCTGAAGTAAAGGCTGTTGCTCATTTTCTTCGCAAACACCGGAAACAAATAAAAGCCTATTTGTCCTTCCATGCATATGCACAGATGCTGCTGTACCCTTATTCCTACAAATATGCAACCATTCCAAACTTCAACTGTGTGGTAAGTACATTAAAACTTGGTGAATTTGCTCCTCTGTGTATTTTTTTGTACATTTTGTTTTGAGAGATTTGTTTCTTCAATACTTTACACGTATACAGTATTGAGCAGTACTCATTCTGGATTCACTTGCAGTCACATTTCTGGTTATATAACCTTCACTCATCAGAGTCAGTGGTAATTTGATTAAAATGGTATCATGCCTTTCATCCATCAGTCCCTTTAAATTACTTTCTAGGATAAATCCCTAAGTTTTCATTATAGTTATTAAAATTTTATTTAATTAACTGCAATGGGAATTACATAGTTAGATCCTTGGGCATCTATCTGAAATTGTCTCTTCATGCTCAGAACTTAAACACTAGGAGTACAAAGAAGACTACCTTCAATGTTATGAACAAAATAAAATTGAAACTGTTTATGTTTATCAACCCAAGGAGGAATCTCTTAGATTTCACCAAAATTAAAGCTTCAATTGCACTATGTATCATTCAGGTCAGACAAAGTATTTTCAACCCTTTCAGACAAGCAGGTAATTAAAACCAGGAGCTTCTCTATATTAGAAAAATAAATTAATAAGAGTACATTTTTGATGCAAGCCTATTGATTCACAGTTGAGTACATTTCATGTATTCCAGGCTCATCCAAATGCAGAGTTATTCCCTCTGCTTGCAGTCTGAGGTCTGCTTTAGCTAGCCTCCTGTTAATGAATCCCCCCTTATGGCTTATTCTCGGAGGGACACGTAGCTAAGCTTTGCTCTCTGTTTGCTCCTGCTCACAGAGTCACATTGCACCAACCAATCACAAGCCTCTTTCTTTCACCCTCAGTGCTGAGTAAAATTGCATTTTTCATTTATCTCCCATTTTGACCTTGAAAGTTGCAGTGACTTTTAACGTGCTGGTTTAAGCTAGTTTGCTCCAAATGAGCTTAGCTGCACCTTCGATTTATCCCGTGCAGAATAAATGATGTTGTCAGTCCCTGGGGCTTCACTGAAGTTTCACTCAGCTGTTCCCTCAGGAGGCTGCACAGCCAGGACTCCACAAACTAAACTCTCTTTGTAGCTTTATTTCTGTTGAGATATTTAATTTCAGTAGCTACTAAACATGCTTCTGTCTGATGCTATTCCTGTGAAACAGAGCAAATTAGAAGTTAACTAAGCAGCCAGAGGAGCTAAAATTATGAGACTTGTGGGAACTGACCACCAAACCCTGTAATGACTGTGGATAAATTTATGAATTTGTTTTTTCTACCTTTCACTCTTTTGGGGAATGACAAGGAGAAAGGAGTTGCCCAATTGAATTGATGACTATTTAGTTAGCAAAAAGAAACCCCTGGTAATTTAAAATCATAAGTTCTCATTCCTTTGAAGATTAGCAGGTGCAAGCATATTTTTTTTAAGAACAGACAACAGAGAAAAAGGTAAAGACATAGTGTTAGGAAGAATTAGCAACTTCTCTAAAAGTATTTATGATTATTGGATACCTGACTAAAATGTCCAGAGTAATATAAGGCAATAGCAGATGCTATAGATAGGAAACACATTGTAAGGAGAAGGAAGATTTATCTGAGATTTTTCACACACACCAATATCTTTTGTTTTTCTTGTTCCTTAAGGAATAATTCCAATCTGAGATGGGCCATAACTGCCCCTCAGCTTGTACACATTCTGCCCTTCCACCCATAGCTTTTAGACCAAAGGATCCCAGTTTTTGATGATTAGCAGGTGTTCCTCAGGTTTGCAAGACCTTGGATCCGTCTTCTCATTAGAGGGAGTGGAGTGCAGACCTAAAGGAACAGAAAAAGACACTATTTTAAAAAACTCTCATGGACAAGTGGAAGCCAAATACCAATTCTAAATATCTTGTCAGTATTTGAACATCATACTTCTTTTCATTGTGGTTGGTCAAAAACAAGAAGGAGGTTGAAGTAGGAAACTGAGGTAATTCCCTGTTATTTATAAAGCTCATTATAGGGATCATAGTGAAAATTAAGGGAATACTTGTTGGTTATTTATTTGCGTGTTTGCCTACACCCAAAGGTTCCATCACCTGATGGCTAATAAATGTATAGTTTTTAATATTTGAAGTCTCAAAAATGGTGATTTAGACTGAGGTTTCAGATTCTCTTGGAAATTGCAGTGAGCTGGAAAGTGATAGATCTCTATTTCCTGACACTGATGGAACAAGCACTGGACATGGGCTGTGTAGAGTGGAAACCAGTAAGACCCCACATGCACAGAAGATTAATAGCTTTTGGTGCTAACAGTGGGCTATGATTAATTCTGAGCAGAAGAAAGGCTGTTTCTGTCTGGGTCAGATCATTCTACTGAGCTGTCAGTTACCATTTCAATTAAAGCGTTCAATTATTCAGAGCTGCTTTGAAACTGGAGAGCTGTGTACTGATCACAACATGCATATTCTGTTCTAATTTAGGCACAACTCTCTTACTAACACGCTCCTGAAATCTGTTTTTTTAAGATGCTTAAAATGAAAGTATTCTTTTAGATTGTAAAAAACACCAGCAGAAACACACATCCATCTCAAGAGTTTTAAATTTCACCTGATTTTCATCCTTTTTCTTCCTGTGCTGTCATTTCCCTTCGTGTTTGCAGTGAACTTATATGGCATGACTGAGTTTGTGTACATCTTTGCAAAAATCTGGTAATTTTATGTGGCATTTTCTCCTTGAGGGTGTTCAAAGACTGGTTGCCTGGATGTATTCAGGATCCAACCTGCACAGTATGATGCAGTTGAGAACTGTCTCTTTTTTGGGCACATGACTCTAATAGTGGAAGCCAGCTGCATTCCTCAAGGCTAAGATCTTCAAGTTCACAGTGCCCAGGGATGTGTGCCCATGTGTTGGACATGGACTTGGGATGCTCCTGGTCTGACCTCCAGATAGGTTCTGCCTCTGCACGGAACACATTACTGTTGTGCTGATTTTAAATGGGCATTGCTATTACTTCAAAAGATTTCAGCAGGATTATCTGTTGCCTCATTGCTGTACAGTGTGTAACTCACATACAGGGAGTCTTCTAGTTCGTTCTCCTTGCCATGGCACATTAATCAGGACTTTGTGCTCCACCCCTCCAGCTGAGCCCTGTCTCCTGCTCCCTTGGCATCAGGCCTCTTGTCAGGCCATCCCAGCTACTCACCAAGACTCCGGGATGGTAAGCACAGCTGCTTGCAAATTTTGGTTGTGCAACAGTCTCGTATTTGGGACAGTGCAGGCACCAGACAACAGCTCCTGGCTGCAGCTGGAGCTCCCCCTTCCCTGTGCAGCCACAGCCACCACAGTGACCTCACACTGCCACCCTGCCACCCTCCCAGGGTCCAACTCCAGCCCCATCATGGGTTTTGCATGTCACAACTCAGAAGAAGTCAAGGCATCTGGAGGAAGAGTGCCAAGTGACAGCACTTCTCCCTTCTCCCACAGCACAGGCCCTTCTCACCCTTGGTGTTAGGGTGAGTCAGAGGTTATCCCTTACACTGGATGACAACCACATCTCAGCCCTGCAGAAGCTCCAGCAACACTGAGTTAAGCAGTCCTTGCCTCCACGCACTCTCTGATGGAGGTGGTAAGAGGTGAAGCTGAAAAGGTCAAAGTCTCCAGCACCATGGCCTTCTGCTAAACAAACAAAAATTCTGGTTGTGCCTAACAAGATGGAGTAAAAATGTGCTCTTTCATTTGCTAAGAGGAGTTACTGTGTAAAATAAACATTCCAAAACCCTACCTGCACATCTGGAAGGGAAAATGAACTAATTTTTGTTTCTGGAATGACATTTAAAGTAGTTTCTCTGGCTTGTCTACTCAGACAGACAAGGCCTGCATGGGTCAGACAAAGGATTAACTCAGAAACCCAGCTCCTGACAAGGGCAAACAAGTGGAAGGTTAGGAAAAACATATAGATGGAAAGGCAAGTAGGGTAATCCTTCCGCAGTTTATTCAATTAGTGCTTGATGAATAACAAGGTAAGGACTGAGTTCATGAAAACTTGCATAAACCCAACAAACCTTCTGTTCGAGGAAATAAAACAACTAAAACAATCATTGCAGCTTCACACAGTGGTTCAAAGTCCAGAGTTTCTAGCTCCAAAGATAATAATTTCCTGTTCTCTATAGAGAGATGACTGTGTTTTCCCAGCCTTCATTATATATTTGCCAATATTCTTTTCTTTGGGTTTCCTTTTGAATATGTGCTTCGTTTCCGTGTGTTTTGATGCACTATCCATACATAACTCTCAGAACTTTCCATGGGCCAGGCCTTCTGCACACAGTTTCACAAGATGAACCATGAACCTCCTAAACAGCCTTCCAGTAGCAAGCTGTTGCAATGTAGGCACTGATCTTCCCTGTACAGGACTGAAATCACATTTCTGAAATAATGGAAAGAGCTCTCCAAGACTGCATCATCCCAAAGGTCCCAAAGAGAGTTAAACCAGCAGTGAACATTTACCTGCTGATCAGAGATTCAGGAGTGGAACTTGTCTCCTTCCATCTTCCCACTCTGTTCACTGAACCACTGTGAGTGTCAACAAGACATCATTTCTCCTTCACAAGCCCAGCAGAGACAAGGTTTAGTGAACTGGGAAATTCATCTTCATCAAAATGCATGCATGGCTTTTAAATTGCATAAAGAAGAGATTATTTCATCTCATGGTCTTACATGTCGTCTAAATTTGTCATGTCGCTAAATTGATATATATACCTATAATCACAAATACTAAAGACCGGACCATTCATGGAGCAGTGAGCTCTTCTATGCCATGAAAATACCAAACCAAGTTTTTCAGGGAATTGCTGTCATTAAAAACAAATAATGCATTTTTCCTTTACAATCATTTTAACTTAGCTGCCACAGGCTCATAGAACACAGCATTGCAGTGGAGGTCAATGATCCATCCAGGTTCCAGTCACAATACAGTATTTAATTCAAAGTCTAATTTATGTATTTGATTTTTTTTCTCCCCCCCAGGAATCAGCAGCCTATAATGCTGTTAACGCTCTTCAGTCAGCCTATGGTGTAAGATATAGATATGGCCCTGCATCCAGCACTTTGTGTAAGTTTTCCTCTCCAGATTCGTGACTTTGACCTTCCTCCAGTAAGAAGGAGAACACCCTTAGTATAACAAAGAATGCAAACACTAATTAAATGAAGTTTGTTCCGGTTTTGGGTTGTCAGGAACACAGAAGAAAGTTTTGCAACTGATTTAGTCAGTTGATTGCAGTAAGATTAACTCAACTGATGCAATAAAAGAGATTAAAATGCAATGCACTTGAGAGTCAAAAGCCAGCAAATAACATATTCATACCATATAAAACTGTGGGGGGTTTTTAAATAAAAAAATTAAGGTATTAAAAACCATATCTTTATCAGATATTGCAAATGCACTACTAATTTGTAACAGTTGCTTGTCAGGCAAGCTCTTTGTAGAGAGGTAAAAGAAAAAGAAGTTGCACAGCTCTCAACAAGACACATTTTTTTCTTTACTGAAACATTGAGGTCTGAATGCTGTGGCTAACGATAATAGACACTGAAAAAGTGAAAAGGTAAAGACTTTTCACAAGTAACGTCCTGCATCTCCTCTGTCATTGCTGTGTTTCAGCTACAGTTCCACTTATCATGGGCCTCCATCTCACAGCATAGTCATCATCTTGTGCTCATTACAATGCAGTCAGTCACTGTGTCAAAGGAGAAACAGTGCGAATTAATGCCAGAATTGCACAGATTACAGCAGGCCACGTGAGAGATTTATCTGTATAAAAAAAGCGTGTCTTGGGTAATCAACATAAGGAGATAACGAAAGAAAAAGCAGCACACTTCCTCAGGAAGGTTTGTTAATATTAGACAACACCTATGCAAACACTCTCATGCTGTGGGGAAATGGTGAGAAAGTAAGACAAATGAAAAGAATTTTAAAAGCATTTTAAAAAGAAAATGCCAGATTACTTTATCAACTTCCCCCTTCTCATAGCCAATGAATTGCCTAAAAAACCCAGTTTAAACCTAGGAGCATGCAGAGCTCTTCAGTCCAACTGGGAGATCTTTGTGAAAGCAAAGCTTTAGACTGTGCTCACATGGAGACAAGAATAGTTTGAGGCTTTATTCTAGATACTCTCTTTTATTAAAGTTTTGCCTTACACAAAACAGTTAAAATATTTTCTCTATAAAAATATTGTGCTGAGCACATTTCACCAGGTGTTGGGTGCTCATGCTATTTTTTGAAGGGTGTTCAGGATCATAGCAAGTGACATCTGGAGTTGCAAGTATACTCATTGAGTCCCAGAGACAAAATTACCTGCATTTAACAGTTTTTAATGCTTTCTCTGAATTATCTCTTTCAGATGTGAGTTCTGGCAGCTCTATGGACTGGGCCTACAAAAACGGCATCCCATATGCATTTGCATTCGAGCTGCGTGACACTGGCCATTTTGGATTTTTGCTTCCCGAGACACTGATCAAACCAACCTGCACAGAGACCATGCTTGCAGTTAAAAATATAACTCTACACTTGCTGAAGAAATGTCATTAAGATGGATTTCTAGGAGCTGGAAGTAAATGTTTTACTCCTAGCGCTGATGCCTTTCAGTGTGTTCAGTTGCTATTCTAAGTTTGGTCACTTCAGAATTCTAGAAGCTAATGGGAAATGTGATATTGCTTGTGCCAAATTAACTTAGTGGGAGATGGAAAAAAATCATTCAATGTCTGCGCTTCTAAAGTCCATAAAGTCAATATGCTAACTTAGTTACTAGTTTGGTGCAAAAGAGTTTCTTCTTTTTGCAAAAACTTTAATTCTACAATTTCGGTGAGGCCAGTCCTAAAATAAAGTGCAACTTCCAGGTAGTTCCAGGCCTTACACCTTTCTGTAATATGAAGACTTCCCATGGGGTCTCTTGAACTAAGGGATAAAGTTTACATTCATGTAAATATACCCTGTGACCCAGCACAGGCCTGTATCTACAGCAATAAATGCCTTACAGTGGTAGCTGGCTACACTGCAAGTGGCAGTGTGGCTTCCTTCTGTGTGTATAGGTACATACATACATATATGCACTTTTGTGATTTTTTTTTCATATTATGCAATAATTTGAACCAAGGTTTCTTTGAACTCTTCAGAGAAATCTGCTTTCAAATGTATGTAATTGGAGTGGACTCAAAATCAATGTATTGTCTTTGAAAATGTAACTTTCCTGGTGATGTGTAAGAATTATAATGAAATATATTGACATAGACAATATTCTGCTTTATAGAGAGACAAAGCAACTTGCCATGATTTGGAACTTGAAGCTGGCAGTCGACTGGTGCATCTGCTGCAGACAGTGACTGCCCATTTCCACCAGCCAAGGATTTAGCTTTAAACTGTAATTAACTGATGTTTTATTTATCGATATTCTTGCAGTGAGTTCCACGGCTCTTTGGCTATGTGGTTCTTCTTCCTGGAAGTTGTACTTTTTTGCATGTTTTAAAGGAATTAATAAATTTTTAATGGATTCTTAAGTGAGGCAGAGGTGAAGGTGGGAGCCTTACAGCTGAAATAAAGTAAATAAGCGCAATGTTTGAAAGAATAATGAAAGCACAGAGAAGATAACAACATGTTGAGGGATTTTTAGTACTTTTAAAATACTATTTTTTTATCTTATTATATCTGCAGAAGCATATATTTTACTTTATGAATTTTGAATTTAATCCTATGCCACCACATATTAACTAAAACATATTTGTTAATAAAATTGTCAAAGACTTTTGAAGCATTCTTCATATTTTACTTAAGTTTTAAAACTTTAGTTCAAGTATGTAACCATTTTACCTATCTGTAAAACATTCCTGATGCTAAGGATGGGGAATTTAAAAAAACCTACATCCTCTCTAAATAAGCACTTGAACTTAGCAAATGGGCAATCTTTTCAAGTCTTATAAGGGAAGTACTGTATTTAATTAAGAATATAATTGTTTTCAGTACTGCAAAAGGCAATCAGTGAGCAAAGATGCCAGAATTGCTTTCTATTTGTCTAATATTTTGTTAATAAATGTGTTTATTTTACACAAGTTTCTGAAGGCTTGCTCAGATTTGTTTAATTCCGTCTTGTTTGAGTAACGTAAGTTTCTATTCTGGTTTACTAAACATGTAGGGGACAGAAGCCCTCAAAATAGTAATTTCCAACTGATTATGACCATAACCATTAAATATTTTGAAGATAGCAATAACTGTCTTTTGCTATACACAGATTCATGACCAATGGCCTTGATAGTGGTATAAATGATTAGCAGCAATCATTATGTGTTATTCTGAATTTAGTTGACAAGATTGAACTTACTACAAAGACATGAGAGACTGAAGAAGAGAATGAATGAGGGATGTCTAATTAGCATGAGGCAAATTTACCTCTGAATTGCTACAGTACAAACATGGACCAGGAGCAACCAGATTCTTACGTGATGGTTTGATTCCTGCTTGTAGTCCAATAGTTCATCATGTGAAATATTTCAGCTTTATCTTCATACTATTATAACACCACTGGCAATGAAAAGTAATTGAACTCTTGGAATAAGAAAGGAAAACAAACAAATATCCTCATTCAGGTACCAAAAGGACCTAACATTTTAGATCCAGTTGACGTGCTTGGACAGGAATAACTGCAAGTATTCTTAGATTTATCTAAGAAGCTTTGACATCTAGAAGTACTTCATGTCAAACCCTTTTCATGAGTAAAGCTACATACTAGTACATGGATGGACTCTGCTTGAATACTATGTATGACCTGCAATTGAGAATTCTGAGCTGTTTTGAAGACCTGTGCAGGGTAACTTAATGGCCCAGAGCTGAATACAAGTGTAAACAGTCTCTGAGCTCTTTAATTTCAAGGTCATTAAAGCTGGTAGAAAGACAGTTGCTGGGAAAGAATAAACCCTGTTAACTGAATTAAATTTTTGTAAGATAATTTTTCAGCAAAAGAGTGACTCTAAATGGAGTAGTTTACCCTAAGGAAAAGACTAATGGCAACCAGCTATTTGGATATGAAATCATATCTCTTTTGTGACTTATAAATGTTACTTCTCAAGAATAGCTCTTTTTTATTTCAGTAATTGCTTGCTTCTCTTCCCTTTTCAGCAATTTTTATTGACTACAGAACAACAGAATTGAAAGCTGGTTTTGAGAAAAGTGAATTTATTTTATGATCATAGGTACAGTTTATCATTCAACACAATAAAAAGTACATGAACAGCAAAACACTGTTTAGTAACCCAGCAGTTAAAATTACATATATAGTGATAACATGAAATCCAGAAGTTACACTTCCACTGATTATTGATAGAATAATTACAATCACTTCTGTAGCTTGGAAAACAACACTGTTCTTTTTTTTTAAATAGCTTTTAATTTTTATAAACTAACATATCTGATTAATTAATAGAAAGGAAACAGGTCCATGCCTCTTCAAGTGACCCCTCCCAAAAACAAGTATCAGAAATTACATTAAATCACCACTCACAAACTGATAAAAATTGCCTTTAGAGGTCAAAAATGTATTGAGCTTTGTTTCAAACCTTGAATAAAGACCACTGCTGATTGGTGAAGCTGCTTTTCCAGAAGCTGCTTCAGAAAGGTCAGTGTATTTGGTCACTTGTAACATATAAAGCCTGTGGAAAACTGCAATTCATTTTGAGAACTGCAATACCTTTTCCTAAATTTGAATTGGAAGAGTCCAGATGACCTTGAATGCCAAGATGCATTTATATCCAGAGCCAGTCTGCTTGTCCATAGGAAACAGCATTGTGCAGATTGAGCTGCCTACTCGAGGACTGCACAAAATAGCCATTGATGGACAAGACTGTGTCTAATTCTTAAGGCTGGAAGAAAGCTTTGTATTTCCTATGAAAAATAAGTTAATATTCAACTGCTCCAGTTTATTTCTGTTAAACATCCCTTCACTTTTTATATTTACATTAATTTTAATGGCACCACTCAAAGAATAAGATACTTGGTAGCTTGGGTAGGGTAATAAGTACTTTTGCAAGCACTTTGACCTTTCCTTTGGTTGTGCAAAACTACATCATTTCCATAATTCTGTTTCAGTCACATTCAGTCTCACACGTTTGTGTTTTTTAATTCTATGCCTAAAAGCCACATATTATATAAAAGCCATATATTATTCAAGCAGTTCTTCAGTGACAGTAAAACACCAGAACAATACCTCAGATGCACAGAGATACAACTATCGCTCTGCTGTAGAAAACAGAATAAGAAAACAGAAATTTAATTAAATTACAGAAAGACTTTTAAAATGTAAACCCTGTGGCATTAGGTAAACTCCTTAAAAAACATTTTAAATGCTCACAATACAAAATAATTTCCAAATTTGTTTGGAATTTAAAAGTCTTCTGTCCACAGAAAATGTAGATTATTTGCCATGTGATTAATGTATGCCTGACTCTCATAATTACTCAGGATAAAAAATTCAGGTTCAAACAGGTGTAACTGCCTTCTCCTTCATTGTGTAGGAGGGAAGCTGTGTGTGCAGAGAGCTGCCGTGAGTGACTGCATCAATAGATTTTCCAGCCCTGTCAGCACCACCAAGTCAGGAGTACTGATGCTGTTGATGGGTCTATCTTGGAGGAAGTGGAACAACTCCAGAGTGGTTTTCACTCTTCTTGGCTGAATGTGCCTGTTGCCCAATCATGATGTGCTGGTTGAGCAGCTTGTCAGAAATTCAAACATTAGGCTCCTCCTGGTGTCAAAAGGGTCTGCCTTAACAACAAGGTCTTCAGTTAACATCTGCAAGTTTGAGAACTAGCAGTGAGATAACACATGATTCTCCTTAGAAAACAATGTTTGGGGCAAGGACATTGTCCCTGAATACTTGTCCTTGCCTGACAGGTGGGAGCAGTCAAGCAGAAAGTCTCAGGTCTCTCCACTTGTAAGGTGGAGGTCCTTTCAAGTCTTCTTGTAAGAGAGACCACATCAAGTACAGCAGGGCTTGCCCTTGGATTCAGACATCAGGGAATGCACTCATAAATAATAGATTCAAATGTTAATTTAAAAAATCTGCCACTGTCCCCAGCCATGCATAAAGCATACTTTGTCTGTGACAAGGAAAATCCATCCATTGCCATAAAAATGTGGGGTAATATATTCCATCAGTCCTGCCTGCTCTGAAAGTCCAGTCACTTTAGCACTGCTTGGCCTTTTTCAAAAAGACATGTGGCAGAATAGCCATAACAATGAAATATTTTAAACTACCCACAGGCCTGTAGGAGCATATACTTTATATAAAATAATAGATAATAGCTTTTGAAATAAATATTGTGGTATGACTAGGAGCAGAGGTGTTTTAGTCTTTTTTGCTGACTAGGATATGCCAGGCTATTCCTCTGCATACCAGGATGGATCAATGCAGGGAGGGGTATCTCTTTTTGCCAAGTAATGAAACTTTTTTCTGAATTCTGAGCAGAATAGCAAGTTAGGCCTGAAAATACAACTTTATCTGACTCCTTTGTGTGTATCTATTTTAAAGGATTTTCAGTTTTCTTGAAAATAATGCAGCTGTTAAAATCACGGCCATAGTTTTCAGGTGGCTTATTGTTTTCAACATGCCATAACTGAAAGCAACCCATAGCTTGAAAGCTGAGCAGAGATAACTGATCTATTCACTGTTTAATTTCCCTTGTTTCATTTTGCTTTGTTTCTAGATTGAGAAAATCTGTTGATTGGGCTGAATTGATGGAGTGCAGTCAAAAAGCTGAGTGTAAAGGATTTTTCTGTGCCTAATGAGCTAGAAATAGCTACTTTAAAAAAAAAAGTAGCTTTGTCTATTTTAAGTTCTTCATACAGACTAATTGCTTTACACTGTTTGAATTAAATCATCACAATCATAGAGATGGTTTGGAAAGATATATTATTATTTTGTTGTGAGCCAGCCAGTTTTCTAAGGGTTAAAATAGAGACATGCCTACTACTGTAGGAGAACCAGAGCTGCTCTTTGGCTTGATTCAGATAGCACAGAATCTGTACTTGAGCCTTCTCTAACAGGACAAATTTGCTCTATCATGCTGCATGCACCTCCATTTTTCTCCCTCTGTTTCAAAGAAGTGAATACTGTTGGTTGGTGACAATTTCAGGCTAAAAAAGAGCTTAACTTTTGGTACTCAATTTAAACCATGAACCTGTTAACATGTGTGAACTTCCCCACATACCTACGCAGAGCCATTCACACACAAACACTGTGTCTGGCTGCACAATGTGTACTGTGTGATGGTTTATGTAATGGTGTAGCTGCAATTCTTGGCAACCACAGAGCTGCTGATGGCAGGCAGCATGTGTTCAGCATCTCTCCTCTGCCTGCTGGAAGCACATGCAAGTTCAGCATGTCTGGCCGGTTCCCTAAAAGCCCTTTGACACTATTTCACTGCTGCAACACATGAAGTTCTCACTTCTGCTGCAGTGTGTCTCAGTACCTGCCAGTTCTGTTGACACACCATCTACAAGCTCCCTCCATTGGACAAACACTTTGTGTGCTGCATTCTACGGAGATCAGAGGTCAGGTTTTGCTGTTATAAACATTAGGGCAGAGGCTGTGAGAGGGTATTATGCTCCCTACTCCAAATGTAGATTGCATCCCAGGAAGCTTTCGTTACCTTGTGTGTAATGAAGAAGGTCCTATAATGTTGCCCAGAGTGAACAAAGGGGTGCCTGGAAAGTCTGGAAGTGTTAAGGCCCATACCAACTACCTTCAAGATTTTTGGAACTGCTTCAGCCCATGAACAAGTCCTCGATATATTAACCATTTGTAGGAATATATTTTTAAACAGAAATTTAAGACCAAAAAGCCCCCTTATCTTACATACATTAAGGATTTTCTTTTGAAGTTTTTGTATTTATTTTAATGAGGTTTCTTTTGTGACAAATGAAGTCTCTTCTGAGAAACTGAGGTAGAAATAGCGTGAAGCTGCTGTCATGCTGCAGGCTGCTTAGAGAGCCAGTGGATGCTGTCCACTACCTGTCAAATACACACCCCAAAAATGCAGATAATAAGTGCAACCTTCAGCAGAGGCCTCAGCAGGAGACCTTGCTGCAAACATGTCTGAAGACCAGGATATTCCTCAGACGGCAGTTTTGATGCAGACTGGCTAATGAATGTTGGGAAGCTCTTCTACAACACTCTCCTCTGGAGAGTAGGAAAATCACATTTTCACAGCTGTCAGGACTGCACTTTTCAAAAAAACCTTACTCTGTTATCAGAGTTTTAACACAGAAAGGAAGGTCCCATCCATTTCACACTCCTCTGCACAGCACCAGGGAAGGGTTCCTTTGCTGGTGAGCCTGGCTGCAGATCCACTGGCATCCAGCCCATCAGAAACACGGTTGTTTGAAATTGATGGGATCGCTGTCTTGTTTTTCTTTTGCCTTTATGAAAACCATAAACAACCCACCAGTGCTAAATCCTGAATATGCACAAGAGTAACTCTCCCATTTAGGTATCTGTTGAAGGTCACACCAAAAGGTGATTTCTTAAAAATTCTTTTCTGGATTCAGCAATTTCCATTCTGTTGAAAATTAACAGTTTGTATGCACATGAGGGAAAAAACAATCCCAGAAGACAAATTATTAATGGAAAGTTTTATTCAAAACTATACCACGTACAGTATGTATCACCTTCATGGCCTAATTCTGAATCCACAGAACAAAGAGGGGACATTTGGAGTATGTTTTCTATTTTCACTTGGTATCAGGACTAAAATAAGGGCAAAGGACAGAAGTCTATAACATGGAATAGAGGAAATTAAGTAGCAAGACTATAACTTAAGAGCAGCTGAGATTAACTAGTATAAAGAGCCTTTTTATTTTTAACTAGGAATAAAATCATTGAAGCACCAAATACTTTAGAAAGATTAAAGAAAATAATGTTGAATAATGCTGACGTTTGAAAAATCCAGAGCTGGGTGAGATGACACACTGGAAGAGTGAACAGTTATCAGTGACTAAAAAAATGGGTGAAAGAACAAAACTTAGAAAAAATTTGGCAAACAAGCAAATCCTTTGATTGAAGGACACTCTGTGAGGAGTATAAAAATAACTTCATCCTGAATAAGTAAAGTAAACAGATACTGTCAGGATTATTTCTAAAAGTAACAAGCACAGAAGATGAGAAGGACACCAAAATGAAGAGAATCACTTCTCTCTGTTCATCTCATGGTGTCAAAGTCCATAATCAAGCTTCTTTCACCTAAAAAAAATTACCTGACTTTGGAGTACACCCATGAAGACAATGTTGATTAATATTCAGTGACCTTGTGACATAATTAATTTTTGGTGTATGTGGATATTAGAAAGAGGTAAAAAGTATCTATGTAGTATCACTTACTACCTTACCTGGCAATACCAGTGTACAAGTTTGCACTGTACCTCTTCACCTGTACATGGGGATAAAGCCTAACACAGCCAAGTCAGATTGGTAGCTGCTGTGTGAAGAAGCAGAGTAGTGGATTCCATACAGAAGTAGCAAAATTTATCTGCGTTATATTCGGGGGGTGTTTCCACAAGGGAACATGCATTAAGTGTAAAAGGAACCATGTAGCTCCTATAAGGCACTGCAAACTAAAAGAGGGTTAAGATTAACTTCCTCTATGGAAAGCCTCGCTTGCCATAAAATTAATCAAAATATTGATCCCACTGCATAGTAGATGTGCATCTCTTCTTCCACTTTTCTTTAAACACCCATAATGCCGTGCAACGAATCTTCTCAATTCTCCTGCATTTCAATGCACTTTCATAAGCACACAGCTTTTCAAGAACAGATTGATGCTATAGCTGGATAGGATAAAGCTGCAGCACAACCAATACACAGTATGAAATTAAAGATGTAATAAGTTCCAAGCAAAAAGCAGCACTGCAACCCAGGAGATGAGACTTACACAGGAATGTTTGTAAGGAAGCCTTTCTTAGGCTTCCCTAAATCTTGACAATGTGAATCTATTTAAATCCCACTTCATGCTCAGATTTACTGAAGGACAGAAGGAAAAGCTGCAAGGAGTGCAAAAACTATTGGATATGTATCATTTTACTTGCCATTCAGTGAGGGAAATTATTTTAACACAGCCAGAGTCAGTTTATTTGCCTAACATATGCCTATTTTTAAAAGGAACAATGAATAAATAATCCTTAAACTCTGCAAATTTTTTATACAAAAGAATATAATGTATCACGGCTCACACACTTAAATCATGAATGAACTCTGTACTTCACATTAGGTGTTCCCTGACAATTACATACATACACCACCAAAAAAACAGAACAAAACCTTTAACAGTACAGTCAGTATACTTCAGCATATTGACAAAATTTGGCAATAATCCTACAGCCAAAAGCTTTACTTCAGATTTCTGAGATATCCTAGTAAATCTACCCATTCTTACGTGTTGGATAAAAAAAAACAGGCAGGCTTGTACCTCCTGCTGGGGCACAGTAATGAAGGATACTAAAGAACAAAGAAGTGTTAGAGTTAAAGGCTTACCAATGCTGCCATTCCCCTTCTGGTTTTCTGTATTAATTCTCTGGGGTGGCAGGCCTCAACTTTCACCTGTCTGGGAGAAAAATTTCATGGTCTTTCTGCTCTGAAGGTGGGATTTAACTCATCTGACTTCTGTGTCAAAGCTATTTATCTAAACTAAATCGACTTGGTTCCCTCTGCAGTTGATAGAGAAAAATAAAGAATGTAGTGCAAGACAGGTCACATCTACTTTAGACTTGGTGCCATTGGTACTGCATGAGTTACTCATCAAAAGATGCCAGACTTTTGGCATAGCAAGAGTCAGCCTATGAGTCTTAAAAATAAGTTATTTATTTTAGCTATGAATATTTGTCTAACATTAAAAAATGCCCATGTAATCAGCAAACTGTCTATATGTATTTCTATCACACAATTTTAACTCAGGCACACCTAATTTATTCAGCCACCACAAGTGAAGCCTGGCATCTTTCAGGTGCTATGGACCATGAATGCTTCTCCTTTTCTGTCTCTCATGTCTCTTTTAATCCCACCTGCTATTTTTGTTACTCTACATTCACATTTCATTTCTTGTCCTTTTATTTTGCTGGAGAGAGAGAGAGAGCCAAAAATGTAAGAGCACCCATCAATAACAGTTAGCCATCTAATACTAATCTAATGAGTTAGCTGCTTGGTGAATTCTTCTTTTATTTTCCTTGACAGATTTTTTAGAAGACAAATAAACACTACTCTACAGAATACAAAAAATACCAAAGACACATAGTATATAGTCATAGTACATGAATAATCAAGCAATGCAGAGTATTCAGATTCTATCACAAGGCAGTTCCAAATCTGTCACTGAAATAATAAATTCCAGGGTTGTTAAAACCTTGAGGATTTTACCCCAGCAGCGGCCTGGCTGTCAGCTGCCTGCTGAATCCATAGTAAACTCCCCTGTAAACATTCTCCTCTGTTAATTATCTCTTTTTCTTGTTTCTGATATTTAAAGAATACTGAGTTTAAAGTTAAAATGTTATCTTATTTTTATAAGAATGTATAAGAACTCCATGTTTGATGCAAATTATCAGTAAGGGAGACTAGTAAACAAATATTCAAACTAAACTATAACCTCTTCAGCTTCTCACTGCAAAACCAATCTTTTTCTTGTAAAAGTCAATGCCTTCATTAGAAAGAAAACTCACTCTGAGTTTTTTATGAGCAAGTAAAATAAAATGCAATCATAGATTGATGGTAAAATATTTGTCAAAATTGTATGTGTGAAACAAATACCTTCTAGTAAATGAAGTAGTAAAAGCAACCTCAGAATTTATGTGCAGAACTAGTGACTACAGATTTTTGTATTCTGTGATTTTTTTTAATTAACGTTTTTGCAATTATTGCAATAAAATTTATGTTTGCAAATGCACCAGAGTGTTTTAATACTAAATTTCACAGAGTGACCACATTTACCAAATGTGCACAAATATGCAAAGCTTGCCTATAAAACATTGCTGTTATGTCTTGGATTTTTAAACCAGAGCACAGTCAGTTTCCATAGTGGGCTCACACCTATTTCAAAGGACACAACCTCATTCTTATACAGTACAATGGGAATTTAAAGCAAATTTACACTTTAATCTTCTACCTTTGATACACTACAGTAAAAACTGAAAATGAGAACTTAAGCCTCCACAAACTTGGAGAAAATTCTGATGAGGTCTCATATTATGTGACATGAATATTTCGAATTGCTATTATGAAGTAATGCATGATTGAGTACCCTCCTTTACATATTTCTCCATTAACTATTATGCCTTAGGATTAAGGCAGCTATCTTGAAGGTGCCATACATACTGCTGCACCAAAAAAGACAGAAATTCCAGGTGCCCATGCTGAATGTTTTGGTTTCTAAGTGTCCATACCTGGACTGACTTGTGAGAGAGCTCACTGCCAGCATGCTTCATTTTGAAAACTGCACCATATTGCACCTTTGTTATTACATCCTTCCGTACAATAATACATTATTTCTCTTCTAGAATGGTGAGCAAAAGAGAAGCAATGTGTTGACAAGAGTTTAAATCAGGAAAAGTTAAGGAAAGAGAAACTAGTGAATAGAAGTGTTTTGTCAGGGGAGTATTTTAAGGATGATATCTGCAGCAATTCAGAGTGACCCTCATCCCAGGTAGACCAAGTAGACCAATTCAAGCTCCATGCTATAACCTGCTATTAAATAAATGTAGCTAAACTTTTATTGCAAAATGCATGTAGTCCCAGAGCTAGCCAAGGAAGTAAGTTTGGTCCAGGTATATATAAACACTGTAAGGATTATCATTAGCATTGATTTCTATTGTTATGTACCCATTACAAGGGCCCTGTCGAACTATCTGCTGCGTGTCTCTCAAACTATGATGAATGAGATTTGTACCAGCCCAAAAATGTTTATTTCACTTTCTTAGCTACAAAAATTATGAACTTCAACAGTACCAGCGACACAGCAAAATTCTCTGATAGCCATTGTCCATACTTCTGTATGGAAAGACTTAAAATTATAAAACAAAGAAATAGCACACAATATAAACCTCCAGATATCAAAACCTAATACTCCAGATCTGCCTGGATCAAAACCCAGACAGCAGCAGTTTTCAATGTCATGAAAAACCATGCATTGTGCATGCTGTGAACAAGTCACTTCAGTATTTCATAATCCAGATTGACATTTGACTTGAAACTATAAATATCATGGAAGTCTAATCAAAATTGTTGCAGGTGTTTCAAAATGTCTTGTAAAAATATTTGAGTAAGTACACACCTAGCAGACAGTTAGCTAACTGGCATGTTAGAATGAATCACTGCAGTGATTCTTTAATGTCTTTCTTTTAGGCAAAAGTATCCATAAGTTCCTTTCAATTTTATCTTTCAAGTTATTCATATTAAAAACCTTTCATTCATGTAATGAAGACTACAATTTATAAAGTATATGCTCAAACATCAGTTATTGCATTTTTGACAGGAAATGACCCACTGCAGTTGCTGGAGGATACAATCGGGCAGATTCAAAGCTCATTTCATGGCTGAAAAAACCACTTTAAGAGTGGTTATTGCTTCAGTTTCATTGTTTCACACCTTAATTCATATGACTTTTATGACCTCTCTAAGTGTTTTAACTTAGATATTAAGATATTAAAATACATGGAAACCACCCTTGTTACTCATTTGACTTACCCTGCCCAGAGATTTAAGGGATATTTTTCTCCAGCTGAATTCCATTCAACTTTTTTCAGTTGATTTTCATCTTCAACTGTTCTCCTCAACTTCCATTTTCAACTTTTCTTTAATAGCAGCTCATTGAAAGACATCTGCACAAACTTTTGAAAACGCTCAAGTTCTGAAGTGCTACAGTGAAAATTCACCTCAGATCAAGGGGAAAAGAGGTATCCAGCATATAAAATTAGATTCAGAACCAATACTTCATGCACCCAATATCTAGGTTATTTAATTACTAATCTGTAGGACAACTCAGCATGTTTTACACTGATTGTGTTACATTAGTCACAAAGACCTTCAGGAGACTGAAGCTAGGATATAAAGGTGCAACAGATATAATTTTCAGTAATTTTTTTACTTTTCTCATTTGTCAGATTATTCCCATACTTTGAACTGACACTGGAGATTAAGAATGTGGAACAAGCTATATACTATAGTAGTCCTTCCTATCACAGGTGTTTGGAGAGATAACTAATTAACCAGGCTCACCCACACATTAATCTGGGAAATCCATAATGTGACAGCACCTCCCAGGAAAAAAGGGCAATTATGTTGTGGTTTCCTTCTCTTCAATAGTTCTCCTTAGAATCTAATAATAGTTTCTTAACAATTTTATCTTCTGGACTTGGCTGGGAGAAGCAATAAATCAGTGGATCTTATTGCTAGCTGTCTTCTTCTCCAAATGTCTTCTTTTTGCAAAGGTTCTCAGGAAATCGCCAGAACTTTATATTCTTGGCATTTAGACATAGAAGTATTTGCCATCATGAAGGAGTCACTACACTGGCTTGACTTTACCTTTGCATTTGCATAGTCTCACATACAACAATAAGTGTATAGTAGGTTCCTAGTTCAGGTTGAATATGTGCTATTCATTAAGATGTTTCCCAAAAAGCACCCTCTTTTTTAACAGTGCCCCAGAAAATCACCTTTTCACACAGTTAGGGCTGGTACATACATAATCAGGCCCTAAGTTTGAAAAAACACTGAAGAAACTTTTTTAAAACCCTGTATGACCAATTTTTTAAAAATGCATTTCCTTCTGTCTGTAAGATACTTATATTCCTCATTCACAGCATTAGGGAACAGAATGCTGAGGTGCCATGGAAGCTAGGAATTGAATTATTTATCTGTTAGCAGGAGCAACATGCAGAAGAAAGAACAAGTTGCAAACTACTATAGGTAGGCTAGAAGAAAATATATTCCCACAGAAAAAGAACTAGAGAAAGTTCCATAAAGAAAATATTCTATCAAATGCACTGGTATAACTTCCAGCACGTAAATTCGAGCTACAGCCAGGAGCCTTTGATATCTTCTCACAGTTTTCAGCCACAATTCAAAACTTTATTCCATCAACCACAAGAGGTGGGATTTTTTCTTCACTGCTCTCCAACATTTTTCCTACATGTCACAGACTGACAAATGGCATGCTTTGCTAGGACTATGTTTCCTCACTTAACTGTAGTATCAGGAATGTATTTCAATACAACAAGAGTCTGTACTTTTTAGCTTTAAGGTATGAATCTGTCACCTTGAAAGAGCCTCCTCACAGTGATGGATGTTAATTTACTTACTGGTTATTCCAGGGTGTTACATGCTCTTGTAGCAATGGTTGGAACAAACCCACCTACTGGTGCATATTCCCTCTGCTAACAAACACTTGGCCTTTTTCTCATTCAATGCAACAGTGATATACTGCAACCTGTTAGAATACTCAGCCTATGAACAAACTGACCTCTAAAGTTCCAGAATTTATGTTTAAAAAAAAAGCCTGAAGCAACCAAAACACCTCTTAAAATATTAAAGTACATTTACGGTGAGTGTATCTCTTGCAGTTTGGTTGACTGTGATCCTTTGCATAATGGATACACTGAACATTCTGGATTATGCTTCACCTATTTTTACAATGGTAGCAGGCCTATGAGACCATAAAAGGACTGAGAGGAATGCTTGGTTTGTACCTCAGTATTACACAACCAAGCACCACAGCAGACCTGGTTAAAGCTTATGCACTCAGTAAGAATCTGGGAAATCTCTCCACCAAGGTGCCTGCAGTTGAGAACATAATCACAGCTTCTCTCCTGTTCCAGGTTCCCATCTGTCAGAACCATCTGGACTCTGATCCATTACGCACTGATTACCTGCATCTGGTACATGAAAACAGGATGGGAACAGATGCAAAGTACGTACTATACTGGAGCTAAAGAAGGTGACAAGTGAGCCACCATGATTAAAGGTTCACGTGCAGTGGCTGGAATACACTAGTCCTATCTATGGACCCATCTGTCCTATACATGGGGTCACATACAGACACAGAGCTGAGTGCTCTCTTGCACCATGGAAACAATCAAGAAAACTTATATTAAAAGTAGTAGTTCAAACCATACTTTAAGTTGGCATAAATCAATTTTAAAAAAAAAAGCAAGCCTGACCTCTTCTTACTTATTCCCGTGTTCCTGTTCTTGTGTTGTCCATTGCCCTGAGCTAACATCTGTGAGGTCACCTGCTGAATTGGGATATGAAATATATCTGGATTCAAAATAGTCTGTTCCTTGTCAGGTTAATTTCAATCTAATTAAATTCTGAATATAATTCAGTACATAATTCACCACACAGCAATGCAAATGCTTATACTGACAAAGGAAGTGAGAAACATATAGGAAGGATTGCATCTTCTAATAGTAGTTCTGTCTTATTCTAGCTGAAAGTGATCACAGTCTAATTATCACTGAGCTGTTTCAAAGCTCATCAAGATGATTTAAGAAGACAGTCACAGCCACCATGAGCAACAGTCCTCCTCATCACCCACATTCCCCACTCCCTTTCTTGTGTAAGATTTACTGAATATGCAGGTAAATCTGATCAATTCACTTATCCCACTGAAAACTAACTTCCTTATAAAACTGACTTCTGGCTGAACCACAGGTGAACTAACTGATGGCACAGTTACACAGCTGGACCAATACAATACAGTGGATGGGAGCACACATAGGTAAAACAGTTCCCTTTGGAGGCAGAACAGCTGAAAATCATCAGCTTTTTCTAAGCATGAAATGGCACTTTTACTATTCCCTTTTACTGCTCATTTGACTTTTAAGCAAAGGCTTCTAGTCCTGGATTATCAGCATTTTCAAACAAGCACTACATACAATTGTGGTACATAAAGCCAGCAGAAGCAAGTGCTAATTGTTCCCTCTCACATGGAAAGTTCTCAACAGTTTTTCACTAAGCAAGTACCTAACACTTACTCAAAACAGTTTAAATATATTAAACAATATAAATAGTTTCTGGAATAGTCCAACTAACTGCTAAATTAAAATGGACTAGACAGTAATTTTGCAGTGTTTCTCAAATGCACTTTTTTCTCTTGTGCTGCTCTATGTTTAAATGTTAAGACCCCAAAGAAGCAGTGATGTTTTTGTGCTTTAGAGCATACATATAACATGCTACTTTTCGGCTGGACAGAAAACATTTCTCAGGTTTGACTGGACAACTATAATATTTCATATTGTCAGTAGGTTTAGCAGTTTGAGCAGAAAAAACAATTAACAGTCCTTTTCCACATCTTTAGGATTTCAGCAACCAAATAGGAATCTCTACACCTATGAGGATTACAATTCTTCTGATCAGACATTTACTAGTAAAACAAATTACTAGTAAAGCAAAGATTTGCATGCTGAAACCAAAATAATTCAGGCATTAGAATCACTGTATACAACAAGCCTTTTGGATTTCTTAGCAAGGCACTGCTGTCATATGGCACAATCTGTTCCTCAGAGCTCTGTAGTGGGCCAGTTCTGTTTAATAACTTTATCAACAATCTGGACAAGGGGATTGAGTGTACCCTGAGTCACTTTGCAGATGACACTGAGTTGGGTGGGAGTGTTGATCACCTGGAGGGAAGGAAGGCTCTGCAGCTCTGCCAGGCTGAATCAATGGGCCAAGGTGAACTGTATGAGGTTTAACAAGCCAATAGCAAATCGCCAGGTCCTGCCCTGGGGTCACAAGAATCCCATACAGTGCTACGGGTTTGGGGAAGCATGGCTGGAAAGATGCCCATTGGAAAAGGACTGGGGGAGCTGGCTGACAGCAGCTGAACGGGAGCCAGTGTCTGCCTGGGTGGCCAAGAAGGTCAATGGCAGCATGGCCAGCAGGACCAGGCAGTGATTGCCCCCCTGTACTCGGCAGTGGTGAGGCCACATGTTGAACCCTGTGTTCAGTTCTGGGCCCCTCACTAGAGCAAAAGGCATTGGGGTGCTGGAGCATGTCCAGAGGAAGGCAAAACAGCTGGTGAAGGGTCTGCAGCACAAGTCTTGCAAGGAACAGCTGGGATTGTGCAGCCTGGAGAAAAGGAAGCTCAGCAAGGCTCTTATCACTCTCTACCTGAAAGGAAGTTGTAGCCAGGTGGGTGTCAGCCTTTTCCCCCAAGTAACAAGTGATAGGACAAGAGGAAATGGCCTCAAGTTGCACCAAGGGAGGTTTAGATTGGATATTAATAAAAATTTCTTCACCAAAATGGTTGCCAGGCTTTGGAACAGGCTGCCCAGGGAAGTAATTAAGTTACCATTCTTGAAGGTATTTAAAAGGCATGTAGATGTGGCACTTAAGCACATGGTTTAGTGGTGGACCTAGCAGTGCTGGCTTTACAACAGTTAGGTTCAATGACCTTAAAGGTCTTTCCCAACCTAAATGATTCTAGTTAGGAATCCATGTAAGACAAATATTTTAAATCTTCCCCTTTTCATTCTTATGAGTTATCTCATTCTCCTTTCACTAGAGATACACCACTAGCTTTTAAAGTTAATCAGCAAAGAGATAAACACATTCCTGTAGTCTCTAAAAAAATCTTCCCTAAAAATGCTTCCTCAAAGTCTAGAACATTTTTTATAATTGACCAAACAATATTTTAGCAGCTGGCTCACCTAGTAAATGAAGCTGTTATAACAAGTGACTTTATTCAAATCACTGGGACTCAGCATACAAGCTGACTATTCGTATCTTGTCCCTAAATGAGGGCATGGGCCTTTTTCTCTCCAATACAAATATAATAGTTCCCCTGGGATTTCCATCCAAATTGACTCTGCTTTGGGAAGGAAACTGAATGTTAACCTGCTGGACAGGTGATTTACAATAAGATCTCCCTGTGCAACTTCAGAAGCAGGCTCTTCAGTGCAGATTCTGCACTGTTGCAGAGTTTAGGTAGTGTTTGCCTTGTGACTAGAATGTAGATGTAGATCACCAACTGTGCCAAGTTACAGATTGAGTCAACAGAGCAGCAGTTGTTTGAAGCTGAGAACAGAATTTGAAGATTCAAACCACATTAAAAAATACCCACAGCAAAACAAGTATTCATATTAGAGCAGAAATGAAAGACTGGGAACTGAGTCTCTTTTTGACAGGTCTTTATCTCCAGATGCTTCAGCAGTAATTCTATATGATCAACTAAAATACATTTTACATGTAAAATTATCTTGTGTACAGAATATGAAAATAGATGTTAATATGAACAAAACAGATAACTGCAGTGTTCAGTGCTCTTTACGTACAGATACCCTTTTTCATCATGTTGCAAGTCTATTTCAGTTAAATGGACTGTGCAAATCAATAGCAAATTCCATTTGCTAAATAACACTTGTAAGCTCTAACTTGGCTAAGGGAATCTGGACTCAAATGATTTGTGCAAATCTACCACCAAAAACTCCATGGAAATTCTTGATTTTTGCCATGTGGTCACTGGCAGGCAGCTTTGAAAAACCAAAGACCATTTTTGAACTCGAACCTATGCATTAAAACAAAACAAAACAAAATTAGATTTAGCCAAGAGGCAAATGGTTTTCCCTAAATAAATTACTAGAAATAACTTAAGTATGCTTAGCAATTTTGCTGCTGAAGACAGTCTATTCAATAAATCAACACAATCTGAATATGATCTCTTTTTCAGGAATCAATGTGCTTGGTGATATGACTTCTAATTCTCTCACAAAGCTGTCATAATGCTAAAATCAGATGCAACCTCTTCATATTTTCTGTATTGTTTATCAGGTGGGTGGCAAAATAGCCAGTAACCACAAAAAGCTGCTGGAACAAATTTCAGCCAAACAAGTATTTTGCTCTAACAGTTAGGCCTTGCATTCACCTCTAGCTTTAGCAGAACTCCCTGTCCAAAGTGTTCCTTAAAAAGTCAAGTAGAGATACCTGTGAGGCAACAAGTCACCTTGGCACACATAATTTCTCATTTGGGAAACTGAGTTAAGCAACACTGGGCAGTATTATCTGCCTCTTCACTGGGCTGAGATCACTGAACCTTTACTAATGCCGCTACCAATGGCTCTGTTGTAGATAAGGAAACAGGTGCTGAAATAAATGCCTTACAAGACCTTAGCACAGTGGCATGACAGCCTGGGCAAACTGTCTCAAATGTTCCATGAGGAAGGTGTTGGGATTAGCTTCCAAAGGTTGTGGTCCTGACTGATACAGCACGACCACAGGAATAAAGAAAGGACTGGGAAGACTTGCCGAGTGCTCCATGAGGAAGGTGTCAGGGCTAAATTCTGAAGGTTCCTGATACATCAGAACCACTGCAATAGAGAATAGACTGAAAAGGTTTGCTGGGGATAACCTCTTTGCGGTGTGCAGGCTCTGTCCTCAGAGATCAGAGATGCCCCCTGGTTTCCACAACCATCCCTTGCTTTGTACACACTGATGCTATAGCCTTGTCCCACTCTGCTTAAAAGGTACACCTACAACTTCTGCTCTTTCATTTCCAGATTAATTTCTAAGAATTTTTTTTGTTTGGTTGGGTTTTTGTTTGTTTGTTTGTTTTGTATCAGGTAACAATTTTCTAAACCAGACCTGCCTTCAGTTAGCGCCAAATCCGACTTTTATATACTGTTGTACAAGTGTTCCTGAGTGAAAAAGCTGGCCCTGTTATGCTTTTGCTGCTTACCAGTTAGGCAGAGTCGACCTTAGCTATTATTTTTTCAATGCTCTATACTCCTAATGCACGTGCAGTGGGAAGAAACGCGGGACGCCAGCGCTTTAGTGAGAGGACGCGGGCGATAGAGGAAGGCACCGCACGAACCGGCAGGTGCAGCGCTCCGCCGCGCCCGAGGGGAGGGGCTGAGGGAGCGCCCCGGGGAGCCCGGACACCTCCCAAGCCCCAACGCGCTGCTCCCGTCCTTTCTCCTTCCCTCGCTGCCGGGAGCTGCTCTCCGCTCGCTGCCCCGTGAGCCGGAACCCCGGGCGTTTCTCGTCAGGGAAGGCGGCGCCGTGGAAGGAGGACGGCTCCGCTACCAGGGAGGCCCCTTGCCCCAGCCCGGCGAAGCCCGCCCTTCAGGGGCAGGTAGCGCATCCCGGAGGAGCTTTCTTCCTCCGTCTCCTCCTCCACCTCCTAGCGCCGGTGGCCCGGAAGGGAAGCCCTGCCCCTCCCCTCATCCAGCTCCCAGGTGGCAGCGGCCATCTCCCTGCCTCACTCCTCGCTGCCTCCCGCGGCTCCCCTCCACCTGTAGCACGGCCGCGGGGCGGGCAGAAGGCGAGTGCCCCCCGCCCTCCAGCTTCCCTCCGCCCGCCCTGCCTCCCGGGACACGGCCGCCGCTTCCTCCCGCTCCGGCTGCGGCCCTGACGTCGCTTCCTTCCAACATGGCGAGGGCAGGTTGTTGCTGCGGCCGCCGCCGCCGGTGCTGATGGAGGCGGGTGCGGGCCGGGGGCGGCTCGGGGACTGACGGGCGCCGTCCGCGCACACACGCATCGGGGGTGGGAGGAGAAGGGAGGAGAAGGTTCCGTCTTTCCTCAGCCGCGGGGGTTGGCTGTCGGTGCCGCCCGGGCCCACCCCAGGCTCCCCCAGGGGAGCCGCCGAGCGGGTGTTGGGACGCCCTGCGAGGGAGCCCTTCCCCCGCGGCCGCCGCGGCCCCTGGCAGCGCTCCCGGTGGGAGAGGCCGGTGCCCCGCTCT
Organism: Catharus ustulatus; assembly: GCF_009819885.2. Lineage (NCBI taxonomy): Eukaryota > Metazoa > Chordata > Aves > Passeriformes > Turdidae > Catharus > Catharus ustulatus. The sequence goes on along the minus strand of NC_046221.1, from coordinate 125,601,704 downwards.
CACTTCCCCGCTCCACCCTCCTCCTCTCACGGCTCGATCGCGCCCATGTATGAAGGGAAGAAGACGAAAAACATGTTTCTGACCCGGGCCCTGGAGAAGATCCTGGCCGACAAGGAGGTGAAGAAGGCGCATCACTCCCAGCTGCGCAAAGCCTGCGAGGTGGCACTAGGTGAGGCGCAGCCCGGGCGGACAAGGAAGGGGCGGCCAGAGGTCGGGGTGCGCTTCGGGGCCCGCTTTGCCTGTGCGTGTTTGTGTTGCGGGGGGGCTGTGGGGCTCCTGGGGGAATGAGGCAGAGGGGCTGCCTGGCAGGGAAGGGCCGGGGGCGGTGGGGTTGCGGCTAAGCCGTGGCACCGGTCTGGGTCGTGCAGTTCAGCCCCCCGGAGGTGTGGGCGCCCTGGGCTGCGGGCGAGCATCGCCCCTCGCCGGGAGCGGCCCCTTGCTGACAGCAGCGGCGAGGGCGCTGCGGCGCCCGCCGGGCTCTCCTCCTTCCCTCCTCCTCCTCCCCGCTCGCAGGATGAATAGGCAGACACGGAGCTGAGCTGAGCTGACCTGGAAGCAGACGGCCGGCGGGGAGGGAGCAGGTGACAGGCAGCGGTGAGGGAGGAGGGACGGGTGAGGAAGAGGGGGTGGCCGAGAGCGAGAGACAATTATACCAGGCCATGTCTGGAGCTAGTGGCCCTTCGGGGCCGGGAGGAGGGCTGGAGAGGGAGAGGATGGTCCAGGAGATGTGCGAAGGAGAGCCTTAGGCGAGTCGTTCTTGCTGGAGAAACAGCTGAGGGGGAAGAGAGTTTCCTTCATGCATGGCAGAGCTGGAGCGGCCAGGGATGATAACAGAATCACAGAGTTGTTAGGGTTGGAAGGGGCCTCTGGAGATCAAGTAGTCCAGCCCCCATCTTGTTGGATTCCCAAGATGTGGGAATCTTTTGCCTGTTTCGGGCCGAAGGAGGGGTGTTGGGTTTGTAGTGCAGCTGTGTCAGCGCCACCTCGTCTGGAAGCGTGAGGGAAGTAGCGGTGCTGGGTAGTACAAAGCACATGTAGGCATCCAATTACAGGCAGCTTAAAAGGACAACGTGGGCTTCACGATTCTGACATGAGTAGTACAGGCGGGGCTTCAACCTATGTGGCAAAATACTGACATATTTACTGAAAGACCTGTTTCATTTAAGTAATACATAAATGGACTGTGTCTCTCCCTTTCTAGTGTAATTTTTTCTGTTTTGGAGATAATTATCTTGGTTTTTTACAGTAATAATGTATGTTTCAATGGATTTGTTTGAAGAGATAACATTAAACTTGCTTGTTCTGAAAATTAGTATATAATTCGAAGTTGTTCTTTTGTCATTCTGTTAATTCATGTGTTAGTGCTTACTTTTTTTTAAAAAAAAAATCCTTTTCTTCATTTCTTTGTCTGTGAAAGATCCTGACAAAGGGAGGGGCAGAAATAACCATTCTTCAGCTATTTATTTCTTCTTAATTAAAATCAATGAGAAACGGATTTTTTCTTACATTCTTCATGTATCACTAGAGTGGTTAACAATAATCGTATTATTTATACGGATGGGATTAAATTGATTACCCTTTGGCCCTTCTGTTGACTTTAGACTGTGCATTCAAGTTAGAAATAAAACAGAGAAATGTTTTCTTATTGTTAAACTGAATTTCTATCCAGTCTGTGTGTCATCCATTGAATTAGACACTGCTATTAATCTTGTGTTTCTGCTGTACTATATTTCAGTAACTTAAGTATCATCCAGATCCCTCCAAGCATGGCTCCATTGTGTTCTGCAGATTACAAAGCAAGCCCTCTAGACTGTACAGTCTGCCTCTTGTGTCATGTAAACTAATTTGTGTGAGGAGACCCTCAAGAACACAATCCAGTGGTTTCTATCCTACAGCTTCATTGAATCCTTCTGTGGATTTAATTGGGGCTTAAATGGGAAAACAGTGTGATGTGTGTATAAAAATAATTAAGGCAGGAAAGAAGAAAGGTTGTGTGTATTTTTCGTGAACTTGAAAAATATCAGACAAGATGTTTACTATAGAGGGTTATTTAATTTTTTGTTGTTGTTGTTACAGCACAACAAAATACAGCTGGTGACTGTAAATTTAGCAATTTAGCATGATCTATTGTCTGTTTTTGTGCGTGATCGGAAGTGGCAGTATGTAACTCCTGAGCAGAGTAGTGCTCATGTCTGCCTATAAGGAAATTTTCAGAGAAAAGTATGTATCATCCATATTTCACATTCAGTACAATTGGCTGTTAAAGCTGAGCTGTGATTTTTGTAGCAGTATTTGAAATAGGATGCACATGTTGTGCTCTATCCATTTAGCTCCTCATCTGTTGAGACTGCTCTTCAGCCGGACGCTCCTTTACCATGTTATGCAAGGGGTACGGACTTATTACTCCTGAGGAATTGCTTTATTTTGAAGAGCAGCAACATTAATGATAAAAAATTTGTAGAATTATAATTTAGGGTTGAATTTAATTTGGTGTTAAGTCTGGCAAAGTCTAACTTTACAGTTTTATTTAAATGGTTTTTAAATGATTTTTTTAAATGGTAGTTAAATAAAAAGTAGCTTTTAAGAGTCATGGCAGTATTTCTGCATCTCTAAATCCATATCTCCATATCTCCCAAATCAGCATATTTTTTTTTCAGTCTGAATATTTACTTGCTTAGTCTTCACTGAAGTTGTCTGTGTGCTCCATTAAGATCTTTTTTCCAACTGCATGACTGTAGTAAAATGTTGCTTTTTATTTACTACTAATAATAGGTCAGATATTCTGACTAGTAGTTGTTACTAATTCAGGCTTTTTTTGTTTCATTCTCCAGAGCCACTATTTACATTGTTCTATCTTGTTTGTATAAAATTATCTGCCGTTAAAGTATTTGATAAACAAGCAATGATCAGAAATACAGTGTCCCTGTACAACAGGCTAACTAATAGTAACTCTGCTTTTTAGATTGAATTTAACAAGCAGTATTTTAAGAGTCTCTTATGCTCTCCTTTTGTCATTTTTAATCCCCATATGTTTTCTTATAAATCTGTTGCATTTAAATTCCATTAAGATTATGCATCACCTATTTTTAGTTTGTAAATCTTAGGGAGAAAAACCTTGCACAGCATTCCAGGCTGTGGCAGTTTGACCTCTGAACAGGTGTTGAGATGAGGTCCTTCTAGTATGACCCTTTTTCTGGTGATTAGAAGAAAGCAAACTATGGATTAAGTATTGCAACCTAAATTTTAGATGTTCTTTGGCTTTTTAACAGGGATGAAATTAAGCCTGATACTTGTAGCATCTTGTGTTTGATGGTTCATCAGTTTGTATCTGGGTTTATACAGAGCAGTTGAGTTTAACATTATCCTTTCTGAGAGGTTTTCTCTCTATTTGGAAAATACAAGATTTCCTTAGTCACCTAATGAAGTACAGCTAATTAAGAACTTTGCATTGTTTACTTTTGTAGCAACAGCTCTTAATTTGTGTAAGGAATGATTTTATCCTTGAAACTGTCCACTTGCAGAAAGTATCAGGCAGAAAGCTGTCAGAAGGATTAGATTTAGAAGCTCCTTTTCCAGTGAGTTACCTCCACTGCTGTTTCTGTCTTGCTTTTCAGCCATGCTACAGTGTAGGAAAACTTACTGTAAGCATACTGTGTTTGCATAAACAATGAAAGGTCTTGAGGGAAAAACATCCTCATCTGAACATAAAGTTTTTAATAGACTGAACAAAAGTTGCTAGTGCTTCATGACAAAATCTGAAGCATGGATTTGTTTCCCTGCAAAGGCAGTTTCAGAGCACTAAGCTGGGCAAACCAGAATGCCCTGCTTGTATAAAGTCTACTAGTTCAACTGCAAATCAGGAGTCAAACAACTCTTCCAAAACAGTCCAAACCATAAGTAGTGTGAAATGATACGGATATGTCCCTAGTATGTACTTTTAAAGAGAAGTATGCATGCGCTGCCTGGAGTTCTGGAACTACTAACTGAAGAGGGCCAAAAGTTAGTTTTAAAAGGTTCTTTAGTGCTCCTTGTATTGTTTATTTTAGTCTGTCATGCAAGGATGCTGCTGGATGATGTAGCTCTCATGTAGTGTGAAAGTAGCATCTCTGTTCAGTTTGTACAGCCTTTACTTGTATGTGTATGATGATGGGCTATAATTAGCACTTAGTTTCTCTGAAAACAGGTAATGCTTGGAGTAGAACTAACCCAGAGGTGTGAAGGTTCATCTGTGTCCTTACCTGTGCATGTGTTGGAAACTGAGTGCATTGGAAAATACCTTCCTACACTATAAGGAACAGTTAAAAATGCATTTTGAAGACCATTATTGTGTTACTGCACTGAAGTTAATTTTACTGGAGAAGTTGTGGATGAGCTAAATTCCTGTTAGTATTTTGGCTAATGCTGTTCTTGGTAGGCTACCTTCTATTTTTCATGAAAACTGGTTGTCCTTTTTTAGAAACTGGAGGTCAGAATTTTGGGAGTATTTTCTATGCTGGATACAAAGAGGTTGGTATTGCAAAATTCTGTGTTGTCTTCATGTGCTATAGGCATTTATTTTCACAATATGCAAGTCACTATTGTCCGTAAAATTTTTTTCTGGTTGTAATTGTCCTTCTGAAATGCTTATTTTTAAGCAAGGAGGATAAATGGAGATTACATGCTAGTAAAAACCAAGATGTATTTAAAAAAAACCCAAACAAACCCAAACCCCTGAAAATTGCAACTGCCTTTCCCTGCTTTTGCTGCTTTACTGAGCTTGGGCTTTAACTAGCAGGCTTTCAGTGTGGTTAAAAATCTCATCTACTTTTGCAAAGATTTAAAACTTGACTTGGTAACAGTAAGATTTGGTTGGCCCTATAAACTGTTTTCCAGGTTGCCTTTAGTATTTGATATGTAAGGATAGAATTTATGGGGCTAATTTAAGGAAGGTTGTGTGTATTTAGATACCTTGTTGTTTCAAGTGTAATCAGATCTTGGCTGTGCAGAACAGCAGTGCTGATGAGATTTAATCTCTTTTGAGAAAGGGGATGGTTGGCAGGGTATATGTAAAAACACTTTTCTAGAAAACAGGGTAGATTGTATCTGGGTCAGACAAATGTTAATGGAGAACAAATATCAAATACTTGGGTTTTGTCTTGGTAGTTAAAAATGGTATTTCTTTTAAGTACAGTAATTTCACGAATACAAGCCGCACCATTTAGACCAAAATTTTGGTGGAAACCTGGAAGTGCGGCTAATACTCCGAGGTGGCTGATTTATTAACAAAAATGTGATATCTGCTCTTACCTGGTACCGTGCCGGTCCTGTCCCGAGCCAGAATGGTTTGAAATCCGTGGTTTCCCAGTGTTCCGACGATGAACCTATCAGAGAACAGCTTATTGCCTGCCTGTGGATGATGGCATTACTGAGGGGTAGGGGGTATTATCAGGGTGAGTTCCCTCGGCGCGTTCTCTCGGCAGTTGGATAAAAGTGTGTGATACTTCTCTGTACTTTTTAAAGTGTTTTCAGTCTTGTGCGGCTGCGCGGCTGGCTGGGCTCATGCGGAGAGGGGTGGGGCGCTGGGCTCATGCGGAGAGGGTTGGGGGGGGGGGGGGCGCTGGGCTCGCGCGGGTGAGCAGGGTGGCTGTGCCGGCACGGAGATGCAGCTCCGCTCGGAACTCAGCCGCTCGCCCGCGCGGATGAGCGGGGTGGCTGTGTTGGCACAGAGATGCAGCTCCGCTCGGAGCTCAGCTACCCGCCTGCGCGGCTGAGCTGCTGTTTAAAGGCAACGCGGATCCGTTGGGAATGCTCGCAAAATGACCACACTATTGTTCCTGTCTTTCTCGACTTGTAAATAAAACTTGCAGGGAACGCTGCCGCAGCTATTTTCTGTGTCTTTTTTCACTTGGAAATAATGTTTCCGAGGTCAACAGTAAACCAGCAAGCCCCGGCGATCCACGATTGTGTTACTAAATGACGACTTTGTGAAAGTTCGCTGCGAACAAAAGTGCGGCTAATATTCCGGTGTGGCTTTTTTATTGACAAAGACATCAACGTTGCCAACACACCAGAAATGCGGCTTATACTCTGTGCGGCTTGTATTCGTGAAATTACTGTAACTTTGACTTCATCCTGAAATATGTTTGGTTAAAGCTTGTAATATTTTGAGAGTTTGAGCATTGGTTTTCATGATCTTTTAAAATTTAATCTTGAAAGACTTCAACATATCTTTGACACAGGACAGCTTTTCAATACTTGTATTCTACTGCATATTTTAGAGCCTTCATTAGAATTTTGAAACTTAAAATGAGAAGTTGTTGCCTTGTGACCAGAATGCATCTGTTTCTTGTAAGAACTATCTTTACTGTCTTGTGGGGTTTTGGTCTAGTTTCTTCCTGTATTCTTTTCAGTGTATAACTGCTATGATTGTAATCTTTTCCTTTTTTCTCTTGATTCTTACCAGCTAACAACTGTGTCATTCATTCAGGATGACAACAGTGTCTGTTCTTATGTGTCTTCTTCACTTACAAATAAAAAAAATTAGCTCAACTGTTGACAACAGTTGTACATTCCAGACTTTTTCTAGAATCCTTCAGAGAGCAGTCATTATTGAGATAATATTTTGATAAGATTTTCTAAACAAGTAAACTTGTGCAGATTTTGGTGTTTATGGGTGTTTTTTGTAAAGAGGGAAGCTTCAACCATTGGTGCTCTAGTCAGTCTCTCCTGTTCTTGGCAAACATCCTAAGTGAAATCACAGAATTGCAAAGATAGGTAAGGCTTGTCTTTTTGGGGGGCATCTGGCTGTCAGTTTGGGGGTTTTATTGGTGTTGACGCTTTTATCAGGTTGCTGATCAGTTTGTACTTTAAATGAATGCTGCCAGGAGCTTGGAAAGCAAGACCTGCAAATTTGCCCATGATTCTTGTTCTGTTCTGCAACAACCTATGGTAGATCAGTAACTCGAATAGGCAGAGGAAAAGAGTTTTGTGTTTTCTAGATCCAGCTGGAAAGCTTTCCTGTATGGTGTGTAAATTGGTGGTTTGCAGGGAGAAAATACTGTGCCTGTGAAAGACAGCTACTGTCAGTGGAGGCTTGTAGGCTGGAGGGACTTGGGAAACAGCTCTGCAGATTTCAAGGCAGGAGGGAGATATCATGGAAATACAGCTGAGGAAGAAGTTTGATAATTTTTATCTGTAAAGGAGGCAGACCTTTACTATGTGTGTTTAAAAGACAAAAATAATGTGTAGTAACTGTGCTAGTAAGATGCATACAAACCAAGAAGTATTCTGTGCATAGTTCACAGCCTGTAGTTCTTTCCCATAACTAAGTAGTAGAAGAAACTATAGGTTACATCTAGGCAAAACAGACCTTTAAGAAAAATCACATACAAGAGGTTTCCAAACAACCAGGGAAAACATAAAATGCTTCTGTGGGATTTTATAGAAAGAGATTATTGCACAAGGATAATTGAACAAATGGTAGCTGGTGTTTCTATGAAAAGCACTTAATGTGGTAACCTGAATGAAGAAGAAAGCACCTAAACTACCAAACACCACCACCATCCCCTGCCTCCAGCCTATATAATTTATAGATACTGTAATAGAATGCAGGGGAGTGTTAAAAATAATAATCAGTTTTTGAGAGATAAGGTAGACAATATTTGCTATGTGATGCTTTCCATTTTCAGTATAAATGTAGAGACACTAAAAATAGGTCTGTCAAGCCCCAAGAGTGTGAAATACCTGGCACAATTCCTTTATTGATTTCTAATCAATCATGAGATACTGAGAAAATTCCAAAGGACTGGAAGACATTTGCTACTGTGCCAGTATTGTTACAAGGATGGCCTAGGTAATTGCTAATGTATTGCATTAATGTTGATCCCAGGCAAAGTAGTGGGGTGACTGATACATATGTCAGTGAGAACACAATTGGCAATCAGCAAGGATTTGATAAAGATTTTACAGTAATTTTTAGAAAAGGCAGGTCCTCTACCAGTTTCAGAGTTTGGGTATAGATTATAAGGCATTTTTACCACTTACTAGTCTTCTGTAATTATGTTCTTCAGAGCTTGACTTTAAATGATTAGAAGTAAAAATTGCCAAACTGGTAGAAAAATGGTTGATGACATTTCATTTGAATTTATAAATACTAACTAATTTTGATGTGAGGGGGTATTTTGTGATTTTTGGTTGATTAGTTTGGTGTTTTTCCCACCCTTTTTTTCATGTTGCTTCTTTCCAGTCTACCCTTGGTAGCTTTGAGGTATTCTTCTTGGTGTTGGAGATTTTGCTCAGGTTTCTTCAGGAGTCTCTGGATTTGGTGATGATTGCTGGTTTTCTTGAATTTGAAGTTTTAAATGTCTTAGTAGGTCATGAGGTTTCAGTTGGGAGGCAGGAACTTCTTTTGAAAGAACTTGTGGTCTTGAGGAAGCTGAGCTCTTGTTACAATGCTGTGGTCAAGAACAGTTTAAAAGCTTGGATAGGGAATGTGGAGGTTGTACTAACTCTGTACATTACACAACTTAGAGCTGTTTTGTCATGCATGGATGGGTTTTTTGTCTTAAGTCCACACTGTTTATTTTAGAGTTGTATAAACAGTTTAATAGCATAACTACATTTTTCCAAAACCAAAGGTGTCTTTTGATAAGACATTTAGGGCATGATTGCTTTGGACTTTTTTTTTTTTTTAATGACTTTCAGAAGGTTTGATTTTTTTTTTTTTTTTCTCTTGTCCCTCTGTTTCTGGTACTCTATCATGTATACTCACTTGGTACAAGATGGCATAGTTATTGATGTTATGCTGTTTATTACTTGGTTGTTTTCAAATGGTTTATGTCTGCTGTTCACTGCTCTTCAGTGGTTTTTTTTTTCATTTCATGCATTTCTTATGTTTGAAAAACTGTATTTTAAAGATAATTGAAGTTACTTGCCCTTGAGATAAATGGGTTTATTCAAGCTCTCTTTTTTTATCTAGTCAAACACAGAGAGAGATAAATTTCAAGAAAATGATCCATTATTAATACCAATTCTGCACATACTGCCTTTAGCACTTGCTGTTCTAATAATCTCAACAGGTTTGTAATGTTATTCCTACTTTTCAGTTAAAAATAGAAGTGTAATTAGGTTTGTAAATATTTCACATGAAGATATTTTAGCCAGTGCTGGATCCAGGAATGTGTTGTTTCTTTCTTTTTTTGTTGTTGTTTTTCGCTTGAAGTCACTTGAAGTGACTCCCAGGTGTCAGTTTGCACTGCAGTTGGTTTAAATGACCAACATGCTTCAACATTGCAATGTGCAGCTTTGCAGTTTGAGAGAAATGAGGGAGGAGATATTTTTAGACTTTGAAATTGAGATAAAACTATTGAGGTTTAATTTAGACAGCATTTTATACTATAGTCTAAGCTATCTGGCTCAATAATGAGGTAGACTTTGAATTTCAAATGTGTAAATTAAAAATAAGTAGTGTGCCACTGGTGTGATTTCTGTGGTAGCTTCCCACTGTATTTCAGTTTTCAAACTGTGCTGCAAATTGACGCAGATCTACTTGCACAGAGCAGTGTGCTTTTAATGCAGTTGTAAGAATAAACTAGGGGGAGTATCCTTCCAAGTGAAGACATTTTTTGCAAAGGTGGGGTTCTGTTGTGTGTAAAACTAACACACTGCTGCATGCCTGAGAAGTGACCCTCCAGGTGTTAACGGTGTCTGGGTGGTACTGTTACCTGGACTGAGAGTGCAGCAGGCAACATAAAGTCACAGAGTTCCTTCTGATGCTCAGGAAAGCTGGAAAAGGCAGAGTATGAACTTGCTTAATTTGGCTGATGGACTATGATGTGTACAAGAATGCTGGCATGGGTCTTGTGTGGAGTGTAGGAGAGTGGATAGGAATAAATTAACCTTTGTTACCATTATTCTGGAATTGAAACAGAGCTTTATAGCCTTAAGTAAAATAGCTAGACTAGAACAGCTGCCTTTGCATGGAAGTTTGAAAGCTGGATAAAAACTGTCTGAGAAGTGTAATTAAAATTTTCTTCTCCTACATCAAAATAAGACACTTGAATGTTCTCTACTTGTAATTTAAGACATGAAACCTGATTTTGTGTGATTATGCATATAAATAGATCCTAAATGCTTAGAAGTTTGCTGTAAAGAGAAACAGGTTGCTTTAAAATTGTACCTAACACTGTAGTTAGTGATGTTTGGAGAAGCTTCAGGTTTGTATCCGAGCTCCTTTTCTCTTCCTCTTGGCACCTAAGTTTGACCTCCATCCCTGAGTCTTGCTCAGAACAAAATCCGTGTTCAAATTATTTACAGCCTTTTATATTGAAGGAAAGGCAGCACCTTCTTTGTTCACCTTCTTATCACATGAAAGCTGAAGCTGCTGTCTGCTTGATTGCTGTCCAGCCCTTTCAGTGGTGAGCTTGAGGCAGGTGGCAATTTATTTGACTGACTACTGTAGTTTGTAACAGTTTTTATTTAACTGTAATTACTTTTGCTTTCTCTTTCACTGATTTTGTGCCACTCCTGCTTGTTCTTTAAGAGCACTTTAGGACACATGGTTAAGAAAAAACGTGTAAATATAACTGTTGTTAAATAAAAAGAATTTGCGTCGTCAATGCACGTACATTTTTCATACTACATTTAGAACTATGGATCCAATGGATCTGGTAAATATGGAACTGAATGCCTGAAATTCTTCATGGCTTGGTAAGCAGTGGTAAAAGCACTTTCTTGTAGTATGGCTGGCAACATGAGTTAAGGTTAATAATACTTCAGTAGAGTTAATAATACTGTGCAGTAATGGCCTTTAAGTAGCCTTCCAATTGCTGCCTTATGGGCATCTGAGAAAAGGAAGAATAGTTGTCATATGAGTAATTGTCTTAATTTATGCAGTCTGAACTTCAGAAAAAAATTATTTGATGTAAATAAAAACATGGAAAATGAAGATTTAATTGTATTAATAATTAATGCATATGTGCTGTACTGAAGGCAGTCACACTGGAGCTTTCAATAATACTCATATTCTTACTTGTGTTCTTTCAAATATCTTAGTGTGAGCTGCTTCCTGTATCAGCACTTCATGAAGAAATAGGACTTCAGTAACAGTATAGTCATCTTGAATGCTTCATTGTCCCGGTTTAAAGGGACAGTATTACCAGGAAAAGGGAATTCAGGAACTCGCAGGCACAAAAAAGGTATAGGTTGGGAATAACAGTTCTTTACTGAAATATTTATAAGACAAACAAAAACAGCATCAGCTATACGAAAGAAAAAAAACAGTGACAGAACAGAATGGAATTCAGTCCCAGTCCCTTTTTCAGTCACCGATGGCTCTCCGATGGACCAGGGCGGGCGGCTTCTTAGTCGCGGCTGCTGCAGGGGCAGGGGAGGGGGCCAGGTGGCTTCACCGCCCCAGGTGGAAGAAAAGGTGAGGAAGGAAACTCTGCTCACCGTGGGCGTCCCAGTTCCCAGTTGTTCAGAGGAAGCAGGAAGCTTAAGCAGTCCAAATCCAAGAAGCCTGATCCGATCCCAGCAGGAGAAAAAGAACCTCTCTCCTCGAGTTCGACCGGCGAGCTGTAGAGTTCTCCTACCCCCAGTGTCCTCTTACTTGCCGAAAACAAAAGCAGGACTCCACCTTTCCCTAATGGGCCATCATTGCTTCAGCTAGTCCTTTGTCTCCAGCTCTTAACGGCTAATAGGAGAGCCATCCCGGCTAGCTTAACATAATAATGGGAAAAAATTTCTAAACCTCGCCAACCCACAACATTCATTTAAAAGAGCTGACATCAGGACTTCTGATTTAAAAGTTGAGCTTTGTAATACAAGTTCAAATTTTGTTTGGGTGAAAGTTACAAGCTTGATATAGTTGTAACCTTTTTGGGGGGCATACCACATAAAAATAAACTTAAGTCCATACTTCATTGCTGTCCTTTTTTGTTTCCTCTATCAAATATAACTATGAATTATGAGTTTTGTAAACAATCATTATTAAATTGTAGTCTTCTGACCATCATCTTGTAGCTGGAAAAGATAATCATTTTCTTGTAATTCAGAGCTACAACAGGAGGGAAATGGCTTAGTGTTCTTTTAATTAGAAGGTTACCAGTAGTATAATTCATGTATAGACTTACATGTGACCTTTAAAGTTTTAGTGTCTGAAATTAATAAGAGTCTTGCAGTTCATGTGTTTTGTTGCTTTCGAAGTTACTGTAGTGAGCAGGCTACTCTATGGGAGTATGATGGGGGTTTGTTTTGGGAGTTTTTTTGTTGCAATTTCTTTGAGTATCATGGACTTAAAATTACCTGTATTTAAGTCTGAAATAAAGGTTAGTAATCTTCAACTTTTAAATTGTCATTTAAACGACCCATTTCGAAAGGGTGAAAGAATAATTGCACTCAAATATCTACAGCAAGGTTAAAAATAAAAGTAGATTTTTCCCATATTACGAAGGGTTCTTTTAATTTCTTAAACCTGAGCGCTGCACAAGACCTTACTGTCCTTGGTTGTATCTTGGTTTTGACAAATCATGGTTCTGGTCATTTGACAGAACAGAAATAGACCTCATACACATTGAAAATATTACAGTAAATGATCTTCTGTGTTGTCAGGAGGATAATTTAAAAGCCTGAAGATTCCCTTTTTGCAGGGTATAGGAAGGGTTACTACCCATAGTTTGATCAGCTTTAAACCTGGATTTTATTAAAAATATATTCTAGCAGTCAAAATAAATACCTATTTTGAAATGAAGATGCTCACATGACTGGTTTATTCCATTTAATACCAGGATTTCTTTTATTCCATGAATCTGTTCTGTATGTATATTACAACTATTTAGTATGTTGTATAATTGTGTTTATGGAGGGCACAGCAGAGATGTAATTACTTTTACTGCCTTGGGTAATATGTGAAACTTGTATGTGATAGTAGTTTGTGGTAGCTGCCTATACTTGAAAAAATGTATGGAATAAGAATGCATCATCGCTGCTTTGCATGTGTCCTTACTCCTGAAAAAAAAAACTGAAAGAAATGTTCAAAGCATCATGTTATATGACAAAGTCTGCTGAAGAGGTGGGCTGTGTGAAGAGGGGACACGTAGCTTTTGTTCATACTGCCAAATGATCCAGAAACAAGACTGAGAAACATAATGACAGTCTTGTTCTGCAGCAGCAGCCCGTCTTTGCCAATAAATACACCACATTAGTAAAACATTTATTTCAGTCTTCATTTGTCACCAACCAAGCAAATGTCAAATTGAGCACAGTAGAAAATAACAGGAGTCTGAAAAAATAGTTTCATCAATAGGTAACTCTGTCAAAAAGGCATGAATGTTTGCTTATATATGAATGCCAGAAGTCTTTAAAAATAGTCAGTTGAGAAAGTATCAGTGGTTTTAAAATAAGGCTGCTGCCTTAGGCCAGGAATGAGAAGGGATAATTTGTGGAAAATTCTTAATTCCATAGTATTAATTATAAAGGTAGGAATGTTTAATTTGCTATACTTGACAGAAAGCTTAGTCATGGTAGGTAAATGCATTCAGCTGCATTGACAGGTAACACTGAGTTAAGATGCATTGAGCAGCTCTTGTGTCCGTCTTGAGCAGTACCCAGGAACTGGTTTAAGATACACCAGTTGAGGAACTCACTTGTAACAGTGAGCAGTCTCATCACTCCATGCTCAAACATAGTCTCCAAATCAGCTTCATAGCAGTCATGAGAAAGCTCACTAAAGACCATTTTTTATGTCAAAAAAACTAACGTGAGATCGAGGGATGAAAAAGGGGAGCAAAATGCTTAGAGCTGATTGTCAGGTGTACTCCTAGCAACTAGTGAATATCAGCTATTGATAAAAGCTCGTCAAAGCTTTGTGATAAAGCCGCTATGAGCAAATAGCAAAGAAAACACACCCATATCCATATTGCTTGTAAGTGATAATGGTATCACAAAATTATTTCAGGAATATAAAGGTACTGAAGAAGATGAAAATGCATTATTTACCTTTTTGCTGTTTGTGGAAGAAGCTGAGGAAGTTTCCTATAGAGGAATGAAACGAATGATTTGCAAAAAAAAAAAATCTCAATTTGAAGTCTAAAGATCCTATTAACTTACTAGTATTAAGAGTTTTTAAAGGACCTCAAGTCTGAAATTGCTGTATTGTTTAACATGTAATATTTTTAAGAATATGAATTAAATTTCATTAATTGCTAACAAAGGAATGGGAGATGCTAAATGTGATTAGAGCCAGTGGTTTGTTGTTTTTTTTAGAAAAGATGCCAAGAGTATGGGGATGAAGAAATCTTGAAAGCTTCAGCTTGGGCAAGTCTGAACTGTAGCAAAGAATGAAGTTAATGGAGAAGAGAATGGATGTGTGTGCTGTGGTGAGGAAGAATTGGTATGGAGGGGAAGCCTATCATCCCAAATCTGAAGGGCAGTGTCACTGAGTATATAGATGAGTGTAAGGTAATACAGTTTTACAGTGAACCTCAACCAGGTTACCCAGCCAAGGTGCCTGAACGTACTGAGCTCTCAAGGATTACATAATCTGTTTTCCCTACAAAGAGGTGTTTCAGTTCTATAGAGGTTTGTGGTGTTTTGGAGCCAGTTGTGAGGTTACAAGGGTTAATTAAGGAAAGTACTTAACAGAGTGAAAACAACCTGCCATAGGCAGCAGTTGTGCTGTACTGACCCACTCCTTGATCAAAGGACACTGGTTGGGTGCTGCTAAATGCAGACTGACTTACACGGAGAAGAAAACTGTGGGTGCACAAACATAGGCTCTAAATAAGACTTACATCTGTCAAGAGGGTGCATGGCATTGAATTACTGTGACTGATTCTATCAAAATATTGATTCCTTTGTCAAAACAACAAATAAGAAAACAGTAGAGAGAAAAAATGAAGCTGTTAGGCTGCTTTATAAAGATACCACATGTTCTATGTGCAGTTTTGCTCTCTGCTGCCTGCTTGATATAGAAGTCAACAAGGATGATTGAGAGTGTGGAATGTCTTGCAGAGGTGATCAGGCAGACTGCTTCTTGTTCCCTGAAGGGAAATAAATGAGAGATGGAAATAAAGGAAGTTTGTAAAACTGTAAGTGGCATAGACATGAAGAGAAATAATTGATGCAAGTACAGAAATCTTGTAAGGAACTCAGCCTTTTTAAGTAAAGCAAAAAAAGTTCTTTCCTGCAGCTTGTAATTGCATTCATCCCAAAAGTTAAAATGGTTTGAAAAGTGATTAAGTGAAAATTTAAGAAGGGTTGTCAAACCTGCAGGAACAGTCTCTGCACAGGAAGAGTGCAAGCCACAGATGGCTAAATACTGGTAGGAGGGAACTATTGCAGCATTCCTGCCCTGCTTTTGTAATCTGCATTTACTTGAGCATATGCTGTTAGCCGTTCCTGGAAGCAAAATGAAGACTGGATATCAAGGCTTTAAGAAAAACTTGCTGTTCTTGTCTCTTTCTGTCCGATACAGTCAGATATTTTTAGATTTAATTTCTGTGTTTGTTTCGCAGTTCTAAAAGCTCTCATGAACTTTATTTAAAAATCTGGTATAGGGTTACTCTGTTCTTGTTTGCATCTTTGGACACTGATCTGCTTAGGTATTTCATTAAACATTCTGTGTCCATCAAACTTTATTAGATGCCTTCATTCCTCTTGTTTGAAATTTATTTTTCTACTATGTCTGCACATTATGATGAAATAACTTGTGAGCTTGGTAGCTCAGAAGTTCAGATCTATGATCTTTTTTATTTATGTAGGAAAATGCATGGTTAGCTACAAAGCAAAAAAAATTTCTTCTTAATTAAATGGGCTGGAGCTACTGCATACAAATTCCTGTCTTATGACATGAAATGACGATTGAAAATACTGATGTTCTGGGAATGGCATTATGAAGTGAAGATACACTAATTCTAGAATTAAACTTTGCATGTAGGTGTAAAAAGCTATGTTGTATCTGAAGTAGGAAGAACAGAATGCTTGTATAACACAAGGAGAGCTCAGTTGTTGCAGAATATACTGTAGCTTGATTTTTCCAAGTTAGGTTTGGTTAGGCCTTAAAATGTTAATTCATAAAGAACCCAAGTACGTAAGTGAAAACAGTTTTTGTTTCTTTTCAGTTTCTGTGAGTTAATGTAACTTCAACACTTTATGCATACGACTGTAATACTGTCTTTAAAATACGAGGGTATTGGTGCTGAGTAGAAATTAAGAAACTGACTTTTTGACTTAAATTCATATTTTTTGCTACTTCTGTTACTACATTGTTCATGCTGTCATGAGAGCATAACCTCTTGAAGCAGGACACCTTGAAGAGCAAGATGCCTGGGATTAGAGGCCTTCATATGTATTTGATCTCCTGTATTCCATAATTTATTCAGCTCTCTGCTGGCTTTGGAGAACGCTTGGTCAAATTGTGAAGCAGACATCCTGGTCCATCTGCTACATAGCTTCCTCGGCTCCTAATTGCAGTGACAACTTGCATTTACAAGAGGTCAGGCAGACAGCATGCATAAAAACATGCAGGGAGAAACATCATATGTATCAAACTGAATTCCTAGCTGGAATGCAACATTTTGTGTTTCTGAATATAGGTTCAGTTGAATGTTTGGGATAATTTTTCAGTTGTGAATGCACAAACTGTTAAAATGGTAATTGCGTATTCAGAGTTAGATGCTTAAGAGACTTGTTTCTGTTAAACCTTCTATTAACTGCATTGCTTGACTGCAAGTGAGTGTGCAGAAATTCCTCTCTTATAGGGGTGGATATGGTGGAATAATCCAGCAATTGCCTTGCAGAGGGGTGAGATAATTTCGTACTATCAGGTCTTTGATTTTTTTTTTTTTTGAGTTAGACTATTTATGTCTGCCTGCTTTGAACTTAAAGGTCAAACTTAAAGATGATCTTCAGAGAGAAGCTCATTGTGTCCCTTCAGATGAGATACAAATCACAGGATTTTGTTCTAGATGTATTTCATTTCAGATAAGCTTTTGCAGGCAGATGGAAATGAATTGATTAAAAATGCTGTCCCTACTTCAAATGTAATTTTGCCTGCAAAATTTGTTTCTACCTCTGACATACTTTTTTTTTTCTTTTTTAATTATTTTTATTTTTTGACAGAAACCCACACTTTTCCAAGCAGAGGAATGTACTTGAGTTTCTCATTTTAAGAATTAGTGAAACTAAGCTGTACAGTTCAAGGAATGGAAAGAGGAGAAGCCAAACTTGATATGAAAAGTCAAAATGTGTATTACTACAAACTTGTTTTCTTTGTAAGACATGATACTACATTTCATATTTGATAGCTTTCACCAGAAATGTTATGTATAATCAATTATGTTACATTAAGTTTGCAGAAGAAGAACTGAGGCTGCTTTTGACTTTTCTAAATTTCAGAGGGCAGCATTTCAGGCTGCTGTGGCAAATCAAGAATTATTGATGACTCACATTCTCTAGAAAAAGGCAAATATGCTTCACAGTTTTAACAACAGAGCTATTGGTTTCCTTGTGGCTTGGAGGAAGCATAAACCCACCATACCCAGAGAGTGTCTGCAGCCCTGCTCTTGCATGCAGTGCAAGCTACAATTCTGCTGACTGGAACAAATAACCAAGTGAAGTAATGAATGCTTGAGAAAATTGATAGGAGGACTGGATGTACTGGGTCTCTCTGCAGAGAGACTATTGAGAATTTCTGTCTGTCCTGATTTTTCACTCTGTTTTCTCTTTGATGAATATGCTGACAAACTAATGTGTGCCATCAGTTGACTCAGGTAAACAAGAATTGGGTTGAGTCCCCTTATTTTGCATGAACTATTCTAGAGAGACTGGTGGAGTTACATATTATTTCAGACCATTAAATTCTACCATCCTTTGAGGCTTAGCCTTGCCCCCCCCACCTTAAATTTGAAACTTAATTCAATTAGTAGATTCCCAGCTCTTTTTAGGGGGATTACAGGTGTCTGCAGGAATTCACACAGAGTGGTTTGTAATGTTGGGTTGCATTGTCAGAGGTGGTGCAAATAAAGTCTCACTTCTGGCAAGAATTATGCTGATTGTAATCACTGTTACTGAATTTATGATTGGCAGTCAGTTTCATTTACTTTGTTATGTGCTATGTTGATGGCAACTATGCTTCCTTGCAAGAATATTTGAAAAAATCAGTTCCTGAGGCAGAGAAACTGCTTTTTATGGTTTGTTTAGGTTTTGTTTTGTCTGTTTGTATCCACAGACTTGCAATGCTTTTCTTAATCCAGCATATGCTATTTTCATGAGAGACAATGGGTGAGAATTTTTTTGTATACTGATCTGTATACTGTTGCACTTGGTGAAATTGCTTTTTCTTTAAATTTAGTTATTTTGACCTAAATAATTGCAGTGTACTCTTTGATCAAACTCTTGTAGGGGGTCTGTCTTATTTTCTGTGTTTCTCTGCAGTATTTTGTCCTCTCATATTCTTTACTAAAGAAATAAATGAGCTCCCTCATTGCACATTGTCATGTTTCCATGTTGAATTTAATTTTCTGTTCTGTTATTCCAGTCTGTTATAACTTAACAACCCATATTTCCCCAGCAGTAGCAGTAATGCTGAGTAAAGGATTTGTTTTCTTCCCCATCCTGTAAAACCAGGGGTAGGAACTCATCCATGTTGTGAGGTTTGTTTTTTTTAAAAAGTACTTTAAAATTTGAGTTGAAAACATCAATATTTATGTTCTTAATCCAGTTTTACTTTGTCACAGTTTAACTAGCAAAGTCCCTCTGCAATTCTATAGCAGGTGTGCAAGGCAGTTGTAATTGCTTAATATAGATAGATGATGCAGCCAGGAGGAAAGAGATGTTAAGTAGCAACTGATTTTTTGCTGTTCAACACACTAAACAGCATTGTAAATTTTTGTTGCTGAATAGTCTTCGTTTGTTCTGAGTAGTAGTTGACTCGTTTATGTGCATAGCATTGTGTGCTACCTTCTTTCTTTAAGCAGCAAAAATTACGAAAAAAGTAATAAAAACATCTGAGTGAAGTTAGTTTATGCTGTTTTTGAAATGTGCTGCCTGTCTCCATTTGAAGAGTTGTTGTTGTTCCTATGGATGTGTGTAGCCTATAGAAACAGAACTTAACATGACTCACAAGTGTTTTAATACATCACATGAGAAAAGAGCCAGAAAAACTATATACATTGTAACTATGAAGAAGAATATACAGCTGCAGGCTTTACCCTCCTTATGTGATAAAGAAACATTATTGTCCTGTCAAAACTTTACTTCATTACAAAAATAGAAGTAATGTTGATGAGACATAGTGGGTAGGCTTCATACAGTTTTGCAGTATATTTATTCCAGTACGTTTTTTCACGTACACTGCAATGGGCAATTCTGTTCCAGCTTTTCCTTCTCAAAATGTGATGCACATGAGGTATGGCAACTCAGAGTCATGTAGATCTACAGTGAGTTGAAATAGCTCTCTGACCTAATGAAAACTAAAATTGTCAGGCTATTTAAACACAGTGCCTTGGTGGTTATTGTGTAAGGAGATTGCAGATACAGACAGTGGAATAGGAGGAACAACTGTTTTTTGATGTCCACCCTCAGATAGACTGGATTAAAGCACGTTGGAAAACCGTCTCTCTAGGCAAGACCCTTTTTACAGTCTGGTTAGGTGACTGTATTTGGTAAGCAACCAAGCTGGTTTTATGTTAATGGACCTTTTCACTAACTTGTGCCACCAGTCCTGAGCATGGAACCAATTCACAGAGGTTGTGAGAGGAGGTGCCAAAGGCTGGCACAAGATTTTTGAAAGGTATGCCCTGCTTGATTAAATTAAATACACAAGTTATTCTTTTAACTGTTTAAAGATGTAAATAAAAAGTCTATTTCCATTCTTTAAAATTGATCTAAGAAAAAACACAAATTTGGATGTGACTAGGAGTTTTCTGTAGATTTAATAAAGGATGACCCATATAATAATGAGGGGAAGCAGAGGATTTACTGCTGTAGGAAGTGAGCTTTTCAGCCACATTTTAGAAAATAAATGCTATTAAGAATGACTGTAGTTCAGTAATCCTTGGTAATGTGTGACCTATATGTGTGTCACCACTTCTCAAGTAGTGAAGCAACTTGACAGTAGTCTCAACTTGGTTTAGCAAATAGAAGGATTATTGCGGGAAATCCAGTTATAAAACCCCACTGGACTGAATTATTCTGTATTAATTTTAAACAGAATGAGACCACTAGAGTAGTTCCGGTTTTTGTATAGATTTGCCAGTGATTCTGTATTTTAAAATGTCACCATCTAATAAACTGAAGGAGCAGGTACTAAGTTTGACTGAACCAAGACAGGTTGTGCATTCAGTTTTCTAAATTTATGCTGGAGTTGCACATTCCTGAATGGTGAATTGTGATCAGGGCTGGGGAGAACCTGTAGCTCTTTATTAGTGCCATCTAAAAATGGCTAAAAAGAAAACTGAGAATAAAGGAGAAGATTGCTTCAAAGATTAAAACAAAAAACAATAAGGAGCATGAGACAGAAGGACTTTTGAAGTGCAGATTTAAAAGTAGAGAAGCACTTGGACAGGATTTGCTGCAAATCTGTAGCATATCAGAAAATACAGCATGGGAAGTAACAGCAGGTATTGTTCCTTTACTCTGTTAGCACTCTTCCTAAGGGATTAGTGTCATCTAAAGTTGAACCATCCTACCAAAGTCTGTGTTTGTGACTTTTGAATTTTGACTTTGTCTATATGTGCGTGTAAGTTATTTCTCTACATGATTCAAAGGTTATTACTCCATGTTTTTCAAAGACAGTGAGATATGACTTCTCATACCAAGGAAGCGTTTCACTTGATTAGAGGGTAGAGCACAAGGAGAGTTTACATGGAATTTCATCAACAGTTATCAGATTCAAAATACAACTGCTGTTTGTTTAGAATGCTACTTCTTAAATTAACCTGCTTCCTTGGTTACTCCTTCAATACCTGTAAACATGCAGTTGCAACACTATAATATATTGGAATGGAAAGCAAGTGGAACTGTTCAAATATACTCCCGAGATTTTTTTTTATTATTTGTCTGTACAGAAATTATTTTCTGTTATATAAATGCTAAATGAAGACCACAGCAGTGATTTTCTTAAATCTGCACAGAACTTTGCTGTTTTCTCTCCCTGTGCCCTAGCTATGTAAACTGTAATTCTACAGACAGAAGAAACTAGGTATAATGAAAAGGTGTAATTAACCCCAGCAAGATCCAGTAGTTGTACACAGGTGTGAATAAACTGTAACTGAAGGCCTGTGCTAAAGTCTGGGCTCAGGAGTTTTGAGACAGAAGAAACACTTGTGACATTTTACAGTGGGGATAATGTGCACAGGTAAAATTTACACTTTGATAGTATATTGTGCTTGCACTTGCGTTTCTTCCAGTCCCATTTTTCTTTAGGTTAGCTGGATTAAAACAGAACAAAAACTGCACCCTAAAGGCCTAGTGCCACTATCAGCCTCTTCTAGGACTCCCAAAAATAGGCTTTTTTTTGTCTGTCTTCTAAACACTGTGTTGAAGAGGGTTTGAGGGAAAGGGAGGGGAGATATCTGTTCATCCTGAAGGGTATGATGGAAAAAGCTATATATGGGATTTAGAGGAAGCCATAGTTGTGTGATATGTGTCTTGGGAATTCCATTTAAGAAACAATTTCAGTTTTTGTAATGAGTGGTTTGTTCTGCAGGCAACCCAAAATATTGATCATTTCAGTACTGTCTTCCTGTAATGATTTTGCACACACTATTACCAGTTTTAGGCAGGTCAACCTGATTTGATAATCTAGGGAAATACTAGGTAATCTAGGTAAACTAAACTGTTCCATTTTTCTGCTTGTTTGAGATCCCAGTGAGGCTTTTTATAAAGCTTTCATTTTTTGTCTGTTTGCTATTGCGTATTCTGATACCCCATTGATGTTGCAGATAACTGTATTAAAAGTTAATGAAGTTAATTACACCTCTAATTTAAGTAGTAATTTAACTGCTAGAGATAAAAAAAAACCAAACAAACAGGTCAGGAAAATACCCTAATCTGAATTTTACAGTTTTCCATACCTCCGTAGTATGTTTCCTTACACTCCTTTCCAATATGTAAAGAAACATACTGAAACCAGGATAGTTCACGTTCAGAGGCAGTGACACAAAGGCTCTATGAGAGCAAGAAGAGTGGTCAGCTGGAAGCATCAATAAAGTCTGTGTGTGCGTTCTGGATACTGTCTCTTGGCAAATCTTAAGCTGTGTGGAAGATTTGTAAGTGGTTTAGATGTTAGGGATAATGTTTGGGTAAAAGCAAGTGCTAAATTTGCAGCTTGTTATTCTTACATAAACTTACTGTTTTTGCTTAGATGTACTGACTTAGCAGAAATTGCTCACAGAGAGCGTCTCTGGATTATAATTTCTTTAGATTAGTGGAGTTTGAGTTAAAAACAGCTGTGTATTTTTTCAGTTCCATTATTTGTGCTCCTTAGATATAATTATTTGAGGTTTTTTTTCTGAAGTCTGTTAGTGCCTTTTGGGTGTTAGTACTTTAGCTGAATAGGCAAGAGATTTTTTTACCCTGCTTAAAGCTAACAGTTATCCAGTAAATATCCAGTAAGTTTGAGATGTTTCCTAAGAATATATTCAAATAATCCAGTTTGAGGAAGAATGTACTCAGCATGATCTGTTGAAATTTCATTTCATTGAAGGAGAAATTGTTGGTTTTTTTCTTCCTGTCACATTTATATGGCTTTGCTACTCTAAGTTCAAACTTGGTATTGTTTAAAAATTAAACTGTTACCATATGTGTAATAATCTTGTTACGTAGTTGGAAGTGTAGTTAATTAAAAGTTATCTTCAAATAAATATGGAATTTCTAGTTTTGTGTTACAGTGTTTTTGTATACCTTGACATGGAGAAGGACATTGTCAATATTGTTAATCAGGGAAAAAATGGGGTCCTTTAATAATTTAGTTGCCACAATATTTTGTATGGTTCTGGAGACATTCACTAGAATACTAGAATGGAAGAATGCAAGCAAAGTCAATTCAAGCAAAGCTTTAATGTTTTAATTTGATCCACCTTTTTTTTTAAAATATAGATAGTGATGCAATTTAAATTCATATTCACTGCTTGTTCCTTGGATCTTATCCACCTGCTTTGACTTGAAAGAATTGAATGCAAATTGCTTCCTTCTCACAGTAGTCTTCTATGGTATCAGTCATGTGAACTCCAAACATTGACTTGTTTCCTTGAATTATTGCAACCTGTGCTGCTTTGGATAGTTATACCTTCTGATTACCCAAGACGGTTATTATTCTTTAAAATGACACTGCTTACTGTCTTGAATTTATTATATATTTAATAAGCTTTTATTCCAATGCTTACACTGAGTGTTAGGCTTCAGATGTGCAGATCCTTGTGGAATTAGGAATTATGCATGTACTTCTCTAGCAGGTAACATCAGTTGTTTAGAACAAGTATTATAGGAAAGTAATATGTACCGTAATTTCACGATTATAAGCCGCACACCCGAGTGTCGGCAAATTTCTCTTCTTTGTCCACATATAAGCCGCACCTGATTATAAGACGCATGTTACAATACAGAGTGTGATAAAAGGTATCTATTCTATCGCCATCTGTTGAGGGTGGGGGCAGTGGTCTTTATCTCCGCCTCCACAGGGCCGGGGCCTGCCCACTGCCACTCCGCCCCGCCTCCACCTGGCAGCCATGGCCCTGCCGGCTCCCCCCCTCGGCTCGCAGCTCTCACTTCTAGGTAGGCAAATTTCTGAACTTTGTCAATCAGATAAGGCGCACCGGACTATAAGGCGTACTTCCGGGTTTGGGGGAAAATTTTAGTCAAAAGGGTGCGCCTTATAGTCGTGAAATTACAGTACTTCATCCCATTGGAAGTTGCTCCAACCAAGGGGAAGAGCCCAATAATTCTTACCAAAATAAAAACAGAGGTTTAGGGACACTAAGGTAACCCCTTTCTCCACTGGACTCCAGAGGAAAACTGGATTTCTCCACATCACCACTGGACCTCTGGAGGGAATCTGCACCTTCTGCAGGAGCACTGCTTCAACTGAATCACATTTGCAAGAGGATGCAGCCACCATTTAATGGGACTGCTACCAACACCCTGCCTGACGGGGTGTCAGGTTATACTCTGACTTTGTCAGGGTTTGGAGTTTTTTCCTTTGTAGTCCTGTATTTCTATTTTAATTTCTCTAGTAAAGAACTGTTATTCCTAATTCCCGTATCTTTGCCTGAAAGCCCCTTGATTTCAAAATTATAATAATTTGAAGGGAGGGAGTTTACATTCTCCATTTCAAAGAGAAACTCCTGCCTTTCTCAGCAGACACCTGTCCTCCAAACTAAAACAGCAACTTTTCGTTCTTTGTCCATATATAAGCCGCACCTGATTATAAGCCGCATTTCTGGGTTCGGACCAAAATGGTGCGGCTTATAATCATGAAATTACTGTACTTTTTTTTACATACAGTTCTGATGCAAGAATGGAAAAACAGAAAAAAACAGAATGAGAAATATACTTTTGGATGTGTGGGGTTTACCAAGTGTCATATTTTGTAATGATCTTGTAAAGTATTTTTCCACTTTATGGTAAATAGTTGGCATTTTTCCCAGTAACAAGTTTCATAAGAATTCTTTTTCCTGTAATCTATTGTACAGTTGGATATTGATATCATAGGACTTAGCTCTGTGTGACATTCCTAAAGGTAATGGTTTAGTTATTCTTTACTTGATGAGAATATTATCCTTGATTTCTACCAAAGCATAGCTCTAGAATGTTTCTGCTTCACTTATGAATGACAACATGTTTAGGTAACCAGTAGTATGACAACGTATTTAGGTAACCAGAAGGAAATAACACCTAAAGATACCCATTTGAAATTTAGGTTATTAGAAATGCCCTTTGATGTAGTTAAGGTTTAAATCATACTTTGAATTGGATACAAGAGGGTAAACAGTGAATTATTCTTAAATTGGAGTTTTGTTCAGTGTCATAATCCAGTATTGCCCACAGCACCTACTTGACCTACTTGGCCTTTTTGATGTTGCTGTTTGGTGTCACTGTCATTACAGAGAAAATTGTTGATTTTATAGTTGCAAATGAGATTAGCTGGTTTTAAGTTGTTAAAGGAGGAAAGAGAAAACCAGAAACTAGTTTGGTTTTCTAATACAAAAAACTATAAGCAGTCTGAAGAGAGTAAGGAAGAGTGTTCAAATGATATGTTAAAAGTAGTGAATTAAAGCTGGAGAGGTGAGAATGAAATTATGGATGCTTGTTGTGGTTTATTTCTGGCCAGCAACTAAGCACTGCACAGCCTCTCACTGGCTTGTATCAGAGAGAGGGCTGGAATGGTAAAAGTGCAAAAACTTTGGCTTGAGATAAAGACAAGTTAATTTAAAAACTAAAAAAAAAATTTAAAAAAAGAAAATGGGGAGAAATTGCAACAAAAATCAAACTAAGAAATGTGTGATGCAAAAAAAAAATGCAGTAGCTCACCATTAGGTGACCAATTATCAGCAAGTCCCTATGCAGCAGCAGGCAAACTGAACTCACACCCCATGCCAAATGTTTTTTATTGCTGAGTGTGCCACCCTGGGGAATGGAATATCCCTGGGGTCTGTAGGGTTGGCTCTTTTGACTGTGTCCTTTCCCAACTCCATGGGTATCCCCAGCCTACTCACTGGTGGGGTGGAGTGAGAAACTGGAAAAAGCTTAGACTCTCTATAAGCACTGCTCAGCAGTAACTAAAAGGTTTCTGAATTATCATCACTCTCTCCAGCACAAATCTGGAATGTAGCACCATGTACAACCTACTGTGAAGAAAGTTAGCTCCAACCCAGATGAAACCAACAACAAAGGTCTTATATGTTTTCAGAGATTTCTTTGAAGTTATGATGGTCTGTAGAAGTGTAGATGAAATGGAAAATTTTATTGAAATTCATGTACATGACTCATTTTACCTGTTTGGTGAAACAGTTGATGCATACCATTGTAAAACTGCAAAATAACATTTCTCTTTGATCAACTCTAGCTTCAGTGTGCAAAAGCTTCATGTATATCCATGTCATAGAAGTCACAGAATTCTATAAAGAGGTCTTCTGGAGCTGTGTGTGAATGGGCAATTCAAAAGGGGTTTATTTTGGCATTTCTGCTGCACTTTTAAATAATTAAATTATTTCCATTTTAGGGCATGTGATTGTTTCAGTACCACAGAGTAATCTGATCTGGTTTTCATAGTAATTCTGTGTTTACATCGCAAGTAATACAGAGGAAGGTTATGTCCTTCCCTACAGTTTTCATCCTCTGTTTTAGCATCTTACATCCTGTTCATTACTTCCCTCCCAGAATGGGTAGTGATTCTGAGATAAGCCTTTCCAGCTCTGAGATCTTCTCTGTTGCAGTTTTGGTTGTGTATTTGGAGAGAGGGAGAGCGAATTAAGCGATGTGGTCAAGCCTGGCTTCATCTTCCTTTTGTAGCTAATTTTTAGTTCTGCAGGGATTACTTTTTCCCTTTTAAAATAATGCATCAGTGAGTGTTCTGGTTCATCTGTCTTTAACAGATTATGAGTATTGTTAGTTACCTTTATTATTTGATTTTCTGCTCATAATGCTTCCTACTGGATGTGGTTGATACATGACCATGAAATTGTACTGTGATTAACTTGTGTTCTGGCATGGAGAGCAGAGGGAACAATCAGACAGTGAAAGAAATTAGGTTCTCTCTATTCTCAAGGGTAACAGTAAAGTCCAAGTCTGGTGTTTTACCTCTTCATACTAATAGTATCATATCATGCTTCTCTGCAATTTCAAATATTTTAGTCTTGTAAAAATAATCGATGTTGGCCATGGTAAGAACCTTTCTTTCTATTTAACAAAAGTTATAAAATCAGTGGTTTCACATTAATAGACTTAGGCAATGCTGCCTGAAATGATAGTAACATTTAATTGGAGTGACACTTCTACAAGCTTCTTATCTGATCAGTTTTGTTGGAAACTTTAAAGTCATTCAGTGTTACCTGTTGGTTGATAATGTTATTTGATGGACAGACTTCAGAGTATCTCAGAGTGCAGAGTTCCTGGATGTGAATGCTAAGGTGGGAGGTAAAATAATGGAAGGTCTGAAGATGCTGGAAGGAAGGGAGTTTCTTCTCCTTTCTGTTGGTCAGGAATTTGTCTTCAAGTGAGTAAAAGTCGTAATGTCATAGTCTGGGAGGAAGGTGTAGTTTACTGAAACACTGCTGACCATGAGTCTTATTATTGTTACTTACTGAGAAATGCTTAGTGTTTAGAATATGGAATTATTTTAATGTTTTGTCTAGTCTGGATAGCCCAGATTTGATCAGTTTCTGGAGTAGCTGTTTCTGGGATGAACCACTGACCTCTTAACTTCTGGGGCTTACTGGGGGTTAATATGAACATCACTCTTGCCAGAAGTAAGATACAGATTTTAAGGTGATGTGCATTCCATATGTTCAGTTTTCTCAATGTTGGAGAAGTCAGTTAGTAAACAAACTTGCTGCTAGTGATTTGTGATAAAATATCAAGCATGAGAGCCTGTGTTAGGTAAATGAAATAATATGACCATGTGAAATGGTAAATGAAGGACAGGATGCAGACAAAGTGTGCTTTTGCTGCATGGGAGCTTGGTTAGAAAGATTAAGTTGGTGTGTTTTTTGTCAGAATCAATTCATGCCGCTAGTTGAAGGCCTATACACAAAATTGAAGTGAAGTGTTTGGTTTAGTTGATTATGGTTTTGCATGTTTGAGCAGGACTTGATATTGGAATAGATCTCCTAAGAGTTCTTAAAAAACATGCACACACATTCATTCTTGATCCTGTAGAGTTTATTTCAAGTATGTATTGTTTCAGCACTGGAAAACCTAGGCTTTATGAAATTCCCTATGATTTAAGCATGCAAAATGACTAGAGAATAGATAAGACTAGTCGTGAATTAGAGATGTTTCCAAAAATTAGTTCCAGTAATTAAAAATTATTTTGAAAATGTATTGTTAAAAAAAAATGCAGAAAATGTTTGCCAAAAGCATTCAACTATTCATCCTTCTGTTGTAATGTATTTTATAATAGTATGAAATAGAGGCACTATAGACTTTTTTTCTCTCTCTTAGTTGTTGCTCTGCTATCTAACACTGTTCAAAACCAAGGGTGATAATTGGTCATTCAGATTTCATATAAGAACTGACAGTGGTAGATTGTTTGTGGTTGTATTTCTGTATTAGCCGTATTTATTAGTAAGGATATAAAAATATACTTTATGGGTAGATAAATGGTTTGAATAATATTTGTGTTTCCTTTAGTATTTCTATATATGTCAGCTGTTGAAAGAGCTGACCAGTGTCTTCAAAGAAGCATTTCAGGGACTGGATGCACATTTAAGTATCCAGTTTTGAATATAGATTTGCAAAGTAATTATGATACAGTTTGCAATCAGTGCAGGTGGAGAGTAGAGGTACTTACAAAACTGTAAACATGTATTTTCTGTTTTATAATGATTCTGGTTTCAAATATTTGCCTAAATAGTTTTACTTTCCGATAGTTTTCTGTTTTATTTTCTATATGTGCTTATGATACCATTTCTATAACTATGCCTTTGTTTCATTTTACAGAGGAAATAAAGGCTGAAACAGAAAAGCAAAGGTATGTGATAGTTCATCATATTAAGTGATAGTGCATTATAACATGTTAAAATGTGTACTATACTTATTCTGCACGGGGCACATGGGCTCTCTCTGAAAAGCATTTTCAACGTATTTTGGGTGCTTGGTGATATCTGGAAATGTGCAGATAGTGCTGCTTTATGTGACTGGCTGTTCTGGTGCAGGGCTTGGGAGAAGCAGCAGAAGGTAGCTTACAGGGAGCAGGGTGCTACTGTCTCGTCAGGGAGCATGGGAAATTGGGATCAAAATTGGAAAATGTATTTGTGGATGGCACAGAAATTTCTTTCAGTGTATTGGTGAAAGAGCATTGAAGTAGATTTAGAGAAGGGTGAAGAATGCAGGTAAAAGACTTGAAGTGAGTGATCAAGGGGAGGAGATTGGGGTGAGGAAGTGGGAGTGAGCAAAGTGATGTAACAACAAAGATAGCATTTGGAAAGGACCTTGTTAGGGAATAGGTGTGAATTTGTGAAGGTAAAATCAAAAATTGCCATTCTTTTGCTGTCAACAAACTTCTAAGTATTGCTAACCTGTGGGATCTGTTATTGGTATTTCATTACATGTTCCACAGGATCCTCTTTCTCATCCAGTGTACATTCTTAACTCTGAGTCAGGGCCATGTGGTGAAGACCACTTTTGAAAGAATTGGATCAATGGGTAAAACTGAAGATGAAAGTGTTCTTAAGCAGCTGGATGCTGCTTGAGGATCTCTGTTCTGCCCTGTAACTGGATTTCACTACTGCACAAATCATTTAAACCACAGCTGTCAAAGTTGGATGCTAATGATTTCTACTTCATCTCCTGGATATTAGAGCAGAAATCTACAGTTTTGGTTTGAAAAGTAGAAACACATCTAGCTGAAATAAAGTCAGTGGGAACTTTGTTTCAGAAGATGTAAAGAAAAACTTAATATATCAAATACGCTGAAAAGATTAGTCTTGCAGCTTACTGATTTCAGCACATAAAACTTAGTGGGTGCATCTGATTGAGGATGTGCTTTGCTTTCCACCAGCAAAATGAAGTCAATACAATGAGCTCACAGTAAGATTGTAAAAATAAATTTAATATTTATGTAGTGTTTAGAAAATGTTGCATCCAGCACTACAAGATTGTCTCAGACAGAAAGTAATAATGTGGATTTATAATAGGTTTTTCTTAGAGTGGTATGAATAAAGCAGTAGTCCACATTGTGAAGCATGATAAGAAAAAAATGGTTTACATTAAATATTCAGTGAGAGATATTTGTTCTGAATTTGCACTGAATAAGGAAAAGTAATATCCGGTCCTGTAGTTAAATACCATGCTAAAACTAATGAGACCACAGAATTAAAATAATTTATAAAAATGTAGTTGAGCCATTTCTGAACTTTGGTGCATAATTTCTGCCCTTTTAATGTCTGAAGTTTTGATTTTGGGGTGGGGAGGGGGTAGAATGTATATGTCTTCTCTTCCTATAGGCATTTTCTAAAAGGATTTTGGTTTCTTTGGTGCTGTCTTTATTTTGACAGTAGCCTTTTGCTGCTGTGAAAGCTTTGCTGGACTTGGAAATTGTGAATGGACTTCTCTGTTCTAACTGTAGAGTCAAATTGTTTAGGTGTAGTAGAAAATACTGTTTTTCTAGGGCTCTAGAACAGAGAAACTTCTTAGTCTATTAAATTATTTTCAAGTTCTTATTTCTGTAATTGAGATTCAAATACCCTAATAAGGGATTTCTAATGATGAGTCTTTAATTAAATTTTTCCAGTCCCTGTTCAAGGTAACTGATCTCAGTTAACCTAGAATGAGCTTTCCACATTCCAGAAATTTTGCATGGAAAACAGCCCCTTTTGTTCTGCTCTTTGTTTTTTAAACGGAGCTGGTATTTGGTAGTAGGGTGGAGGGGAAGGGAATATAGAAAAGTACAAGGTGACTTATATAACCGTTACACAACAAATGTTGCCAAAATAATTTTCCAAATTCAGTATTTGATACATACCTTAGCTTTTCTCTATGGCTAATCCATAAATACCAACATATTTCATAGTTCCCATGCTTTGCATATGCCTTGGTAGAAGAAAGTTTTTGGGATAGTTTCTGGGTTTAGAAACAATTCACTGACATTAAGAAGAAAAGTCCTTTTGAGTTTCTCTTCTCCTCTCCCTGCATTTTTGGCAGTGTGATGAGCTTACAGAGTTGCTTTTCCAGAGACAAATGTGCATCATCTTCTATATTAATATCTTACCCTTTTAAAATAGCTTTTAATTAAGAAAATTAAGAGATGCTCCAGGCTTATGTAGTAGTTTGCTGTGACATGAGTTCTTAATTTTTGGAATCTCACCATAGTCTGCTTTATGTTTTGAACAATTCTGGGTTTATTTCCAGAGTGCTTTTTTAAACTTAATTTTAATGGTTTCAATGGACATAGTCACTAGATGAGGAACAGTCTTGTCATAAGACATAAGAAACAGGTAACTGCCCTTTCTTTCCACAGAGTA
This sequence comes from Catharus ustulatus, assembly GCF_009819885.2. Taxonomy (NCBI): domain Eukaryota; kingdom Metazoa; phylum Chordata; class Aves; order Passeriformes; family Turdidae; genus Catharus; species Catharus ustulatus. Next base: position 125,570,547 of record NC_046221.1, on the reverse strand, counting down.
AAGCTTTTATAGGAATATCAGGGAGATGCAAGAACACAGAAGAATCGTGTACTTCTCCTGCAACTTATCTGATTAGGGTGTTGTTCAAAAGAGCTCTGCTTCCAACAAAACAGTACAGGACAATAAATAAAATTATGCATCCAACAAAAAAGCAAACCTTTACTCTTCTTCAGGAAAAAAATGCGTGGGGATATATTCTTAAACCTCCAAAAGAGATGTAGTCAGTAAAAAGTAGCATCTTAATACTAATTACTCACACTTAAAACTTAGAATTTGGGTGCCCTTTATAAGCAACCTAAACAAGATCTGTTTGAATGTGGTGGCAGATATCATCTGAAGGACAATCCAGCCTGCTCCTTGAAAAGCTGAAACTAATTTATATTGATTAGTTTATGGCCAACTCCATAATGCGTGGGACTGCAATCATGTTTGGATTTATAATAAACTTAGCAGTTCATTCTACTTAAGGAACATGAAATTGAATGCATTCCTTGAAGCATCTATTTTAATTAGCAATGTGCATGGGAGCTGTATTTGAATGCAGTTGTGCTACCAAAATCTATTTGAATAACTGCAAGAATTCTGTAAGCCTTCACTACAGAATATGACATTTTGCACTTTCTTAAATACTGCTTTTCAAGTCTGTGACAGACAGTGTAGCTTACCTTTTATCTAAAGATACCTGTATGTGCACAAAAAAGGTTGGGAATGCTTTATATAAAGGTTATGAGTTATTCTGAAAAATCTGTTATCTTGCTTGGAGCCAAACTTGATGCACTTAAATTAGTGAAAAGTGACCCATCCCTAATTATCCTTTTGTGGTAAGTATTAATGAGAACTACCTTTTTAAAGGTGCTGTAATCAATAAAACTTCAAAAGCTCATAATTTTCTTGCTTTTGTACAGTTAGTCATTTCAGATAATTTACCCAAGTGAGATACATTGGTAATTACACAACTCTAAATAAAGTGGTGTTACCTGAAGCAGAGATTAAGGTAAAGGTTCCACTCATTTTGTTCCCAAGTCTAGTAAGGAGAGTCCTTTGGTATTTGAGAGGAAGAAAGTCTTTCTGCTTCCAAACCAGTAGATATCACTGGATATCCCCTTACTGTGCAAGTGGAGCAATTTGCCTAGTCCACAAAGGAGCCATGAAGTAGAAAAGGTGTTAAGAATGCTTTACAGATGACTGGTGTTAGAAGTTCATCTTTCCTAATGTTAATTTTCTCAATATTTTATTTCATTCATAAACATTGTAGTGGTGAGAATGATTTGAACAATTTGTGTGATCGCTTTACAATATTCTAATACAGTCATTCTGTTTAGTCCCCCTCATGGAGAAGCAAAGTCTGGTTCAAGCACTCTTCCACCAGTGAAATCAAAGACCAGCTTCATTGAAGCTGACAAATACTTCCTACCGTTTGAATTGGCATGCCAGTCCAAGTGCCCCAGGATTGTCAGTACGTCTCTAGATTGTTTACAGGTGTGTATGAAGATTACTTTTAACTATCAACTATAAAATTCCTGTTGCTTTGGAGGGAGAGTACAGTTATATGTAATAAATAATGTCATGGGGTTTTTATTACAGTAATTTCACGAATACAAGCTGCACCAATTTGACCAAAATTTTGGTGGAAACCCGGAAGTGCGGCCAATATTCCGGGGCGGCTAATACATTAACAAAATTCTAAAAGCTGCCAACACGGAAGTGAGAGCCTGCGGCAGCCCCAAGCCAAGCTGGAGCCCGGCCGGCCCCGGCTGAGGTGGGAAAGCCTGGCAGAGGCGGGGCCAGCAGTGTGGGGGCGGGCGGCAGAGCCTGAGCCAGCAGGGCGGGGCAGGGGGGGGCGGCAGAGCCCGGGCCAGCAGGGCGGGGGAGCCCGGGAGAACTGGGGCTAGCAGTGCAGGGGAGCATGGCAGAAGCAGGAAGGCCGATGGGTGGGGCTGCCTGGCAGCGGGGGAAGCCCAGCAGAATCGGGGCCAGCAGCGTGGGGGAGCCCGGCGGTGCGGGGGCCTGCAGTGCCGGCCAGGGCGAGGAAACGCGGCGGCGGTGCAGATGGGAGGGGGCGGCCGGCGAGCCTGGCAGCGGCGGCAGCGGCTGGCCCGCCGGCAGGGCGAGTACGTAAACGCAGCGGCGAGGCGACCGGCATGCCTGCCAGCGGCGGCAGTGGCTGGCCCGCCGGCAGGGCGAGTGCGTGAACGCAGCGGCGGGGCGGTGCTGACGGGAGAGGGGGGCCAGTGAGCCCGGCGGCGGCTGCAGCACCACCCGACCGGCCCCGTCAGCAACCATGAGCAGGCCGAGCCTTCCTGGCCCCGCCCCGAGCCAGTAAAGCCCGCTATGCCGCGATCCTGTTACTAATTGGCCAATTTGTGAAAGCTGCACACGGATTCTCGCGACGAACGAAAGTGCGGCTAATATTCGGGGTGCGGCTTATCTATTGACAAAGACAGCAACATTGTCGAGGCACCGGGGGTGCGGCTTATAATCCGTGCGGCTTGTATTCGTGAAACTACTGTATTTTACTTGATTGTATGCACAACCAAATGGAGTGTGTTTCTCACAAAAGATGAATTTATGCATTATTTATTATGTAGTGTATGTGTGTGCTTCTTTGTGTATATATGTTTTACCAGTTACCTGTTTGGGTTATTATGTACAACTACCTGTTTTCATGTGTCTAAATGTGTGTTGAGCTAACACAGCAGGTATAGCATTAGCAAATTCATTTTATGCTATTTATTATTGCAGTAAAATATTTTCAGTTTGAGATGTCTAGTCTCTCTAAACTCTTGAGGCTCCTGAAATGTTTTCAGAAGAAATTCTGCAGCACTGTATTTAGCCATTCACTCCTCCAGAGCAGCCCAATAATGAACTCAGTTTACAGTCATAGGCACATCTGTGCCTGGCCCTCTTTCGTGCCATGATGCTACTCTGTGTAGCATGGGGATTTACAAATACTCTTGTGCCTGAAGTGTTCAGAGGAAGATTTTACTAATTTTGTAATGAATTCCACTTCTAAACGTTGAAGACCTAGGGAAAGCAGAGGATACTAGAACGCGCAAAATCAGAAGAAACACTAAAAAATAGGACACTAGCTAGTAGCTCAAATAGGTGATGTTTGCAGGTGGTTTATCTGGTATAAAAACCATTTGTGTGTTGACTACATATGAAGACTTCTGTGATCTCAGTTAGTTTGTAGAATGCTGTTTGCTTTAAAACATAAAGTGATGAACACAACCTTTAATGTTTAATTTGCTGACAAACTTTGTATAGCAGTTGCTGAGTGAAAATGGAATAAATCTGGAGGATATGTAAAAAAAATCCTTGATGTTTTATGATACATGGGGCAAAAGATAATTTTTTAGTTATTCTGTATGAGTTAGAACTATCAAGTGAATTTATTATAACAAAAAACTGGCTTAATTTTTTTAAACTCTTATTTACATGGCTTTTTTTTTCTTCTCTCCAGAAACTTATAGCATATGGGCACTTGACAGGGAATGCTCCAGACAGTACAGCTCCAGGAAAAAAACTAATTGATAGAATTATCGAGACAATATGTGGCTGTTTTCAAGGCCCTCAAACAGACGAAGGGGTTCAGCTACAAATAATAAAGGTAACGTGTTTACTTCCTGTATTTATAGTGGTGGCAGCAGGAAGATGTTCTTGGCCTCAGAGTTCAAAAGCAGAAGTGCTTAATTTGTAAATGTCATGGTAGTGTTAAAATATTTTCTTCATCCTGTTTCTTGGAGATGGAAACTCCCTATCCTGTGCCCTTCCTCTAATTTCTCCTACTGTGTTTTGGGTGAACTCGTGCTTGTGCCCTCAAGTCTTGTACATAGACCACTGGGTGAAATTCATTCACAGCAGACCTGTGGAGCCTCTAATTGTGAGGAATTACTGTCAAACAATCCTGCACTCCCAGTGGGGGAAATGGTAATTAAGCAGCAAATTTTAAAATCCATTTTGGAATTTGTTTATGAAATGCAATTAGACCTGGCAGCTGGACATTACCATGGTAACTTTGTACTGCTGTGTCACATACTTTTGCTTGAAGGAGGTCCAGGGTTTGTTTCCACAGCTTATATAAATGTTGCATGTGGAGTTTGTGCAAATGTTTCTGGGGAACCTGTTCTCTGATTGCAACCATTAATTATGGGTATTTGTTTCAGGAAATTACTGTGCCAAGTACTAGAATTTAACTGCCTAGTAGAAATGCTGTACCATGCTCCTGTAACAGCAGTCTGTGAGTGGCTGCGATGGTGAACAGCAGTGAAGAATACAATTGGAGTTAGTTAAGAGAAATTTAGTGTTTTTTACCTCATAATCTTGTGTGTATGTATCCTGAGGCATTGGCATTTCTTACAGATTTTATTTACTTGTATTAATGCTAAGAATGTAGTTAGTTCTTTTCCTTTTCATAGCTCAATCCTTCTCTTTTATTTTTTGCACTCCACTTCTCCACCGGGTAGTTGTTACAAATGTTGGTTCGTGCTGCTGTTTTCTAGATCTGTTGTTTTACCCAAGCGGTTAAGATGTTTTTCATCCTGCAAAGGGAAGTTTTTATTGATTTAAACTTCCAGTGGCTGAAACTATTACAACTCTCTCTTATTGTGATACTGTCTCTCTGAATGCTTTCTTATTCCAGTCCTCCCTGCCTGAAGGGGCTTTAAGAACTAATATTCCTTCTGTTCAGAAGAAGATTTGAGAAAGTAAATTCTTTAATAATTGTAAAATGTGTTAAATGTTTACACTTAAGTGCCTTAATTTTTTTGCTGTTTAGATGTAGCTAATTGCCTTGTTAAAACAACTGGGAAAGTGGAGAGTACTGTTTTGACTTTGACTTTGAGCACCATAAAAAGTTTGAAAATTTTGAATAACCTTGGCAAAGACCAGGACTTCTGGCTTTGGAAGAATAATGAAACTGCTAAGTCAGTCATGTCCTCTTAGGCCTCCTAACTCTTCAATTCTGAGATGAATGTGGACCCTGCTTCTCCAGTTTGATTTGAAGGATGGATCATATAACTTCTTAGACTCTTCTGTGGCTTTGGTGATTAGTATGTTGTCTGAAGGATTTTAATTCTATCAGGGATATAGAAGGCAGCGGACCTGGATCTCCTGCTTTTTTGTGTTGGTGTTCCCAGGCTGTTACCCACAACATAAGCAGCACTCCCACAGGGCAGCTGCTTCACCAACACCACAGTGAAAGCTGAGAACTTTGATCACTTGAATGCCTTCCTCTCTGGAGGATTGTCTTGGTTCCACATGCAGAATGGGTGACCCTTGCATAGTGTGCTGTCCTCACTCTGGGGTCTGGGAGCCATCATGGCGTAAGAGTTAACAGGCTGTGCAGGTTTCCTAGTTGCTGGGTGGCTTTCCAGGGGGTGGAGTCATCTTAAACCAGTTCCCAGCTAACAGAGCCACTTAGAGATTCTGAAAATACCTTTCTGCTGACTACCAAGGAAATAATCTTGCTGACACTGAGAAGTGTAATTTGTCTTTTTTTAGTTATCTAAGCTCTAGAGTCATGTCCTGCAGTAGTTTTTATGGAGACCAGTTTAACTTTTCTGCTTCTATCACTTGCATGTTCTCTTCTCTTCTGTAATGCCCTTGTTCTTCATCTACAGTCTCTGTGATGAACTAGACTGGGAAATTGACCTTTTCTTCCTTTGCCTTGTAGTTTAGTTTGATTTGGTGTAATTTTGATGTGAGGCCATGCAACTTTCCTGTGTTGTTGTTGTGGTTGGGGATTGTGGTGGCAGAAACAATGCAAGTAATTAGACTGCTATTGGGATTTTAAATTATATAATTATAATTAATTATAATTAATAATTAAATTAATTATTCAAATTGTGTGCATAATATCCCTTGATTGAATCTTTCTGCCTGCAGGCTCGCTTTCCTATGGCTGCTGTGGCATTTGTGGTGTATTAGTGCAGACTTGCACTGACAGTTACAGATGTCTTACTTATTGAAATTCTGCTTACATTTCTTTTGGTCTTTTAGTGTCTGAAGAACTAAAATTATGGCAAAACTTCTTTTTTTTTTTTTTTTTTAAATCTATAAAGAAGGAACAGGAATGAGGAGACAGTGTTGAACATGGTATCAACTGTTTATACTCGTGTTTTCTTTCCTTGGTTTGCCATATGGAAAGTATATGCTATTATCTAGATACTTTTACAGCTTAACTTATTAATGTTTGGCAGAGGAAGATTGTTGGTTGTGCTTGATTGCTGTAGTCTGAAAAGTTGAATGCTATTTAGTGACTTTTTTTTCAACGTCACTTAAAAAATGACATCTATGAAGAAAGGTTATTTGATATATTTGTTGTTTTGTGGTTTAAAGAGTTCAGTTTCCTGAGTTCTTTCAAAAGTCAGTCCATGCTAACACATTATTTTGTGGTAAGTAAATGTTTGGACTTCAAGTTGAACTTTAAAAAAATATTACTGAAGGTAACCCTGTAGACCCTCTCAAAGGAAACAGATTTATGTGGTTCCAGTAGCTAATTCACACTAGAGAGAAGAGCTAGGGCTAATGTGTTTTATGTGCTGTTCCAAGTACTCGAGAGTTTCCAGGCAACTGAATGATGAAATTAAGGCAAAGTAAGCCCGTGCTGATCAAATGACAACTGTCCTTTGTCATAAATCTTCCAAAGATAAGATACTCAGAGTTGGCTGAGAGGAAGAAAAAACTGACCCGGAACTGAAATTTTTTTCTCCTGGTTGTAGTCACATTATTTTGCTGTAACCGTCTGTTCTTGTAGAATATTCAGTTTGAGAGGACTCAAAAGTTTAGAGTTATAGATGGATGGTGGGTATTTTTAGTAGAGCATTATTGTTAATTTAGTTTAGTTTTAAAATTACATTTGTTTTGCTTCACGAAGCATGATACTTCCGGAACTTATCTAATGCATTTATTTTAAATAATAGAAAATTCACTTGGCAAATATGCTTCAGGCTAAAAGAAAAAATACTGTGGGTGTCGCACAAAGATATGATAATCTGGAAGTTATATGAAGATATGATAATATGGAAACTCGGGAAGTTATTCTGGAGATTTTTCTCCTTTCCCAAAGCCATCCAATGTTTTTTTGTAAAAGCAATTATGCTTCCTTTTTTTTTTTTTTTTAAATAGGCTTTATAGTAAGTAGGTGGCAGCACAGAACAGTAGGGTCTTTCCCAAACACAGAACAGTAAGTATGAAGGACTGTAGGAAACAAACTTAGAGTCAGGATGGTAGCCAGTGGTTTCAGAGCAACGAAGGCTTGTTGTCTGTTGGTATTTTTTCAGGCTTTGTGACAAAGAAAGCTTTGAGCTGGTGCTAACCTTTCACAAAGATTTCCTTCTGTTTCTAAAAAACAGCAAAGGGGAAGAGTAAATAAAGTAGGCTTTTTTGGTTTCTTTCCTTTATTTATTAGCTCACAGTGAAGATACTGTGGTAGCAGATGAGCTAAGTGTGACCAGAAGGAGTGGGAACTCAGTTGCAAAAAGCCTTGAGCAGCAAAACTTTGTGGTAGAAAAGAGCAATGTCATGGTGTGACTCCTTAAGAGTAGCTTGCTGTTCTGATCTCTGCAGAGTGCTATTTTTCTGTCCAGGCTTTGCTCCCAGATTTTTCCCTTACCCCATCCCTTGTCCTCGCAAGCATTTAATACTCTGCATCTACTGAAATCACTTTTAAAACAAACAAAACCCCAAAACCAAATACCAGAGAACCACCTGAGGGTGCTTTTGTTTTCTATGATTTTTGCTTGTATTGATGAGTTGCTGTTAAAATAACAGAGGTAGACCTGTTGCAAAGTGTGGCTGGGAGGCAGGCAGAGCTTTTGTTACTCCATCTCTCAAGGATGTGTTGTATAGCAGTTTCAGATTTTGAGTTCTGCTTCACTGGGGACTGAGGTGATTGTCCTCTATTCATCTGTCACTCCTCTCTTCTGTCTCATGTTGGACATAGTAGTTGTTTGGTCACAGAGAAAGGAGGAGTAACATGAAGAAGAGTACTAAAATGAGAAAGGAAGGATTTATTTTTCTAAAGTGAATTCACAAGGGTTTCAGAGGAGCAGTACTGCCACTCCTGATCATAACATGTGGCTTCTGAGGGTTAGCTGGTCATGCCGTTGTGGTAATGATACACTCTTTATGATAGAGAATCAGGTGATGTTGTTAGGGCATATCATCAAACTGAGCCCTAAATGGAAGCTGTCAAGAGGAAAGGATATTCAGAAAGTAATTGTAAAATATTTTCTGTCTTGCATTTGTTCTCATGTTTCTACTGCATTGGCATACTAGCAGAAGAGATATGGCACTGAGATGTGAAGTTAAAATGACTAATAGCCTGAGGATGACTCTAAATCGTATGGAAGATGGAAGATATTAGCAAGAGATCAAAGCTAAAAATGCTTAGCAGTTTGCAAATGTGCATGGTAGTCATTAAGATTTGTATCTAGTGCCTGGGAAGTAAAGAAATCCAAAGAAGTGACTATCAAGAGCTCTGTAAATTCTTATAGTTTGATATCTGCAGGGAGATGCCCTGCAGAAAGACTGATTCCTCAGGCTACATAGAAAATATTATTCAGTGGATTTGGATTAATATGTTAAGGAGATATGTCTCAGTGTGTGTTTGAAGCCTTTCTTTGCCTTTGCACCTCTAATCATGTGGTGTGAAAAGAACCAGGCTCTACTGTTCATAACAAGCATACTGAAAAAACTTAGGAACTTCAAGCTGTTAAGCCAGTTAAAACAAAAGAGCACATTGTCTGTAGCCTCGTCACTTTTCTCTACTAACTGGCTCTACTTTCTGTTATTAAAAGTTGGGGGGGGAAAAACATCATAAGACTTTACTGAACTGAGATGGAAGTTAAAATGGAATTTTCAAATATCAGTTTCTTACTCCTGCAAATTTAAGGACAGAGAAGGTGACAAAAAGAAGCAACTTCATGAATGACGTCACTAGAGCCAGAGATGGAGACTGGATTCCCCTACACCTTTCACTAGTGTCCTAAGTGCTAGGCTTCAAAAGATCTTCTCTTCCAAGTGAAAAGCTGTGGTGGTTCTTAAGTGTCTATTGGGTGTATTAAGTGTGTGTGTGTGTGTATGTGTGTGTGTATGTGTGTCAGTGGTATAATTTGTAACTGAGTGAAAGAAATACTAACTAAATCTTAATATATACTGTATTATGTCCAGACATTAGTGGTTTGGAAAAAATAGCTGTTTATGCCTGGGACCCACTTGTTCAGCTTGTTTTCAAGAGTAACTGATAATGCTTTTTTAGGGGTTTGAGTGAGTGATGGGTAATATTTCTCCACTTCCTGGCGCCTTGTGTGTATAGAGGTTCTAACAATGTCAGTAAGATTTGAGATGTGATTTGATTAGTAAATTACCCAACACTTGAAATAACTTTTGTTTTTAACTGTGATAAATATTAAAAAGTGGAGCTTTCCAGTGCTTCCAGTTCTTTCTTTCTTATCCTAAACATCCCATTAAATGATAATCGTCAAAGTTTTTAATGTTCAAAATTCCCTCATTCTTTCTACTGGATTACAGTGATAAACTGTTGTAAATCAGACTCTTCCACTTTCTTACCACTGTCCAATACGTATCTCTAACAATGTTTTCAAACCCTGTCCTCAGGTTTTGTCTGCCTCTATTTCTGCCCTTTAATCCAGCCTGCCTCTGCCTCACATAAAGATAATTTGTTCCTTACTTCTGTGTTATCTGATCTTTCAGAGGCTTATGTACTTTTTTTTAAAAAGAGAAGCGGATATTAGTGCAAATAGGGAGAAAGTGAGTATCTACATATGGAGCAACACAATATTCTAGCATCTACCAAAAAAAAGCTGTTGTGAAGGGCAGTTGTCTTAGTGTAGCTGTCTAATTTCATACTCAGTCTTTGTTCGTCATATTTACATTTATTTCTAAAACAACTTTTAGACCCTTTGGCTTCCCTTTCAAGTTTTAACAGGTAGTCTGTTCCTGTTTTATGTCTAGAAAATTTGAGGATGGCATCTATTAGTTACTTCTCTGATGGCTCCATTGCTTACTTCTTGCTGTTAGATGCTGTGAAGCATGTAATTCTTGGATATGTTGTTTAAAAACACTCAGTTTGCTGTAACTGGTGTATGTTTGGTATATTAATGGTAAGTATGATTTTCCAATATGGCTACAAGAGTATGTGGGAAAACATAATTAAATTGCTGTTCAATATACGTATTTAGATGTATTGTAGAAGTAATCCAGTTTTGGTATTTATTAATTTGCAGACTTTTGATTGATAAAAGTTTTAACTCGTAAACATATGTGTGTGTTTATTTAGGCTTTGCTCACTGCAGTAACATCTCAACATATAGAAATCCACGAAGGAACAGTACTACAGGCTGTAAGAACATGTTACAATATCTACCTAGCAAGCAAAAACCTTATAAATCAAACTACAGCCAAGGCCACTCTAACACAAATGCTGAATGTCATTTTTGCACGTATGGAAAATCAAGCAGTGAGTATCTCAGTATCTTTGTCTGGAAACTACCTCAAGCAAACCAGCTTGAGAGATTTGTTTCATCATATTGACTCTTTTTGTCTTTTCTAACTTGGGTACTTTGGGGGAAAAAATGTGGTATCTGATATTTTTCTCCTTGTGTTTTGCACTCTGAAGTAGGTGGAAAATACAGAGTTTGGTGGTGTGAGGCTGGTGTACAGGTTTTAAACTTCTCGTAGTGATCTGCTATATTTATTTGATGTATTTGCCTCAAAGGGCATCTTGCTTTGGTTTGACTTTACATGTTGTCATAATCCATTAGACAAGTCAGAGAAATTCTTCCCTTTCTGGGGATTCCAGAACAAGGAACCACAAAAAAAAGTTTGCCTTGATGTTTTTCCAAACAATCTTTTTTTTTTATTGTCATATCTACTCCCTGAGTTTCCTTACAGGGCAGGCAGACAGCTCTTGGTTCTATGGTTTATGTAGTGTAACCATCCCTTCTTTCACAGTGAAGGTGTGAACTATGTATATCCTTGGGAAGCAACCCTCTTGCACTGGATTATCCCATGATACTGAAGTTATTTATGATTACACAAAGATGCGTTTTCTTAAACTGTTACTGTGTAAGCAGAGACAATAGAGATGTCATCTTTATAAAATAATGTACATATCTTATTGTTTTATTTTGATGGTGAATTTCTTGTGTGTTTGCAATGCTTTTGTAGCTTCAGGAAGCCAAACAGATGGAAAAGGAAAGACACAGACAGCAGCACCATCTCCAGCAGTCTCCAATAAGCCATCATGAGCCTGAATCACCTCAGTTGAGACATATTCCAGCACAGGCTGATCAACTGTCCAAAGACCATGAGAGAGAGCTTGACCACAGCACAAATGATGTGGACAAGAACCTTCAAGAAGATATTGAGGCAGAAAATGGATCTGACATTTCTAGTGCTGAAAATGAACAGACAGAAGCTGACCAAGCCACAGCAGCAGAAAGTAATCAGTGTGTATTTCTGTTTCATGGAGGGAGGGAAAAGGTCTGTGAAAAGAAAGGCTTGAGAATTGTCTTTTTTTTCTAGCCCAAATCTGCAGTAAGGCATAAGTTTTCAAGTAGTTGAGTAGTGCAAAATGCCAATTTGTCCTTGTTATCACTGTCCCTCAAGGGCATACTTAAGTCCCGTACTCTGTAGGAGTCTGTATCAAAAATTTCTTTTTGCATCTGTGTAATATTGTGAAAGTTTTTTGAGACCATTTCAAAACTCTCAAGTTTTCAGTGTTTTGATGTATGTGAAAATACAGAATTGATGTGTTTTGTTGGCATATGCCTGTAGATTGCCATTTACAGGTTAACCACTGAAATTCATACGTTCTGCAAATACCAATTTTTGAAGCATCCAAACATTTAATCTGAAATATTAAGTGCTAGTGAAATACCTTCTTAATTTCGGACTCTCTCATTAATCTTGTTTGTGTTTGTTTTTCTTTATAAAGATCTTTCTAAAGCTGATGGAGGAACATATGATGGTGAAAGCAATGAGTGTGAAGAGAAGGCACAAGAAATTGTAGAGAGTATTGTGCAGGAAATGGTGAACATAGTAGTTGGAGGTATTATATTAATATCTGTCTGGTTAATAGCAACTGTGGTCTGGTTCTTGACCTTAAGAATTGTTTTACCACTTTCAAATATTTAACTAAAATTTATCATCATTTAAATATTAGTTACATGCTAAAGAAGACAGTTGTGCTATCAGACTTTAGCTTTGCATTATTAAACAGTGAAATGGACAGGATTTCATACATTGATTTACACTCTATATTGGAGACTAATGTTCTTTTAAAATACAAATTCTCTTGGTGCTTTTTTGGTTTTTTAATTTTTATTTTATTTTGTTCTATGTGAACACTCTTCAGAAATAGGTCCCTCTCTGTAGTAGCAGTGTCTCACTATATTTTTCAGTTTGTTGTAAATTGTTTATCAGACTAGTGAGCGATGTCCCATAGCAATACTTCTGGGAAACTTGGTGGAGTGCTGACCTTGACAATGTGAAGTTATAAGTAAATTTCTTACTGTTGTTTCCATTAGTGGGAATTAGAAATATTTGCAATTTTCATAGTTCTGTAGTGCCATGTAAATTCGGTCTTAAACTCCTCCTTATGATTTTTTAAAGTATTCAAATGTTGGTTTTAAAAGCTCTTCTCAATTTTTAGTCTCATATAACGTTTGTTAATAATTTTTACATCTTTTCTGATAGATGTGGAAGGGACTGCAAGTGGTGATGGCACAACTGTATCATTAGAGGATGGCAGTGACAGTGAAAACATTCAGGCAAATGGAATTCCAGGGACTCCTATTTCTGTTGCTTATACACCATCTTTACCCGATGACAGATTATCTGTCTCTTCCAACGATACTCAGGTACAGGCAGATATAAATTAGGAAATAGTGAAAAAAGTATTATGCTTTAAATGTTGCCTAACACTTATGCAGAGTGATTAGTAGAATTCCATAAAATAGCTTACTGAGATGAATTTCAGGAATTAAGTCATGTTACTCTACTTTAATGCACTATTTAAATGAAATTTTTCTGAAAAAAATTTGCATGTCATGTCTTTTTTATCTCAACATGTTTTCAGTTGTCCCGTGGAGTTCACTGTTTAAGAGAACTCAGTTTCCTGTTTTGTGAAGTATTCCCGAGAAACTGTAAAACTAGTATTCAATTTACATAGTGAAGCATATAGCAAATTATACACATGCCTGTGTAATTTCAGTGTGCTCTTTTTGAACAATAAATAGATATTTCAAGCTGATAGCATGATCTTAATGCAGTGACTTTAGATCAAGAGTTTCATTTCTGAGAGGATTTGATTTTCATTAACGAAATAGATGTAAAAATATTCTCCCTCTGTTATATGAGAAGTGCACTTGTCAGCTGACCAAGTATATCTACTGTCAGAGTGTACTGAGTAATTAGGTTTGAGAATAATAATTTTAAGTTCAAAATTTACAGTCAGATAGGCCATACAAATAAAAGACTTAACATTAAACATGTTGCTTATGTATGGAACAATAATACAGAATTGAAAGCTTAGTAATAAGGATGTTTGTTGTACCATAGAAATGTAATCAAATATATCTGGCAACAGGTAGGTAACTATTCATTCTCTATTAAAATGTCAAGTGTTTGGGTATTTTTAAACTAGTTATCTACTGAAAGTGCCTGGCAGCAATTCACTGCAAATTACCCTGCTTAAACTTGACCTACCTCATTTCATGACACTCTTTAATTAATTCTGACTTTTTACTGAATAGGCAGTTTTTAGTAGTGACTTTCATTTCAACTGGATTTCAGAAGGATTTTTTTTTAAATATTAAGACCATAAAACTAAAGTGAATTGGTTATATTTGTATAATATATAATAAGCTCTTTATTGCTTGGAGGTGGGGATTTCCCTGCGCACCCTGCTAGTGCAAAATGGAATACTGAAATATGTTAACTTCCTTAGGAATCTGGAAATTCTTCAGGACCTACCCCTGGTGCTAAGTTTTCCCACATTTTACAAAAGGATGCCTTCCTTGTATTCAGGTCACTGTGTAAACTCTCTATGAAGCCCCTGTCTGATGGACCACCAGATCCAAAGTAAGTAGAATTTAAAAGTTTTCCTAATGAATCTAACAATAAAAATAAATTTTTTATATGTTTTGGTGAGTCTGTTACTGAGAAACTAACGGTATGGTGTAAAGAACCTAGAAAATGTGGAAAGATACTTTTACATTTTAATGCATCTTTTGGACACCTTTGAGAAGTTTCTTCACACTTACCCATTTATAAGTACATGTTCTTCCCAGTTGCTAATGCCTTTCAGAAGGGTTTGTATAGAAGATCATCAGGTATTTCTGGTCTTACTCGTATTGCTCTGCTTTTGGTACCTTCTAGGTTTGTAACCATTGCTTATTGTGCCCTATAATTTCTTTCACCGCTTGCTCTCCATCCAAGACATAGCTCTGTACTGGCAGCTGGGAAGAAAACTGACTCTACACAGCTGAAACCAGCACATCTCGGTATCCAGTACACATCCTTAGCTCTACTTCGTCTTAATATAAACTCTTCACCTGGACCTGATAACTGGTTATGATAAATTCACAATGCAGTGTTTCATTCTTTTGTGCAGGCTGGACACTTCTGTCAGTCTACTTAATCAAAACACAAATATTTGGTAACAGAGATTTTATTTGACAATTCTTCTGACTGAAGACACCATGTCTTCAGTTTCATTTATAGATTTGTTTGTCATAAAACAAATGTGGAGTCTTCTCTGTAGATGAGTGCCAATATTAAATTTGAGTGTCAGCAGAAAGGTTTGCTTTCTGATCTTGAATTTATATGCATATAATTTATATACATTTTATTTGCACATTAGGAACAATTGCTAATCATTTTCAAGAGGAGTGGATTTTTTTGTTATAAGAGTGTTAAGAGATCAGATTGAAACCTGTAGTATGATTTCAGATGACAGTGAAAGGACTGGTATTCTTCAAAATAAAATCAGTTTTACTGTTTGAGTCTTTAAAACAGGTAACTTAAAGACAGTTTAGTTTAATCAGTGATGTGTGGTGTGGATTTAATAAGCTGAAAAGATAATATGTAATCAAGAGGGTTTGAAGGTTTAGTCTAGAAATGTTTTTAAATTTTCTAGCAATGTACTGTGGAAAGTCAGGACATTAGAGAATGAAGAATGAGGCATGAGGGTTTTTCTCACTATTTCTCAGAATTGTCTTCCAGGAAATGCCATGAAAATCCTGTGGTTTTAGTTAGTACTCTGAGACTAAAGCTGTCCATTTATTAAAGGCTTTAATGAGTTAACTCCCCTTGCAAGAGCAGTAACAACTATTGAGGTACTTGTAGAATCTCATCTGAATCCATGGAGTCCTTGACATTTATATTAGAACTGGTGAAGGTCTTCATACAAAACAAATTGGAGAAAAAGGCATTTAGGGAAACAGAAATTGACTGCAAATTTGAAGGTATCCCATATTTGGAGAAGTGCCTAGAATTTATCAGTGGTTCTGAGGCATTGATGGTCTTTTGAACTATTAGAAACATGCAGTAATTGGAAGAGGAGGTGTAAGCTATCTATTGCATTTCAAGAGTTTATCTGTCTCTTTAAAAATCTTACTTTCAATTAAATTTGTTATGAAGGCTGTAATGAAAATATTTTTAGATTTTAGGTAACTGAACTTAAAGCTTTAGCTTAAAATCATAAGTCTGGGAGTTAACATCAGCATTTTGCTTTCTGGGAACCTAGTTAATGTCTTTGTTTCCTTTTTTTCTGGAATAAAATAAGATGGGGGTAAAATACAGTTCAAAGGCTTGTTTGCTGGTTTTTATTTTTACCTTAAACCTGTTCTGAGTTAAGTGGGCTTTACACATCATACAAAATTTTTAAGGTCAGCATGTCACAATTTCAGGTGGGATCTGACACTTGCTAGAAGTAGGCAATATTTAATACTTTATTTATGACTGAATTTCTTCTCATATTTAAATTCTTATATTCCCTCACAAAGTATGGTCTGGTCATATGCCATATGCACGCCTGGTACCATGAAATACAAAATCAAGCCTTTTGCATCTAAAGAGGTTGTTGTGTCAGCTTCCATGCAGTGATAGCATCAAGCGTTTTCTTGACATTCTCTTACAGACAACAGTTTTGGATTGGCTTTGACCTGTAGCCCATTAGGAGAAATGTGATGGACAAGTTCCTGACTGAATTCTACTGACTGTTTTCTTCTCAAAAGCATTTTCAGATGAAAAGTCTGCTGTTGGAATTGTATTTTGAGTTGGAAATGTCTGCAGATTGATTTCCCCATCTCATTTTGTCAGGCAGAAATAACTGAATTTATTTGCAACATACTTAATATTAATTAGCATTTTTTACTTTAACTAGACTGGCATTACCTTTTTTTTTTAAATTAAGCTTTTATATTTGCACTATCTAGCAAATATGCAGCTACTCTGTGTGTCACAGATTGACTTGAACCACTCCTTACTGTGTATGGGCTGTACTGGATGAAAAATTTCCTGTCATTGCTCCTTATGTTTTGTAACTGTCCTCTGTCAGGGGTGGTTATTTACTGAAAGTTGGGGACTGTCTTGTTGGGAAAACCAATTGTGTCCATACCTGCTCTTCAGAAGAGACGCAGTCATTTTTAAAATTATCAGGAGTGGGAAGGAGCATCAGGAGTCTTAGGAAAGAATGGTTTCACCTGGAATGCTATTTATTGCATTGGATTGTAACAGTTACAGGTTTCCTTTTTAAGCTTTTCTTCGTGTGTGGTTTGAGGAGTTTTTGGCTGTTTTGTTGTGTTTGTTGTTTTGGGGTTTTTAGAGCAGAAATAGTAGCACTGTTCTGACATGGATTCTAGTTTACTGTGGAGCACTTGACAACACTGCAGTTGCCTGACTTGGTGATTGCCGTGCTTAAAATAGCAATGTTCTGTGTCTTACCTGCTCTCAGATTGGGATGGGCCCAGTGACTGATAAGTGCTGTATTTGAGAAGAGAGATTTCAGTGTTGGCAGGAAGTATTGTGTTTATAGTCCTTTGACTCTCTTTCCATGCTGGTGGAAATAGAGGAGGAGAAGGAATTTCCACCTTTTATTAGTCAGGGTTTGGAAGATGGGCTGGATTTTAGATGGGATCTTCCAAAGCTCTGTTAACAGGAAAGAATACTCCTTCATCCCCTGGCTAAAAGGGCAACATTTGCCTCTTTCTGCTGCTGCTCTGTGGTGCAGAAGAGAAAGTGGTTCAGCAGTAAGTTTTCCTTTTCTGGAAAAGGTCTTGCCTGCATTCTTGGTTGAAAAATGAGCAACATAACAAAAAAAACACAAAACCTAGCATCTTTTTATGACCCTTTCTGCAACTGGTTGTGTCAAATTTGAGTTTCTCTCATTAATGTTCCTCTTGCAAAATAACTGTGGTTTGTATTGACTTTTCAAGAGAATGTTGTTTTTATTTTTTATGGCTTACACTGGATTAATGTGCTGCATTGTTCTGTTCTAGATCTCATGAACTGCGATCAAAGATTCTTTCATTGCAGTTGCTTCTGTCCATTCTGCAAAATGCAGGACCAGTCTTCAGGACAAATGAGATGTTCATTAATGCTATAAAGCAGTACCTCTGTGTTGCACTGTCAAAAAATGGAGTCTCATCAGTTCCAGAAGTTTTTGAACTTTCACTTTCCATATTTCTTACCCTCCTCTCAAACTTCAAGACTCATCTAAAGATGCAGATTGAGGTATGTTACATTAATTTCTAATTAAATGTGTGGGAGGTGTTAAGTGAACATTTGTTTATATTTGTGTAGCTTGTCTTACTTAAATAAATTTGTTTTCCTTTGTGACTCACAGGTTTTATGTAAGACTTACTAGATTTTCCGTATTTTGAAGTTTTCTGTTGGGTGTGGCATATTACTATTGCAGAGTGTTGCTGAAAGTCAGAATTTGGTAGATTTGTGGCTAAGCTCAACCAGTGTTCAATATTGCAACTAAGAAAGCTTAGCCCAGCACTGCATATTATAAATCAAGAAAATGAATACACTCAGGAAAAGACTGTGTAATACATGGTTTTGCAAAAAAATGTTTAGACTGAAAACTAATGTAATGACAAACATTGTGGATTTTCTTGGAGATCACTTGAACAGATTTCTTTCTCTGGGGAAGTCCCAGCTATTCCATTATTTTAGCCACTTCCCTTTGCTTATCAGGGCCTCTGTCAATATATGTCCTGAATAAGATGATCTCATTTTTCTCTAAAGGTGTGCACACAATTTAACTCCTTGGACTATAAGTGGAGATAAGCCCATATTCTTTGCAATGAATTCTCTGGGTCCTGGCAGGCATTGTGAATTTTTAGTGAGTCAGTTCTAAGTCATAGGGAAAAGGAAGATGTATCTCCATATGGGCCATTCACTTAAGAGTTGGACTCGGTGATCTTTGAAGATACCATCCAGCTCAGAATATTCTGTAATTCTGTATGTGGAGGGTTTGAGGTACAAGCAGCTTCTCAGAACAATTTTGTCCTGTTCAACCACATGGATACCCTCTTGTGGTGTCCCATGTGTTAAATATCTTAATTCTCTGGTGAATAAAATAGTACTGTGTGCAGTGTGTCCCTGCTGTTTATTTTAGTAATTTTTTGTCTGGGGAGTCAGGTGTGAATACGGAAGCCCACAGATTGCCCCATCCATGTGGAGCTTAAGTATGTGAAGAGATGCTTAGAAATGTTGATAAATCTTGCTGTTATAAGGACCTTGAATTCAGAGACATCTTCATCTGTGGATGTCATTGTACAAGTTGATGTGTTATGGCAGCTTTGGAGGAAGAACCTGATTTTGACAGTAGCATGTCATAAAATGATTGTGTTCTGATCACTTACCAGGTTATTTTGATACTTCTTTGGGGAAAAAACAGTAAGATTTCCAGTATATGGTTGAGCATAGATTGGACAGAAATGATTGAATGTGTCTTGAAAATATGATGCATTTTGAAAAGTTTCAAGGCCAACTGTGTGCTCAGCAAGACAGCAGTGCATATGCAGTGTTTGGCACATCAGACAGACTGGGTGGTGCCATTTCAGTCCCACAACCTGCCTCCCAGGAAGTGTTGGACTTCTGTGTTCAGAGAGCTTACAAGTCAGCATGTAGGTGGTGAACGCATTGCAGTCGGTTTCCCTGACAGAAATTTGATAGGTTTCCATCACTGCCAGCCTTTCACAAACTCCTAATAGAAAATGAAGACACAGGAGGTAAACTGGATATAGGATGCCCTACACTATTGTAGCAGGTTCTAGAGTATGCTAACTTAGGACCATCACCACATATCAGGGCTACATTTCCTCCCCGTGAGTAGAAAACCCAAAAACTTGATGCTACTGAAGTATCCATCTATTACAAAGTATGGGGTATACAGCAGTTTCTAGACACTTCTTTCTTTTTCCTGATTGTGAGCTAAGAATTCTTCTTTCAGCTGATGATCCTAAAGGTTATTCAGAAGATGTGGGTAGACATTTAGAAAACTTCACATGCAGTTTGTCTTGGAGCTGTAAGGAGAGCCATATGCTCTGATTTATAATATGCAAAATCTATATATTTTGGGATTGAGGCTGCATTTTTCATATATGTAAGAATTTTGTGGCATGTTTGAAAAGAATAGTTTCAGATTCTCTTGAAAGTGACTCTTGTGGCCTGTTGACTTCATATTTAGCTAACACTGCCCTCTAACAGTAAAATAGTTTGAGTTGTACCTTAGTTGTAACTGTAATTCTGAATGGGTTAATGAATATATGTGCAGCAAATCAAATCCCAAGTATCTGTCAGAGGAGTTGGGCTGTCATCTAGCTGTACTTACCATTACTGCCCTTTCATAACAGTGAATAAACTGCCTTAAATTTAACTCATGCTTCAGTTGACCGAACATAATAAATAATTGGCTCTTTTCTGGTTTAGTTTTCCAGTAAATTAGGAACAAAGTCTCAACTCTGTGATGTGAATTACAATAAGTTATATAGTGATAAGTAGCATTTTTAAATAGCTGATATGTAAACCATAACTACAGTTTTGAGAAGTTTTTCATTCCAGGATGTTTGTTCAAAGGTGACACCAGAAGCAAGAAGTCAGCTTGGTCTCTGAGGCATAGAGATCTGAAGTATCTCTTGATAGTATGCAAAACTTCCAGCTATTTTTTCTTCTATCTTAGGTTTGGGTTTAGTTTTTGTTCCTCAAATCTTTTTCTCTGTTTCATCAGTGACTTCTTTTTAATTTTTTTTACCAGAAAGGAAATACTTTTGTTAGTTCCAGAGAATACATAAAATCAATGTCTTCCAATAAAAAAATCAGAAGACAGCAGATGTGTGACTGAGAGTTACTCACAACATGACATGTATTAAATTTTTGTCTTTCTCTGATTATTTAAAATTATGGCTAAAATCAGTCTGGTACGCTTAAGTATGTTTAAACACATGCAAGTCCTTGAATTATGTGTTGAACTCCTTAGGTTTCACAGGGATGCTTTCCTTTTTAAGACACTTAGCTGGCATTGTGCTGTGTGCCTCTATTTCTCTAAATTTAGAGATCAATAAAATGTAACTATTCTTAGCACATTCTGCTGGAAGAAATAGCTTGCCAGCAAAGTTGCCTAAAAGTTAGTGTTGTTGTTTTCCCCAGAAGCGCGACCAAAAGTGAGAACAGACTTATGTTTTTCTCTACCTAGCTAATTCTGTGCTATGAAGGAACAGTCAATATTAAAAACAAGGGGAGTTACATATTTGGATATTTGTGTGATGATTTGGAGAAGTGGCTTGAAACTCTCAGCAACCCTTTAGTAAAAGTATGTGTTGTGGATTTGGAAGCCACAAATGACTGTGAAGAGCTGAGCTCTCAGAAGTACAGAGCAGTGATGTAATGCCCTGTAGCAGTTCAGTTTTGAGTTCAGGTGCTGTTACAGCAGTTGCCACTGCTCAGGGAAGAAGTGAGAAGAAGCCTTAATTTAGCTGCTTAGCAAGCTTGGCTGAATTAATCAGCCTATGCTACTGATGAATCTGGTGAGGAACTAATTGAGAGGGGGTAAAATAGTTTCTGTTCCAAACTGCAGCATCTGTACTAAAATGATTTAGGGGCAAACTTATCTGTATTCTAGTGAAGAGTAGCCTTCCTGTTAATGGATTGCTGCATGCTGTGCCTGACTGGTACCCTTCTTCCAATAATAATCTAATACTGTAGAGTGATTCTTTTGTGCCAAAATGTTTCCCTTCTAATGAGGGCCCAATACTTCAAATCTGCATAAGTAGCTATTTGTTATGTTTGTGCCATAATATCATTATCTTGTAGATAAAGTATTTTTGTCATGAGGTAATACCTCTTCTTTCAAAATCCCAAATGAACTCTGAACAGCAGTTTAGGCTTCTTCTTAGGCTGAATTGTCCTTCAGGATTTGACATTATTCCCAATTCTTCTGCTTTTGAATGCTCAGAAAATAAACCTGCACAACACTGCAGATGCACATAAGTAAATAATTCAAAGTCCTAATTTGCATGTATCAGTTGTATTTCTTAATTTCCTCTTTTTTTTTGCCTTTTCATTGTTTCCTGTACTTCTAAAGTGCTGCTTTCAGAATTATGTCAGAATTTTAACCGTCAAAGTTAGTGACTGTTTTTGTAATAGATTTTTTTCTCCCTCTTACTGAAATATTTTTTAGGTTTTCTTCAAAGAAATTTTTCTGTATATCTTGGAAACTTCTACTAGCTCATTTGATCATAAGTGGATGGTTATACAAACACTGACAAGGATATGTGCAGGTATGAAGGACTGATGTGTTCTAGATTTTGTTTTTTATCGTAAAGAAGAAAACTCTACTTACCATTCATTAAATTACCTAGTTTTTGTTCCAAGGTTGACAATGTCACTTTATTTATAGATGCTCAGAGCGTGGTGGACATCTACGTGAACTATGATTGTGATTTAAATGCAGCAAATATATTTGAAAGGCTGGTTAATGACTTATCAAAGATTGCTCAAGGAAGGGGTAGCCAAGAACTTGGCATGTCCAATGTTCAGGTAAAAATTGCACTAACTTACCAAGTTTCATGTATGGCATGACAGGTTGAGACTAAACTATCCAGTCCACTAATTAATTGTTTATGGAATCTTTTCTAGGAATTAAGTTTGAGGAAAAAAGGATTAGAATGCTTAGTATCGATCTTGAAATGCATGGTGGAGTGGAGTAAGGATCAGTATGTAAATCCCAATTCCCAGACAACCCTTGGTAAGACATATGATGTGTTTCTTCTGGCTTTAGTAATGAGCTACTGCAGGACTTGAGTGTGTTCTTCCAGTATTTTGATGCTGTTAATGCCAAGTCTATTTTTCCTTTGGTAGAAATATTGATAAGTTTGGTATCATTTAAAAAAGTTGTCTTAGTTGTTTTTTCCTAATTGTATGAATTTCTAGAATGCTACTGGACTGAAAATGTATAAATCCTGTTACTTAGCCTATTTCTGATTTTAAGTGTCTCAAAACTTTCTTTGAAACTCCCCTAATTTTTTTTATATATAATTACATATTGATTAAATAACTGCTAAAGCAAGCTGAATAGAGAGCATTTTTTTACTTATTTACTGATTATTTTAAAAATTACTTATTTACTGAATATTTACTTATATGTTTTATAGCTGTAGAAGTTTGAATGTTGTAAGCCATGAAGTAACTAAATAATTACTTGTTTTAATCTTCTTTTCATCTGACCTAAGGTTATGCCAGAATTTTCAGATTAAGCATTTAAAAGTTGGTAGGTGAAACAGTAAACTTTCTAGGAGTGGTTAGCATGGCTGTCCTGTGAACTGAGAGCACCAACTCATTGGCATGCCTAAATTCTTTTAGATGCTGTGTTTAGAAGCTTAGAATAGTTACTCCAGGTTAAACGTGACACTGGATTTGAAAATAAAATATAAAAACTGTAGCTGTTTTTTTGTGGTGTTGGGTTTTTTTTCCCAAGTGCCTGAAATTGTAGTTTTGATTTAAGACTTAAATTTCAGTACGTAATGAACTGAAAAAATTCTCCTTGATACATTGCAGTGATTTTTTAATTACTTACTTTCCCAACCAAAATCAAAACAGAATAGATATATATAAAGTAAATCCAAAATTGAAGATAACCTTGAGTTTTAGAAGTCTGCATTGAGGATTTGACATGTGATTTTTATTTGTTTTCTCTGTATGTACTGGATATATGTAACCATTTCCAATTTATAGGCCAAGAAAAACCCACAGAACAGGACAACAGTGAAACCAAACACCCTGAGACAATTAACAGATATGGAAGCTTAAATTCTTTGGATTCTACTGCTTCATCAGGAATTGGCAGTTACAGCACACAGATGTCTGGCACTGACAACCCAGAGCAGTTTGAAGTCCTAAAGCAGCAAAAGGAAATAATAGAACAAGGAATTGACTTGTGAGTGCCCTTTTATCACCCATGGGAGGGTGGATTCTTATGGAGCTATGAAGATTCCTGGGTTTTTCTTCCTTCTCCTCATAGATACTCATCTTGTGTTAGGAAAAAAACTCTGGATGTAACAGCACTTCCTCTGGTGAAAGAGTGCTGAATGGTGTCCCCTTTGGAGCCTGTCAACAGTGTTTTGTGTTAACCTAATTCCTCACAGCTAGAAGATGAGTACTCTGAATGTTTGTTCTTTTTTCTCCAGACCTGCTTGTCTAAAAATAAGGGTTTTATATATGGATAAAAAGAACATTGAACTCGCGATCATTTCAATATGACCCGTTCTAATGTACATGATGCTGGTGAAAATGCCTATATCCTTATGCTGATGAGTCCTTATGATTAATTAACTTGTCATACTTAGCACTGGAGGATAGTGTAATTTCTCAGTACAGTCTGACAAAAATCTGTGTGATTTCATCTTCGTCACCTTAATCTCCTCAGTGAGGTCAGTTTTATGCTAAAATGAGAATTTCCTGTCAGTATAGTTCTGGGTCCCTGCACGAATATGCCTTACTCCTTTAGGGCTTCAGTTTCTTTCAGTTTCATAGTTCCATGTTTTCTGTGTTTCCATTTTTACAGGTAACTAATGGATTTGTTGATTGTTTCATACAGATTAAGATTGTTTTTCCAGTTTTTGCTGTCTTTGTGGAATATTTTTTTCTTCATGAGTGCCAGAGTAAATGGATATGGCTCATTCCTATCTAATGTGCAGTTTGATAAAGGAAAAATATTTAACATGTAGATTTTTCAGCATCTCATCTGAAATTTCTGATTTCTTTTTTTACTTAAGCTGGTACAACTTTGTGCATGGGTTAAAGGGTTGTCTCTTATTTCATCCTGCTCTTCATTGTACAGATTCAACAAGAAACCAAAGAGGGGAATTCAGTATCTGCAAGAACAAGGAATGCTTGGTACTACCCCAGAAGATATTGCTCAATTCTTGCATCAAGAGGAAAGATTAGATTCAGTAAGGAAACTGTTTTCCTGATGGTTGTCTGTCATGCTGATGTGTTTATACTAATTGCAAATCAGTTGATAGTGTTTAGAGTGTGTAACACGTTATTGTGGAAGGAAGAAAAGGAAATGTCTCTCTCTCTCATGTAACACATTATTGTGGAAGGAGGAAAAGGAAGTGTCTCTCTCTCTTCTAAAACTTGTAAGTTCAGGGAATTTGAGTTTGAGGGTGCAGTAGGAGCTCTACCCTCTGCTGTTCAGTGAGGTGTAAGACAAGAGACTGACCTACTTGAGCTGACTCGAAACTTGTACTTAGTTGCTAGTATAGCTTGAAGCACCTTAGTAAATCCTATATACTTTAGTAAGGATCTGCCAAAAGTATCTGTCCTTCAGAGATGGTGAAAATAATAATAATGTGGTGCAACAATGTAAAAAGCACATTTTACTCCCCCCAGAGGAAAGTGAGTTGAGATTAGTTCCTTGACTTTATTTACAGCTAGCGGCTGTTGCTGGACTTGGAAGAGTCCTGCAGCATCTGGGTGGGAATATCTCATGTTGATGTCATGAGAAGCCTAACTTTCTGAAACATCGGTTCTCACCATTGTGCATAAAAGCCACAGCCATTGGTGCCCATGTTTGCAACTGTGGCTGAAGTCACAAATTGCAGTATTAATGCTTAGAACCAGACATCAAAACTTTTTTTTTAACCTCACTTTACATAAGCAGTCATCCTAATCTGAATGAATGTTCTTTTTCACTGTACTGTGTTGTGTTGACAGTGATCAACTCAGATGTATGAGTACCAACTATTTTTATTTGAACATCCTTTACATCTGAAATCAGTACTCTAGGGGATAAAGTTGAGTTTAGTAAGCTTTTCATTCCTATAGCAAATTTCTTAACTATAAAAATTGTTATAGCAGAGAACAATCATTAGTAATATTAACTTTGTTTTGTACATGTGTGGAATTCCTCCAAAGAAAAAATGGCATGCGAGTATAAGAGGGAAGAATGTAAGCAGACACATATGAGCATGTAAGAGCATTGCGATGGAATATATGGCCAAAATAAACTTTAGACAATAGTGGAGAAGCATGAGTATGTCTCAGTTAACTGCAATGCATGCCTCTCTATTTGGAAGACATTTGACTCTATTGTTGTTATTAATATTTATTTTTCAAATATTAATGCACTCTGTTCTTATTTTGCACTCTGTTCTTATTTTAGACTCAGGTTGGGGAGTTCCTGGGAGACAACGATAAATTTAACAAAGAAGTCATGTATGCATATGTAGACCAACACGACTTTTCGGGAAAGGATTTTGTTTCAGCTCTGCGCATGTTTCTAGAAGGATTTCGTCTACCAGGAGAAGCTCAAAAAATTGATCGCTTAATGGAGAAATTTGCTGCTAGATATTTAGAATGTAACCAAGGGTAAGATATACTTCTTCAGAACTTTGGAAAGCTGAGCAATTATTTAAAAAACCTAATAAATTAAATTTGCTATTCTTTCTCTCCTTTTTGCCTTCAGGCAAACTCTTTTTGCTAGTGCAGATACTGCATATGTTTTAGCTTACTCAATTATCATGTTGACAACAGATCTTCACAGTCCACAGGTATGTTGCTGGAATAAATATCTGTGTAATTTATAGGCATGTAACTTTCAGGCTTTGTGACATTGTAGTTGTAAAAGCTTGATGTCCAATTTAACACGTATGTGTGTAAGAAGTAAGGTTCGTACATCTTTTAAGTAACAGTATTATGTTTTACAGGTATTGAGGTTTTGAAGTTTTTTTGGTTAGGGCTTTCTGTAAGGTAGATTGCTGCATGATAAATAGTTTGGTCTGTATGACAAGAAATAGCATTTCTTTTTTTTTTTAATGTATGTCTAATTTGACATACATTTGATCTGTCGATCCTATCAAATAAGTTTGAGTGTTGGAATGTCCTCATGGCTTTGTGGTATGTTGTAGAATTGACAGAGTTGTCTTGGATGTGTTGCATACTTTAAAATGTCTTCTGAATCAGCAGGTTTATCCTTAATGGTTAATTTTTCATGGGCTAGGTAGTTTTATAGGGAGCATTGTAACTGATGAGCTTGCCTCGTTTGTTGATATTTACAGCTGCTTTCTGCATTTCAGGTTAAGAATAAAATGACAAAAGAACAGTATATTAAAATGAATAGAGGTATCAATGACAGTAAAGATCTCCCTGAAGAATATTTGTCTGCTATCTATAATGAAATAGCTGGAAAGAAGATTTCAATGAAAGAAACAAAAGAATTAACAATACCCACAAAATCCAGTAAACAAAGTAAGTAGTGGCATTGTTAGCTTTCTTCAAGGGTTGACTCTTCAGTTTCATTAAGTTCTCCTTTTTAGAGATAAGAGTTGAATGAAGCAAACACCACTCACTTAACTCACAATGGATCCTGGCTTCCAATTTCATATCCTTTTCTTTTTAGCATAAATGCATGATGCTGACCTCAAATCTGCATAAAGTACAACTGCTTGTTTTCACTTCCCTTTGCATCTGAATTCCTGGCAATCAGTGCATTGAGCATGAAGGAGGTAGGTTTTGCTGTTGAGCAGCAGCACAGGGAAATTGGAGGGCTCTATGAAGTTACGTGATTGCCAACAGGTACAGAGCAGAACACACACAGTGTGTGTCTTCCTTTTCTTAAGCAACTGTTGTGATTTCCTGCAATAACCAGTCTGTCTTCAAATATTTTGCAATATTTGATTCTTAGGGCCCCAATTCATGCACTTTATTAAACATATTTTCCTCTCTCAGATACCAGAAAAAGTTTTTGTGTTTTGCACAGGGTGAAGATTGAGATGTTACTCATTCTAGCTTTTCGACAAGAACATTGAGAGACTTAACTTTTTTCCAAAATATTTGTATAAATTAAGTCTTAGGTTAGCCTTATGAACAGATTGCTTGCAGGAAATTTGCATCTGGAGAAAAGAAATACTCTTTTTTTAGTATTCGTTCACTTAGCATAACGTTTTATTGTAATTTTTAAACAGATGGTTATTACATGCTACTTGGATTACACTGTTTTCATTAGATGGAGGTTCTGTTATGGAAATGAAAAGGTTTCATGTAGTTCTTGCACCGAAAAAGGGTGTCCAGTTATTTTTATTGTTATTTTCTCTGCTGATGGATTCCTTTGAAATCTCTCTTCATTTTGAATTTAGTTTAGTGAGTGTGATATTTATGCTGTCAGTTGAGGTGATGGAGAAGAAACGTCTGTTTTTCACATCTTAAAATTCTATAAAGGTTTAAAAATAGTTTACATTTCAAACACAAGTTTACCTTAAGTTAAATTTTATCCATATGGTAAAAGAAATATGAGCAGGCTGGTGTGATAATTTCATGAAGTAAAGCTAATACAAAAATGCATCTGAGTATTGTACTTAACGAAAAACGCAAAATTGTTATGTTTCTAAAGATACCCTTGCTAAAGATGCACAAATGAGAGGAAATAATGTGTTTGCAGGTGTTGCTAGTGAGAAGCAGAGAAGACTTCTATATAACTTGGAAATGGAACAAATGGCTAAAACAGCTAAAGCTCTTATGGAGGCAGTGAGCCACGTTCAGGCCCCTTTTACTAGTGCAACACACCTGGAGCATGTGAGACCCATGTTTAAGGTGAGATACATGTTCAGATAATCATGTAGAATATCACAGTTTCTTTCTACAAAATGCTAACTGACAGAATTTATTGAAAATAATAAGGATTTGCATCTGCTATGTTTTGCTCATTTTATGAGTTATTTAACTGCTACAGGAAAGAGCAGATTTTGAACCTTCTAATGTGGTTTCACTTACTCTGGAATTGAAGAAGTTTCTGTGCTGATAGAAGAAGCATCTTAAGGCAGTGGAGGAAAGTATCAGGAAGAACTTTAATGTTGTCTATTGCAAATTAATACTTCAGAAAGCTAGGACTCTGGTCCAGTGTAGGGGAGGAAGCTGAACCTGTATTGAACTATTATTCTAAACACCTGTGTGCTATTGCGTAAGTGCAAAGCTGTCTGCATCCCAAATGCCTTTTCCATGGCAGTGATTCAGATTCATAGATCGTGTTTAGTAGTGGATGATGCCTCCGTGTGCTCTTGGATGTGGGGATGTGGTCTCTGGCATACCTAACTCACAGCAGTCATCTGCCATTGAGATAAATTGTTGCAGCTTTACCATGGTGTCCTTTGTGCCCTTGTTCAAGTCACGGTCCTCACATGACCCCTTTGTGAACCGCTCCAGGGAAATAAAGTCTCAGACCACTACCACTGAGTAAACAAATGGTTCCCTGGAGGGATATGCCATGAGGTTAGGTGGAGCTCCAGGCCCAAAAGTGACAGAAGCATTTAGGTTGGAATAGGCTCTTAAAAGCTTTCAGTGCTGCTGTTAACCCGGTGCTGCCAGGTCCACCACTAAACAATGACCTGAAGTGCCACATCTGCACGTGTGTTAAATGCCTCCAGGGTTGGTGCCTGCACTACTTCCTTGAGCAGCTTGTTACAACTTGCATCAATTGCATCTGAGAGGGAATTTTTCCTAATATTCAATCTAAACCTCTCCTGGTGCAACTTGAGGCCGCTTGCTCTCATCCTTTCCCTTGTTACTTGGGAGAAGAGACTACAGTAGTTTCACGAATACAAGCCGCACGGATTATAAGCCGCACCCCCGGTGCCTCGACAATGTTGCTGTCTTTGTCAATAGATAAGCCGCACCCGGAATATTAGCCGCACTTTCGTTCGTCGCGAGAATCCGTGCGCAGCTTTCACAAATTGGCCAATTAGTAACAGGATCGCGGCATAGCGGGCTTTACTGGCTCGGGGCGGGGCCAGGAAGGCTCGGCCCGCTCATGGTTGCCGACGGGGCCGGGTGGCCCAGCTCAGCGCCACGGCTCGGCGGGGCTGGCCGGGTGGTGCTGCCGCCGCCGCCGGGCTCGCTGGCCCCCCTCTCCCGTCAGCACCGCCCCGCTGCCGCGTTCGCTCGCCCGGCTGGCAGGGCTGCCGCCGCCGGGCTCGCCGTCCGCCCCGCTGCCGCTTTCGCTCGCCCCGCGCCGCGCCTCGCCAGCGCCGCGCCCGCCCCGCGGCGCTTTCGCGGCTCGCGGCGGCGCTTTCGCGGCTCGCGGTTCGCGGTTCGCGGCTCGCGGTTCGCGGCTCGCGGCTCGCGGCTCGCGGTTCGCGGCTCGCGGCTCGCGGCTCGCGGCTCGCGGCTCGCGGTTCGCGGCTCGCGGTGGCGCTTTCGCGGCTCGCGGCTCGCGGTTCGCGGCTCGCGGCTCGCGGCTCGCGGCTCGCGGCTCGCGGTTCGCGGCTCGCGGTTCGCGGCTCGCGGTTCGCGGCTCGCGGCTCGCGGTTCGCGGCTCGCGGTTCGCGGCTCGCGGCTCGCGGTTCGCGGCTCGCGGTTCGCGGCTCGCGGTTCGCGGCTCGCGGTGGCGCTTTCGCGGCTTGCGGTTCGCGGCTCGCGGCTCGCGGCTCGCGGTTCGCGGCTCGCGGTTCGCGGCTCGCGGCTCGCGGCTCGCGGTTCGCGGCTCGCGGTTCGCGGCTCGCGGCTCGCGGTTCGCGGTTCGCGGCGGCGCTTTCGCGAGCGCCGCTTTCGCTCGCCCCGCTGGCAGGGCTGCCGCCGCCGCCACCAGGCTCGCCGGCCGCCCCCTCCCGTCTGCACCGCCGCCGCGTTTCCTCGCCCTGGCCGGCACTGCAGGCCCCCGCACCGCCGGGCTCCCCCACGCTGCTGGCCCCGATTATGCTGGGCTTCCCCCGCTGCCAGGCAGCCCCACCCGCCGGCCTTCCTGCTTCTGCCATGCTCCCCTGCACTGCTAGCCCCAGTTCTCCCGGGCTCCCCCGCCATGCTGGCTCAGGCTCTGCCGCCCTCCCTGCCCCGCCCTGCTGGCTCAGGCTCTGCCGCCCGCCCCCACACTGCTGGCCCCGCCTCTGCCAGGCTTTCCCACCTCTGCCGGGGCCGGCCGGGCTCCAGCTTGGCTTGGGGCTGCCGCGGGCTCTCACTTCCGTGTTGGCAGCTTTTAGAATTTTGTTAATAGATTAGCCGCCCCGGAATATTAGCCGCACTTCCGGGTTTCCACCAAAATTTTGGTCAAATTGGTGCGGCTTGTATTCGTGAAATTACTGTAACTCCCACCTCTTTCACCAGCTCCATTGTCCTCCTCTGGGTTCACTCCAGTGCCTCCATGTCTTCCTTGCAGTAAGGGCTCAGAACTGAGCACAGGATTCAAAGTGTGGCCTCACCAGTGCTGAGTACAGAACACTGCTCTGGTCCTGCTGGCCACACTTGCTGCCACAAACCAGGATACCATTTGCCTTCTTGGCCACCTGGGCACACTGAGGATGTCGCTGTAAGATTGCTGTCTATAAGGCAAAATTACAAGTTCTTTGTCAGTCTTATTAAGAAAACTAACATAGTGTTTGATTTGTACAGAGGAACATTAAGCACAGACCTTGTTTAAAATTTATTTTTAGGCTGTTCAAAGTGTCACATAGCAGAGATACACTATACTTTCTCTCTGCTGACTTCCTGAAGGCTGAAATTAAATAATTCACATGCAGGCTTCTGTAAAACTCATAATGTAATTTTCTTCAATATACCAGCCCTAATACTTCCTACTCTTTACTGTCTGAAAAGCATATTTCCAAAGTTCAGTTTCAAAGGAGCAAAATATGAAGCAGCCTGCTTAAATTAACACCCTAAACATGTTTCATGAAGGTGCAAAAAATTAGGAGTTGTTACTTGAAGTTACTTGAGGGTGTTCATGAACTAATTAAAGTACTGGGGATAGTAGTGTAATGTATTGAGCAGAGGGCCCTCTTCTCAAAAATAAGTGAGAAATGTGGGATTTGAATACTTAATACTTTCACACTTCTTATTTAGACTTAACTTTTTAGCAAAAATTCATAAATTTCTGGGTATCTCACCCATTAATACCCACATAAAATTGATCATTGTAATTGTGTTTACAGATATATGGGCTCAATATTTAAAACAGCAAAAATTCACTTTATGTACCCATCTAAGCAGCCCAGAATTGATTGTCTGGTTTTGAGACATAATTTTCACCTGTAATAACAAAACAGACTACAAATAACAGCATACATCTAGTTACAAAGCATAGTATACACATCATTAGATAGTTGTTAAGTAATTCTTTTAGTTTTTTAATTTTTTGTGATTAGTTTTGGTTTCAGTAGCAATGAAAATTAGGAGAACAGTGGGAAAATACATACATTTCTGAGCATAAAATCATAGAATAGTTTGGATTGGAAGAGCCCTTTAAAGGTGATACAATAAGGAATTAAATCCTGAATCTGGGAATTCATCCAATGCTTTTAATACCGTTCTACAGTTACGGTTTGGTATGTGCAAGCATTAAATGCTTTTTGAAGTTAGTGCTTTTGGAGTTGCTGGCTTAGATAAAACCAAAGCTCTGTGGCGCATCATTTTATTATGAAATTAAGTGTGAAATCTGTTTCTCCTTACTGTGCCCAGTGATTCTGTATTTCATCTGTGGTGATCAGATAAAACTATTTCTAAAATTATTCTGGGTTGTGTGGTGTTTCCTCTCCATAGCCCCATGTAGTTACAGCAGGATCCTCTGCATCTTCTGACTCTTTTTTTTCTGCCTTTGAGAGAGGGAGCCTTGACCACAAGGAAAGGACTGTATAGACTCTCTTGCAGTGATTTTAGTTGCATGTATTACGTCCTCGGTGCCATCTAAGGCAAGAGGAATGGGAAACATCAATATTGCCTTAGGTACAAAAAGATGGAGAGATACAGGCAACAAAATTAGTAGTAGAGAGATAGGGCAAGAGTCGTGTCCTGGATTTTTTCTTGTTGGCATACCATAATTTTAGTGTGATTAATAAAGTTTACCTTATTTTCACTACCCTCCTTTTTTTTTCCCCTTGTGTTATCAGGACAAGCTAGTCTTGCTTAAGTATGTATTTTTCATCATATATCTGTTACATGATGTGTTGGTTATTACAATAACTGTTTATTTTTCAGTATGCAAATATAAAAGTCATCCTGGGAATGCTAAAACTCTAACAGACATCTAATTGACATAGCTTTAGGATTTGGTTTTTACAACTATCTGAAGATAACTGAGTGTTTGTTGCTGAAGGAGAGGACAAGCGCTTTTGAGGGGAGCTCAACTTCTGCCCCATTCTGTGTCTCATGTCTCTTATAACCACACTTTATACTATTGTGTCTCATGTCTGTATATTCTGTTTCCTTTTTATCAAAAGCTTCAAGGTTGATTATGTAAATTAAGAACGGCATTTACACTTCAGCAAGGTGGTGAAACTGTAACATTTCCCTTCAAGTACCAACCAATTTCCCTTCAAGTACCAATTGCTAATATAACACTTAACTTTGCATACATTCCAGTTGGCGTGGACACCTTTCCTGGCTGCATTCAGTGTGGGTCTGCAGGACTGTGACGACACCGAAGTTGCCTCTCTTTGTTTGGAGGGTATACGATGTGCAATCCGGATCGCTTGCATTTTCAACATTCAGGTAAAAAATGTAAGATTGAGACAATCCTTTGATTTATGTACCAGCAAAATGTTAGTGGGGTTCTAAGGGTCCTTTCTCCTGAATCTCTGCACTGTAATACCTAGAGGCTGCCTACTTCTGACATTGCTATTTCATCTGATATTTGACTGGAAGTGTAAATGAAGTGACCTTTATTTTTCTTGGTATTTTGTGGTAAGTGCTTCCATGCCTCTGCACTGGATGTCTGTTTCCCTAGAAATTGAGTAATTTTATGTTTAAGTATTTTATTTCTAGCATTTTTACAAAGCTATTTAGATGTGTTGTTTTATAAAATGAGTCTCTCTGTCCTGTAAAACAGTGTCTCTGTGAACTGTATTTGAAATATTTCTCTCAACTGCAGAGTGATTATACTAATCTGATATGTCTATAAATGGATACCCTTTTAACAATTATGGCACTGGGAATGGCATTCCTGATTTAATGAATGAATGGATATTGCATTAAGTGCAGGGCCAAGAATGCCAGACTCTGGCTCCAGAGGGGGCAATGGTGATTAAACTTGGGCTTTTTTTTGGCTTTTGTTTTTCTATTTAGAAACCACTGGTAGGGAAGGTACAATTATGTTATTGGAGATTTTTAGTTAATAAATGGAGTACTGGTCTGCCATAAGTCTGTCAAAGAGATAGCTCAAGAGATGGGCAAACAAACTCCATATGTTTGGCATTGTGTTATTTCATGTGTGTGTTGAAAATGTTTACCAAGAGAACACGCACCAACCCAAAAACCAACTGTATAAGTAAATAGAAGATACAAAACTGATACAATAGGGAATGCTTTTCTTGCTGCTCTCCTTGCACTTGTATTTGGCAAGTTAAATAACTTTTTACCACTAATGTGGAAAGGACCCTGTGATACAGCTGATTAAAAAAGCCCATTTGAGATCATATGAAGTTTCTTTCCACCTATTTTTCCACCTAATTTCTGCACAACTACCTGTCCCCAAGCTGAGCAGACTTAAAAATTTGATTAACAAAGCCTTCCCTGGAGCCTGAAAATGTTCAATGAAACACACTCGGTTACTTTTGTTTCTAAGCTGCAAAAGTGGAACTGGTACAGTACCAGTTTCAGCAGCTCTGCAGAGTTTAGTTCCCAGTCCTGCAGTAGTCAACCTTGTGTGGGGCGGGCAAGGACATGTTTGCTCTAAGATCCCTGTGATTCAGTTGCACCCTTCCATTGGCTTGGGACAATTGAGCTGGAGGTTTTCCAAAAACAAGTTTTTAAACTTCGGATTTTGCATTTTCAGTATAAGCATTATTACTTCTTGATTTTCTGTGGAAATTCTGTTTTGTCGATATAATTAAAAACAGTATGGTTTGTTGGTGATTTCAGTATTACAGGATGATTCCAATTCACAAGGTCTTGGTTAGATGGGATATTGTCTGACTGCAGATACCAGATAGATCTGGTGGTTTAAAGGAGACTGGCACATCTGTACTTGAGCTGATTAAAGGATCATTTCTGTTGGAATTAAGTTTTTCCTCATGTGCTTAACCAGTGTTGTCAACTTTCCAATTTTCATTGTGTAAATGTACAGAAATTAAGATTGGTGTCTATTAAGAGTTAACATTCATTTACACACCTGAAGAGATAATGCTACCAGGATGCCTTTATTTTTAAGAAAATTTCCGAAGTACACAATAAAGTTTAAGTTATGCATGTTCACCTCTAAAACTTCAATTATAGATTCTGGTTTTAATTTTTTATGCTTTTAATCTTAGACTTGTCACACAGTCTGACTTGTCTTGAAGCATCTGATACAAGATATGCATCAAAAGGATGTACTTAATCTGCCTATAACATCAGGTTTAAATTTCTGGGTGATGGACACTTTGTTTAGTTGTTTGTCTTCTACTTTGCTGACTTAGAAAAAGGGAGGAGGGGGGAATGAATACTTGTGTGAATGAGTAGGAAAGCGTTTTGTTTTTGCAGAAGATACACAATTTGTAGACTCTAAAGCTTCGTTGCTTAGTACACTTTCTTTGAGACTTCATTTTTCTGTGCCTTTGCCAGCATACCCTACAGTAGTGGTTGGGTTTGAATGTGGCAGCTGTACTGTGGTCACTGGCTCAATGGAAATCTGTCCTACCATAGCCCACTATTGTGGTAGTGTTTTCTGTGTGGAATCCCTTTCTTCCTGGGTTTGGCTTTTTATGTATTTTATATTTGGTTGTTTTCTATGCTCAATGATTTTTTTACTTAAAAATAGCCCTAAATAGCCAAACAGTTGAATATGTTTCATAATTATCATTTGTTTATCTGCTGTACAACCATTTCATTTTACAGCCTTCAGTTTATACATAACAGGTGAATAAAATGCACTTGTGGGCTCAACTGTAATCCCCTTTTTACCATTGTAATTGGTTCATGTGAGATGTGAGGAGTTCCCTTTGTTGCTCATAGGTACCATACACATAAAAATTGGGTAATTGGGTAGAGTTTTCTTTTGTGAGATCTGCCTATATTATGGCCACTTGCTGTTTACCCATGACACTTGCTTCAGAAGCTTATGAGGTACTCCAAATGATGCAGATTAAATCAAATAGGTTTTGAGCCATTCCATGGAATTGACGCAGCGTGTCTTTTAGATACACTTTTTTCGATTTTATTGACAAAAAAATACTAAAGCTTCAGTGAGTCTGCTAAGGCAGCATTTTCAGAGTAGTCTGAGTATAATACAAGAATGTTGAAAACTTAACCAAGTGCAAACGATTCTTCTGAAACAGCATCCTGTTTTCCACAAAAAAGACCAAGCCAGAAACCTAAATACAACTTAATGTGTTCTATGCTGCCAGACATTACACTTCATGGTCCTGAATAGAAGGAACCTGATTTTGTGCCACAAATAGTTTCTTACTGGTGAAGAACTTGTGGTATTTTCACTATGCTTTGGAAATTCAGTTTTGGGAAAAGTAAATTATATAGTTGATGAAATCACACAGATTGTACTAAGAACAAGAAATGCCAAAAATATTTATTCGACTTTTGTTTCTTTCCCTCCCATTTGTAGCTTGAAAGAGATGCCTATGTTCAAGCATTAGCAAGATTTACATTGCTTACTGTGAGTTCTGGTATTACTGAAATGAAGCAGAAGAATATTGACACCATTAAAACTCTCATCACGGTGGCTCATACGGATGGAAACTATTTAGGAAATTCCTGGCATGAGGTACAAACCATTTGTACATAAACTGTAAGAAAGCATGTTCACTGATTTTCAACACAGTAGTGTACTTGTTTGTGCATAAACACAGTGGGGTTTAGGTAAGTGCCACCTTATGTATACTTTTGTTGCATACATTATGCAGCCAATTAAAGTAGCAAAACATGTCCAAGTGAGAAATAAAATTGAGAGACTAATCTAGTACTATTTAAATTAATATTCATTTTAGACAGAAGAACAGATTTTCTGGCCTCAAGTGTTTAGAGGTTTTTTTTCTTTTAAAGATACTCACTTGCTTTTTACTATTTAAAACTGCTTTTTGTTGGTAAACAATTTCTTTATTCTCTGGAATAGATTCTGAAATGCATCAGTCAGCTTGAACTGGCACAGTTAATAGGAACTGGAGTAAAACCTCGCTACATCTCAGGGACAGTGCGTGGCAGGGAAGGTTCTTTTACTGGAACAAAAGATCAGGCACCTGATGAATTTGTGGGGCTGGGACTGGGTAAGTAATGGAGATATGAAGTATTTAATTTAACTAAATATTTAATTTAATTTAAATAGAGTACTATTTCAATTTGTTGTGTGTTTCTATGTGAAGTTCTGACAAAAGACCATGAAGTTATCCTTGTAAAACTTATGCTTTGAGACTTACTCCAACTTCTTGAATATTTCATTTGCTCTGTTATTACTTCTAGGGTGGGAAATGTAAGAAGATTATATATATTATTCACTTCTATTAAAATATAACTTTCCAACTAAGAATGGATTGCAGATGGTATGACCAGATTTAATAATACTGCAACATTAGTGTGCCAAGTATTTTACCAAGCGAGTCACTATATGTGTAGGTTAAGCATCTGTTGTGGAGCTTTGCAAGAAATACACAGAATTCCAACCAAGTGGGAGATTAATTTAGCTTAAATTCTGAAATTCCATTTCGTTCCTATTTTGGTTGCTTTAGTACTAAGTGCCATTTTTAGGCATGAGCACCAAAATATACTCCAAAAATGAGATGATGTTTCTTATCCTCCTGGAAAAGTATAAGACTTACCTTAAATTATCTTTAGAAGGTTGGAGGGTTTTGTTCATTTGTTTTAAATGGGAACACAGCTAAAGGTATACAGGTATAGGGTGTTAGAAAACTCTAGAAGCATCAAAGTGTATATGCAAGTCTTTTTGCCTATGAGAAAGTTTCAGTTATATCGTGATGCTCAGTATCTCCTGCCTTTTGAACTTCACCCACAGCCAAACAAAAGCTTTGTCTTTCCTCCGTTTCTCATGTAATTTTTTTTTTTTTTTTTTTGAGGAATGATAGTCTTCTGACTTCCTTGATCTTAGTCCCCAAACTAGTTCTAATCATCCAGCTTTTTGTGTTCTCCTCAGACAGTTTTTCTTCTGTAGTCGTTCTTTTTCTTTACCGTCTTCTCCCCTTTGGCCTGCCTCTTCCCTCACCTTGCCAAGCATTGATGAAGGGAAAACTTAGGCCTGGAAATCAATGAGTCTGCCAGCATTTCATACACTGAGCTTCTTCCTGCCCTTCCAGTATGCATCCTTCAGTTTAGTGTTCCCTGATGACCTGTGCAACTTGGCTGCTTCCAAATGCTGGCAGTTTCTCGATGCTGCAGTGACTGGCCTTTAAAGGTTTTAAGTCCTCATAACTCAAGAATGTAAATGGTATTCAGGTATCTCTAAATCATACTTGCCAGTCATTGGTATAGATCCAGCTCATAAAGACCTTTTGCTGCTGTCAGCTACATTTCAAGGGAATATAGTTTATGCTCAGATGCATAAAATGTTTTTTCTCTGAATTTAATTTCTGGAATGCTTATTAAAGTGCACATATGGAAACTTCACCATTTTCTTCCTTTTTTTTTTTTTAATGTTGCTTCAATCTTATAGGAAAATGCTTAACTTGGTTTTTGTGCACTAAGGGGCTGTTAGAACATTTTATCAACTGTTTTAGTTATTTCACTTCTTTCCATAAATCCTTTTTTGCAGATAGTTTAATTTTCTGTGATTACTCCAAAGTATGCATTGGAACTATGGGTTTCAAGCAAGCTTTCTATAAACTTAAATTCCTGTGAAGAACGCATAGTATGTATGTTCATATACACAGACACAGATTTTATAGGAAAATAGTTGTTTAAAGTGAGTGAAATTGTAGTCTGGTGACACAGAAGCTCCATCTTTCAGACCGACTTGCAAAATCAGATGTAGATAAGCAGCAGAACTCACTCTTCCTGCTAGAGTTAATGTGTTTTTTGAAATAACAGACATCAACAAAACCAGACCCGAAAGCTCCTTTACTCATTTACTGCCTCAGCAAGGATTCAGGTGTGGCTCTTCCGGCATCTGCATTCAAGTGTCTTCATCTCTTATATTACCTTCCTGTTGTGGCCCTTTTTTTCTTTTAGCGTACTTGGAAATTCAAAACATCACAAGCATGGGGGTTGTAAAAGTAAATGAATAAGTCTATTGCTCCTTTGGTAGGAATGTTGCCTTACTTGGAGTTGTAATTGTGAAATTCACATTTCTTCTATGTCAGTTTCTGTTCACAAAGTTGGAAGAGAAAACCTGCTGCTATGAGTAGGTCATAGCCCAAGTGTACTTGTTGGGCAACCAGAAATCCTCTTTGGACAGTGAGAATCTGAGGAATCTCTTTTTCATAAAGCAGAGTTACATAGCTGACTCCTGTGTGCCATTGTAAAAGATTTCACAACTGTTAGAGAGTAAGTCTACCATCTGCTCAAGGCTTTCAAGCATTGAGTTGCAAATCCTGCGGTAACAAGGAATTCTCATGTGAGCTGATAAAGTTGGTTAAAGTTCTGACTCCTTGGAAATAGCCCTTCAAACTCTCTTCACACTGTGCTGCTCATTTGATGTTTCTTAGCTGACTCATTACCAAGATTCAAGTTAAATGACACTGGCAGCTTGCGTGCTTATAAGAGAAGTCTTGATCAACCCAGTTCTGTTATAAATTGCTGAGATACTAGTATGAAGTACATATGTATGTACAGAAAAGTTGTTCCATAAATGCCCTGGAGAAGTCCTTCAGGTGGGTCAGGTTATACAGATTTTACAGTCAGTCATTTCCAGTCACCTCCAAGTGTGGATGGAGCACAGCAAGACTGAAGCCAACATAAACATGAGAAGTTTTTCTCTCAGCAAACCTCTGGGAGCAGAGCTACTTGCCTTCTTTCAGTCTTCTGTTCTTTTCTATATTGCTGGAAAAAAAAAAGCCCTGAGTACAGGTTGTGGAATTAACCAGAGTGATTGCAAGATTCCTGCTCTTCTTTTTGATGGTGGTTCAAGGGGAATTTGGAGATTGCTAAAAATTTCCGAATTTTTCTCACTGCAAAGTTAGCAGTTTCTTCATATGAGCTTTCCCAGATGTTGGTTGCAGTTTCCAGCCTCCAAAATAAATAATTGCTATTTTTATTTATAGATATTTCTCACTATTTTGGGGTGATAATTTTGCTGTAATTGAGATGTAGATTATAGATGGAGTTTTGGTGGAAACTCTTCTTTCTGAATGATAAGCAATAAAATCTTTTGGGGTGGATTTACTCACTTGATGCTAATTAAGTGTGAAAAATTCTCCTCTAAGCTATATTCTCAGTCATATGTTGTGTGTACTTAGTGGCAAGATTATCAAAGGTTCGTTGAAAAATGAAGAAGAAAGGGTGATTCTTGTGGGTTTTACTTTTTCCACTGTTATCTGTTGCTCCAAATGTGGACAACTTTTGGGGACTAATATAGTTTATACATGGATAGAGATATAATAATTAGATAATTACGACACACACCAACATGCAACTGGTCGCTGAGATGGCATCCTCATGCAAGGGAAATTCATAATGTGCTTCTCTTTTTTGTGAATTAAAAATATATTTAATTATGCTGATAGTGGCACAACTTTTATTCCTCTTTCTAACCCATTCTGTATTCTCTCTTACCCATTTTTTAATTTTTTTTTTCTCTGTAGTTGGTGGAAACGTGGATTGGAAGCAGATAGCAAGTATTCAGGAATCCATTGGTGAAACTAGCTCCCAAAGCGTTGTTGTTGCTGTAGACAGGTACTGTACAAAATTTCTTTTGCCAACTGAAGTTTTTTAAGTAGTATTTGAATAGCCTGTCCTAAGTAAAGGACCTTATTAAATTAATAATTTACTCAGAAAAAGCCTACATAAAACTGCCATAGAGAAATGCTTTTCAGTTTAGGGGGTGAGGGGGGATGTATTTTTTTTGGATCATGGGTGTTTTTGCAAGAAGGAGCAGAGCAAAGATTAGGCAAGAAGCTTTTTTAGTGAAGAAAAAATTACTACAGAAGACTTGCAAAATGAAGTCTGCGGTAGTGAGTGTCTACTGAATCTTGATTTGCTGTATATAGTAACAGATAGCAAATCTCATTTTGCCTTAGTACTGAGGGCATTATTGTCAGACCCTTTTTCTCCTAAATGTAATTACTGACTCCCTGCTTTCCTCTAGGCTATGTAGATGTTGTCTGAAATGACCAAAATTATTATTCCAGTCTTCCTTTCTATCAATCACATTTATTTTAACTGGATTTGGCTACATATTGTAAACATTCCCTGTTTATCTCATACAGTAGTGATCAGACTGAAGTGTTCATGGATCCTGCTAGCTCAGCATATAAGAAATCAGAACATGTAATTTTCTTAATGGTTGTTAAAATTGATGAAGAGGTATCATTTTGAAGGCTAAAAAACATTTCTATGGTGAAGTACAGGCAGCAAGATCGATGTCAGTTCAATGAAAAGTTGTCTTGCAGTAAAATCACATCAAGCACACTGGAAGCTTGATGTCAAACACATAATATCTGTTTAGGTTTGCAGTGTCCCTCCCTGCTTCATAATGGGAAGTGTTTCAAATACCTACTTGTCATGGCAAATGAATATTGTGCACTCAGCTGACAGTATTCTCACTATCTCTTTACAATTAGTAATTGCTTTTTAATAGATAAAGGGTAATCAGATAGTGTCTATATATTGTTGACAAAAACAAGACAAGGGAGCTTGAATACATTTAACAGATGCTTTTCTTAAGAAATGTTAACCATGTCTTTAACTGCACTTCACAGAATATTTACGGGATCTACAAGGTTGGATGGAAATGCTATTGGTAGGTTTCGTCTCTTCCCTACCCCTCCCCACCCCTGTGAACTAAACCTTGGAAAAATATTGCATTAAAACCTGTGGTCCTTTAACAGTGGATTTCGTTCGCTGGCTTTGTGCTGTGTCTATGGATGAGCTGCTGTCTGCCACCCACCCTCGAATGTTTAGTCTGCAGAAGATTGTGGAGATTTCCTATTACAACATGGGCCGGATAAGGTTACAGTGGTCTAGGATCTGGGAAGTTATTGGCGATCATTTTAATAAGGTAGCCCTGTTAATGCTTATGGTGCATACTCCTTCAGTTATTGATACAGATTATTTTATGTTGAGATTTAGTGGAAAATCATTTTCTTATATGAATCAGAGTGGTTTTTCTGTCCTTCTCTGTAAGCTTAAACCAACAAAAATTGTAAAGCCGGAAAAACCTGCGAGAAGGCAGAGGCACACAGTATAATAAATGCAAAAACAGAGGCATACATTAAGTTATTTATCATGACCTGAGTCTAGAACTGGCTGCTGTTAGTTTTGTGTTGTAATTTTTGGGGGTGTTTCATAGCACTTGTTTCAAGAGGTTGTCTTCAAGTCTAAATTGACTGTTTAGCAGATAAATGTTTGACATGTATTTTTAATACAGCTATTGAAGTTTTTTTTAGTCAGCTTGCTTTTTTTTAGGAGGTTTTAAATGCCAGCTTATTTAACATAGAAAATAGCTGGAATTAGTTAGGGATTATTCAATTGCATGAACCATGTGGTTTCTGGAATTGACTACTGTTTAATTTCATTAATTTTGCAGTACTGTTAATTCTCTGTTAGCAACTTGTGTAAAGGCAGCTTGTGCTGAATCCATAAGAATTCTGGAGCTTACTATTCTATATTCTTAGGTTGGCTGCAATCCCAATGAAGATGTAGCTATTTTTGCAGTGGACTCATTAAGGCAATTGTCAATGAAATTCTTGGAAAAAGGAGAACTTGCTAATTTCCGATTCCAGAAGGACTTCCTAAGACCATTTGAACATATCATGAAGAGAAACAGGTACTATCATACAATTAACTGAGTTGCCTGGGATCACAAGCATCAGCTTTTGCAATTAATGTTTCAAATTGCTTTTGTAAAATCAGTCGTTAGAGAATTACACTATCCTAATTGATTATGTAATTTAGTTTTAAAAATTATTGTTTATTATCCTAATTTAGGTCTCCTACTATTCGAGACATGGTTGTACGGTGTATTGCGCAGATGGTGAATTCCCAGGCTGCTAACATTCGTTCTGGCTGGAAAAACATTTTTTCAGTGTTTCATCTGGCAGCCTCAGATCAGGATGAAAGTATAGTGGAGCTGGCATTCCAGACTACAGGACACATTGTCAGTGAGTATGGAGGATATTCAGACGTCATGGAAGTGAGTGGCCCTCCAGAGCCCAAGAAGCTTTGTCTGTGGGCTCAGAGCCTGCATAGTAGAGCCTGCTTCATGTCTTGGAGCCAATGATTTACACTTTCCAATCAATCTTTGGGAAAATACTTACCAGTCATTCAATAAGATTAGAGTTAACCAGTTTTCTTTATGCCTTTTAAAAAAAACTTGTTTGTTTGTAGCATTCTGTAGTAAAACAACTCAAGCCTTAGATAATTCTGTATAATGTGTACATTTTTATTTAAGCTAACTATTCTGGCATTTCCCTTAGGGGAAAAAAAAAGATGCACATACTTTATTAATAAGTTGTTTGCTTATCTTTTTCTGTGTTTCTGAATATTGCTTTGTGTAAGGCCTGTTTAGGAGAAAGTGCTGAGCTAGGAGGCACTATGATAAATTTCTTCTCTCTCTATTCTAATCTAGATCCTGGGCTTTAAGGAATCTCTTTATTTGGTCTGAACCTCTGCGAGACTAAAACTGTTTCATCATCGATGAAGCATTTTTTTTCTTCAAAAGTAGCTATATAAAAACAAAGCAACATGTTGCTGGGGAGGAGGTCCATTAGTAGATAGAACTCCATGCTTCATGTACCTCTGTTAAGCTCTGGTGACACAGACTAGTGTTGAAGAGTAAGCCTATTACTCTAGTCTTGCTTAACTGTTATATTTCACTGCTTTAGTCTAGATACTACCTTTATTTTAAATGCTCACTATCAAAATGAAATGCCCACTGGATAATTTTTTTTTGTATTCTTTTTTTTTTTGTTTAGTTTTTCTTACTA
Source organism: Catharus ustulatus (assembly GCF_009819885.2). Classification (NCBI taxonomy): domain Eukaryota; kingdom Metazoa; phylum Chordata; class Aves; order Passeriformes; family Turdidae; genus Catharus; species Catharus ustulatus. The sequence continues at coordinate 125,527,009 of NC_046221.1, read as the reverse complement.
CTCAGGCATTTGACAGCACCAATCAATGAACCAGTCTCTCATGACTTCTGTTACAGATAGTTCATGTTAGAATTAATAGATTTTAAAGCATGACACTTTTTTTTTCTCCTGTTCACACTTTTCTCTCAGCAATTGTGTTTGAAAAACACTTCCCAGCAACCATAGATTCTTTCCAGGATGCAGTGAAGTGCTTGTCTGAATTTGCCTGCAATGCAGCATTTCCAGATACCAGTATGGAAGCGATCCGCCTCATTCGCCACTGTGCGAAATATGTGTCTGACAGGCCTCAGGTACAGTCTGTGTTAACTAAATTATAAGTGCTTTTATAAAGAAAAAATAGTTATGCTAAACTTAATGACTTCCCTTCAAGCTTCATGGATTAATGAGAAATGTACTTTATTCAGAAGCAATAGGAGTATAAAATGCCACAGGCTTTGAAAGTCTCAGTGATTTTTCTTTTATTCCCCTTTGCCCATTCCTACCACCCAGTTCAGCTGTTGACTAGCATTCCTGAGAGCTGTTGGATATCAGCATATCTCAGGATCTGCTCTCTGCTGAGAAATGTGAAAAATGGATGATGGCATAACCAAAAATGCTTGATACCCTCAAAATGTTATGGTTAGATCCTCACTTTCAGAACTGTCTCTATAAAAATTAGAGCCAAAGACTCACACCAAACTGCAAGCAAAAACTGATGCTTGAATGTGTAATCTTATTTTTTTTTAAGTTTGTGCTTCATAATATGCTAAACATTAGTTGGAAAAACTCTTCACTTCCTCATTGTTACTGTTTTGATTGCTAACTCATCTGAGGTATCAGGGTGTAATTTTGTTGCAGGAGGGATTGTTGTTTACAGTCCAAATTGTGTTTTATTTTGAAGAGTCTAACTTTTGTGTCTGTTTAACTCTGTGTTTCCTTCAAAAGGCATTCAAGGAGTACACAAGTGACGATATGAATGTAGCTCCTGAAGACAGAGTGTGGGTGCGAGGATGGTTCCCAATTCTCTTTGAGTTGTCCTGTATCATCAATAGATGCAAATTAGATGTAAGAACCAGGTAACAATCAGTATTTGTAATTCAAATTTTGCACTTTTAAAACAAAAATAACTCTAGGGAAATGCAATCACTATAAAATTACTTACGTATTTAATTTGGGTGATACCACTGTAGAAATAACAAACACCTTTTAAATAGGCACTGGAATACAGAAATTAAGTGTATGTTCTGTACATCTGAAATTTTGATTTTCTGTTACAATAAATATTAAAAGTTATGTAGTTGTGATTACATTCTGTGTCCTGTTTATCCTACTTACCTTTGGGATTTTAAAACTGGTTTTATACCATGATTCATTAAGTGGTTGAGAATTGCAGAAATGGTTGAAAACAGCAAAACTGTACTCTGATCTCATGTAAAACTTGATTATTTTCCTGGAATATGATTTTACCTTGTGAAGTGTATTCAGTTTCAGTTCTGATGTGAACTATGAGAGGTTGTACGCAAATGGCTTTAATTTACACATTGGCATGGGAGCTGTGCATCTGGACTCCCTTCATAGCTGGTGGAGGTTAATACTTGTTTCTAGACTTTTGTACTTTTTAACTGGAAATATTTGTTTATTAATTTTTGTGGCCCTTGGTAAAGGAGTTGGTTTACTATTTTAATTTTAAGTTACCGCAACTCTCAAAAAATACTTTTTAGCTATTGCCTGTGAGTATGAAGTGCTTTTGTTACAAGCTGATTTTTTACTTGTATTTGTGTACTCGTGTGTATGTATAATGTTCTCAACAGTATTTGAGTTTGTTATTGCTGCTGTAGTTGTACTTACTTGGTCTCATTCATGTATTTCTGTAACTCTTGGTGTAAGTTGTTCTTTCTTCATTTCAGGGGCTTAACAGTAATGTTTGAAATAATGAAGACATACGGCCATACTTACGAAAAACACTGGTGGCAAGATTTGTTTCGGATAGTCTTCAGGATATTTGACAACATGAAACTGCCAGAACAGCAGACTGAGGTGATGAAAGATGAAAGTGGAGGAAGATAATTTACATGAGAGCTAAATTTACAGTAGAAACCTCATAATATAGCTTTGTCAAGTAATGCAGGGTAAACCTCAAAACTTGGATGGTGGGCCTGTGGTTCAAGTAGCCTTGTTTTGTTTTAATGGCATTCTGTTAGCTGGTGTCACTTTTTTTCATTTTTTCATAGCCATGTGTGTAAAAGGCCTAGTGGTTTACACTAGGAACAACAGAAGAATAGCATAAAATGCAATATATCTAGGGTTTGTAAGAGCTGTAGTTTTACATGTGGTGTTTGGAATTTAAGACACACAGCATGCTCACTTGAGTGAGACTTACAATCAGCAGTGAAGTCGCAATTAGAAGAAATAAGTTCTGTTAGTTCAAAATTTTTTGATGGTAAGGCAAAAAAAAAAACCCTCAGCCAAACAGAAACCAAAAAACCTCATAACCAAACCACAAACAAAACCTACCCAAAACAGCTCTGCACTGTCATTGCACTCTTTTGACCAACCATCCGGGTTATGATCTGTCAAACCAGAACCAGGCACTGTTCTGAAAAACAACTGAAACGGGCTTTAAAATGTAGCTAATGTGTAAATTATTAGTAATATGAGAAGTTAGATCAAAATTGTCAATTGTTTGGGAGGCTTTGTCTGGCTATTTGTAGTAGGACATATCTCACTTAATAAATTTTTTGTCCTGGAAAATGCTTAAAGACAGCTTTAGCTTGATGTTACATCATTGAACTAGGATTGGACGCTGAGACAATTTTTAATGTTTGTCTGTTCCTGTAGTTCTTTTTAAACCTGCTAGTTAGCAAAGCAGGAATTGAGGCTTGAAATTTTGAGGTTTTGAGAGACAGAAATTAATTTCATGTCACTATAAAGCAAACTGAGTAAATAAAAATGTTCATCTCTATGTGTATCCAGAAGTTTCACCTCAAGGTTGTAACTCTTCTTTGTTTTGACTCCTAGAAAGCCGAATGGATGACAACTACCTGTAACCATGCACTTTATGCAATATGTGATGTATTTACACAGTATTTAGAAGTACTTAGTGATGTTCTTTTGGACGATATATTTGCACAGCTGTACTGGTGTGTGCAGCAAGGTAGGAACTGTACAAATTATGTTAAAACAATGTTAACATTTTACTCTGTTGAATGTGAATAAACAAATACACTATTTGTCTCTTACAGACAATGAACAACTGGCACGATCTGGTACAAACTGTTTGGAGAATGTTGTCATCCTTAATGGTGAAAAGTTTACCCTAGAAATCTGGGATAAAACTTGCACTTGCATGCTGGATATTTTCAAAACTACAATCCCTCATGCGTAAGACAACTGTTAATGTTTTTACTTTGTAAAATAGATTAACTAGATGATTTACCCATTTCAAACTCCTAGGTATCTTATACGTGGGGTGAACAAAAAGCTGTTAAGTGTGCACTAAAGAGAAACGGACTTACTTGTAACATGATGATAAATTAGGTGTAGGTATTCTTCTGTATTGTTAATGATAAAGTGTTCAGAACTAAAGTATAGTATAGGAGAGAAGCAAAAAAAAAAACAAAACAACCTCCAGAATGTAACATGAATAAGGTTTAAGGTTTTGGATTTTTGGAGAAGTACTATCTGATTTTTTCTGTTATTTTCTTTTTTGTAATAGAAGATGCAGGCTCTTCAGTTTGTAATTACATGTGGAGCTTTTTCCATGAAATAATAAAATGCTGCAACAGTCTTACAGATTTAAGTCTCTGTGGCTTACGGTAAATTTCCATCATATGTTTATATGAATCTCAGTATTTTTGTGAAAATTACCTTGGATATTTGATAACTCTTTCCATTCATGTAATAACTCTGTGTGAGGTTTCCTGGAGTAAGGCTGTACCATTCCAAGTGCTATATTTCATCCAGTTCATATTATTTGCTTCTGGGACCTACTTTAGGCCTGAAGAAAACTGAAGGAAAAGGAACTTTCTGCATGTCAGTCTTACCTTAATTTTAGAGTGGTGTATCAGATAGCACTGTAAGAGAGCTTCATTCATCCATTAAAAGATAATCTGTCACTATCTCACCTGTTTTTTAACGTAAGTAGGTATAAATTAATTCCATCATTATAAAATGAAGCTGAAATATTTGGGAACTAGCAAGATATTCCTGCATTTTCATAATGGCCAAAAATAAAATTGGAACCCAAATCTCTGGATGTAAAAGTCCAGTTGAATTAACCCTAACTTATTGTGGCCCGTACTTGGAAAGATTTTGAAGTTAATATTCACTAGCAGAACATTTGCTTTGGTTTCAGCATATTATCAGGACTTAAATTTATGGGTATTTTCATAGTTGAATATTAGATACCTTTCTAGAGCAGCATTTTGGATATCTTAATATGTAGACATACTCAAAATATTCCTGTTGCCATTAGTTATATCTAATTTGAAATATGTGCATTATTCACTTTGATGTTGAGGTCCTTCTGCTTTTCTAATGGGTTATTTTTCTTAGGAGAGTATCCAATTCTTTCCTTTAACTTTCTCTTTCTTTCTCTTTTAATCTTTCTATACCATCTTTTGAGGACTTCATTATATTATTCCTTCCTAAATTTCTGGGAGGTTCCCAACTTCTGTGGTCTGATTTTGATCTTATGTGAGACTACTCATCATTTTTTCCTTCTTTTTCTAAGTCCTAGGAGGATACTTCTTTTTTCCCTCTCTTTTTATGGAATCTGGTTCTTTTTCTGAGACTCCTGGTTTGGCTGACATTTCATATTTTTATGTCTTAGTCCCTCTATTAGCCTTTTGTTTGTTTTTTTTCCAATGGAGCTTTTCCTGCCTTCCCATCCTTATTTTTTTATTATTTTCTTTTTTGACAATGCAGTTTTAATACTCAGCTTGTTGTGGTGGCTGCCTCAGTGCTTAGAGAAGGCAAATGAGTATTTTTACCTTAGTTTTTCCATGCCTGGAAGTAACACAGTAGTTAATGTTGAAATGAAAACAGATAAATCACACAGTGGTATGTATGAAAACCTCATGGGCAAGTGCTTTATTGCCAATTGTCTTCAAATAGTCAGGCTATGAATCTCTGGAGTGTAAAGTATCTTCTGGCAGAAGTTCTTATTAGTCTGATCAGGTAGGGTTACATTTGTTCTTTTTTAGCATTGGTATGAAACATCTTCCAGGTGTTGTGCAGCTTCTCTAATTTAAGAGCTGCAACATTGGCAGCAGGAGTTTTTAGTTGCAGTATCAGCTCTGCTGGTTCTTGCCAAGTTATTTTTTTGCAAAGAGAGTTGATTGTATTTCCCTATTTGGAAAATGTACTATAATAGTTACTCAGCTACCAATTTCTGCAAGGATCAGTTACTGGAAAACTACAAACCATACTGCTGCCAAGCTTCCACCGGTCACTGAGGTGTTGTTAGCTGAAGATACTAATACAGAATGGCACAGAATGGCTAAAGTTAGAAAGGGCTCTGGAGGTTTTGTGGTCCAACCCCTGTGCTTTTAGGCATGGCCAGCCAGACTATTTTTCCCAGGACATGTCCTGTCTTTCAAATATCTCCAAGGAGGGAAGCTCCACAGCCTTTCTGGTCAATCTCTGCCTTGTGCTTGATCACCCTCACAGTGAAAGTGTTTCTTAATGCCCATAGGGAACCACCTGTGTTTGTGCCATTGCCTCTGGTCCTGGCATTGTGCATCACTGCAAAAAGCCTGGCTCTGCTTTGCCCCCACATTTCAGATATTTATAGTATGTTGATGAGATGTCCTGAGCCTATTCTTCTCCAGGCTGGGCAGTCCCCATTGTCTCAGACTTGCCTCATGGGAGAGGTGCTCTATTTCCTGCCCCGCTTTGTGACTCTTTGCTGAATCTTCTTCAGTAAGCCTGTGTCTCTCAAACTGGGGAGCCCAGGGCAGGCCACTGAGCAGAGGGGCAGCGTCCCCTCACACAGCCCAGGATAGTGTTTGCTTTCTCTGCAGCAAGGGCACACTTGCTCACTCATGTGCAGCCTGGTGTCTACCAGGATCCCCAGGTCCTTCTCTGCAGGCCAAGCTACTTCCCAGCTGGGCAGCCTCCAGTGCGTTCTGGGGCATGGGCTTGTTCCTCCCCTGGTGAACTTACCTCATTGAACTGCACAATTTCCATCAGCCCATTTCTCCAGCCTGTGGAGGTCCCTCTGGATAGCAGCAGGACCCTCTGGTGCATCAGCCACTCCTCCTTTTGTGTCATTCAGCTTCCTGAGAGTCCTCTCTGCCCCATCATCCAGATCATTAAGGTGGACAGATTGGACCCAGTATTAACCACTGGGGTGTACAACTGACCTCCAACTAGATTCTGTGCACCTAATCGCCATCCTTTTGGCTTGGCTGTTCAGTCAGTTTTCAGTCCACCTCAATATTTGTTCGTCTGACCCATCAATTTTTACTTATTTTAATAGTTTCTTTAATTTTTCTTTTAATTTAATTTCTCTTCTGTTTGTAATTTTTGATAATTTAAATATTCTGAAGCTTCATGAGAGTGAGTCTTGGCTTTCTGGTGCCGAGAAGTCCAGTATGAGTGCTCTATTGTCTTCAAAAAGTTCAGGAGTTAGAATTAGTTCCTTGCACAAATTATGATGGTTTGGGTTCCTTGCACAAATTCTGATGGTGTGGCAAATCTGGCTCATAATGGCTCATTATCCCAATACCTCCTTGCAGCTTTCAAGAATCAGTTCAGTTCTCTGTTACGCTTTATTTGTTTCCTTATTACATGGCTCAGATTTTACCTTTTCTTATCTCCAATTTGTCTCTTTAGTTATCCAGTATTCAATTTTCTGGAGATCAGTGGTATATTCATTTAGGATGCTTAACTTGGTGGGGAAAGCTCTCCCATAGGAAATGCAGACACAAATACCACACACAGATTGAGACTAAAGAGTTTGAGATCCTGATTCAGTCTTACTTTGCAACAGTGATTGGATAGAACAAGAAATGATGGGACAACTTAGGTTATTTAATCAAATTTCCCTCAATTCTTGGCAGGCACAGTCAGTCTCAGTAAGTTACAATCACTGTAGAAATTTTTTAGTGCTAAGGTTAAGATCCTCAAGACAGAAGTGTCCTATAGAAAGTCAGCAGGGAAGAGATCAGAAGTATTGTCAGTAATTTGACACCTCTTAACAGCAATGAATCCTGAGAGAAAGTGGTGAATTTTTAGTGGAAAGAGAAGCACAATCCTGGAATATAACCCAGACAGAAAATGCAAAACCTCTTCAAATGTTTTCATTATTTGTTCTGGAGTATATTCATTCCTTATTCTAGGTCAAGTTTAATGCAGAAGAGGCCCACTAATGGTACTAAACACTGCCTTAAGACAAATCCAGTATTTCTGAGAAAAACTAACCCACCTCAATACAGTCACCTTGTCCATCCAAGGTAGTTGACAGAAACACTGAAATTCAACAAACACAGTATTTACACTTTCAAACGTGTCAAAGAATGAAGTGCACTTAGAATTGAAAATAATGCAAAAAGCCCACACCATGCTGAAGGGGACTTTTTAGAGTGTTGGTTCTGATTAATGTTTGAAACTTAGTAAATTTGGGATTGGTTTTATATTTTCAAGGCTACTGACTTGGCGACCAGTTGGTGGGGAGTTCTGCTCTGGCTCTTCCTCTGATGCAAAAGAAAAACTGGTAAGCTGCTGAAATAAAACAATAATTTAGGATTATAAGAGCTCAGTACAAATGTGTTGAGATATAGATTAGGTGAAAAATGTACTTGATTTAAATACAGTTTTTTATTTGGATTTATTTGATTTTTTTTTCCTGCTCAAGGCTATTTAATGTTTAAAAATGGCAAGGAATTAGTTTATGGAGAAGTATGTATTTATTTGCAGCAAAGTTGACTTCCAGAAATCAGCTGTAGGTAGTTATCTATGTTTGTTTTATGTAATGTCCTGTGTCTAGCAGGTTTCTCTGATACTGTATTTGGACTTTGAGTTGTTTTATGGCTTGGATCATGGTTTTCTTTATTTTGATGTATTGACAGGAAGAAAAACTGATGAAGAGGGTTAGATTGACAGTTAGATTGATTTTTTCTTTTATTGCCTCCAAATTTTCCCTTGTAGTAAAATTTCCCCTGTAGTAAATATTTTCCTTAAATATCTATTTAAAGTAAAAAATTTGTATAACCATCCAATTTCTTCGTGTTGATTGAGTAAAGTGATGTGAAGTCTGGATTTGCCTGCAAGTGACAGCCCTGTAGCTTCTTTGCTACTGATGAGAATTAGTTTAGCTTTTTGACATTCTCACAAGATAGCTGCATAAAGCTCTTCGTAGATTAATGAAGCACTTGATCTAAGTTGCTCAAGGATAATGACCTCAAATGAGCTTTAGTAAGAGAGACTGACTCCCTCCATTTATCATTATGAAGTGTTAACACAGTTCAGCTTAAACAGAGAGTAAATGTTTGTGAAGGCCAGTTCTCATTACATGGGTATTGTACCTTCATCCTGTACCGTGACTCATTTATAGTGGTTTGATCTAAACATACTGGCTATATTTTTGATCCATTTATGTCAAATATAATAGCATGCATAAATGGCAAATAAATGTCGTAGTCTTGGGTAAATGGAAAGATCTTTTACCTTTGAAATAGTTTAACATGGATGTTTTTTTAAAAAATCAGGGTAAAAAGTGTTTTCAGTGTAAAAAGATATTTTACAGCTTCAGAATTAACAGAACTTGTATAATAAATTATAATAAAGGAAAAATATTTTGGCTGTCTCATTTAGTAAGATAGAATCTTTGCGGGCTTTGGATATTTGGATATTTTCATCTCCTTTTTCTTTAGGTTGTTCAAATATGATGGAGTGTTTTGCTATCTGTAGACATGATACCTATTAAAATACATATTTTTACTTAGTAGAGATGAAAACCTTGGTTATCTAGTGATATGAGAAGCTGAGCTGCTCTTTACAGGAACCTTACAGCAAACCTCCTACTCTTGATATGATAAAAGCTGTAGTAACTCTTGTGAGAGAGAAGAAATGCTTGGAGGGAATTCAAAACCTATCTGAAAAATGCTGTTCATTGCCTTTTATGTGTACTTAAGAATTTGTTACTTGTTAAATTTTCAGTTGTTAGTAGCTCTTTTTTCTAGTACATCTTTCATGAATGCTTATAGCAAATATGACTAAAGTGAATGAAAGTGCAGAGTTGAAACAGCTCTGAAGAGCACAGCACTATTACCAATTACCAATAGGTATCAATTGCCAGAAGTTTTCTGTAAGTTACTTATTTTTTTTTCTTTATTTTCAGGATACAATCTCCCAGAAGTCAGTAGATATCCATGATTCCATCCAGCCTCGATCTTCAGATGGACGCCCGTATCAGCCCAGCACAGGGGCCACAGTAGCTGAAGAAACAAGTAAAGCCAGGCCAGCAGCAAGTGCGTGCTCTGCAGTGGTTTGGCGTTTGGTATCTGTTAAAGAGTAGTATGGAACACATGTTTGATGTGTTAGAGTCTTAGGGTGACTGTATGATGCTTGTATCACCAATCTTCTGTTCTGTTTATGCTGGATATTAAGCATAAACACCAGTATTTAGTTATAACCCAAGCTATGATTTCAGAACTATGATGTGAAGAAATCACATTGTTTAAATTTTTGTCTTCATGTAGTATGACAGAATTCTCTTGGTCTCCTGTGGGTCCACATTTTTGGTGTGTGTTTTAAAAATCTAAGAGTTCAACTGCAAGCTTCTAGGCTTTTTAACCAAAGCAAAATATTAAAGATAGAAGCCTCCTTATAATGCTATGTGAGATTTCTTTTCTTAGGAGCTGAGATTTTTCAGTGCAAAATGCAACAGAAGCAGTAGTTGAAAAAGAATTCTGTCTGTGATTTGGATAGAGTGTATCGAACCCTTATTTAAGATCCTGGTGCAGTTATGTGGTTGTGTGGTACATCAGCTCTTGCCACAGCTGTAAACAAGCAACGATGCCAATGCTGTGCTAAGCCGCCTGCCTGGCAACAGCCTCTGGCTCTTGCGATTGCACTGAAGGTCCAAGTCACTCATTTTGATGATTTTTAGGTAACATTGAACCAGGTTGATCTGATGTATCACAGACAACTTCAGGAAACAGATTTTTAACAAGTTTCAGTTGGTAACCTGGTAATTTGTCCTGGTGTTAGTAATTCCAACTGGTGGATTCTAGGTTTGGTTTACACATGTGCTTGAAGTTAAACTGTTCTTCAGTTTGCCCTGAAAACAGCTCAGAAAAGTTCTTTAGTTAACAAGTAATTTTCTTTCCTTTAAAGAATTCCCAGAACAGAAGTTATTTGCTGCTCTTTTGATCAAGTGTGTTGTACAGCTGGAACTCATTCAGACGATCGACAACATTGTGTTCTTCCCAGCAACTAGCAAAAAAGAGGATGCGGAGAATCTAGCAGCAGCACAAGTAAGTGGAAAAGATAGGTATCTCTCTTTTTAACACCTTTTCCTCCAAATGTTTCAAGATAAAGTTTCTTGAACTCCTGTAGCATCTGCTAATTTACAATTATTACATGCATTGGAGAATTTCCATTGGACTGTTGAGATCTTTTATGACTTCCATTAAATTGCATTTGCTGTGCCAGGACAGCACTCTGGAGATTAAAACATGTATTGTTCAAAGGGATTTATGTAACTGGGATGTGGATACAACCTTTAATACAGTGTTAAGTTTAAATACAAGTACAGGTGTAAACAGGATAGGATTGAGTTATCACAGAAGCTTGCTGAAGAGAGTTGTGAATTTTTGCTTCAAATCTTTTTTATCCTTTTCCTCTTTTTTCAATAGAGAGATGCAGTAGACTTTGATGTCCATGTGGATACACAGGATCAAGGGATGTATCGTTTCCTTACATCACAACAGCTTTTCAAACTTCTCGATTGTCTGCTGGAGTCTCACAGATTTGCTAAAGCATTTAATTCAAATAATGAACAAAGAACTGCTCTCTGGAAAGCAGGTGAGTCAGTCCCCTTGGAGAAATACTTTGTGACAGTGTGAATTGACCCAAAAATAGGTCAAAAGTACTTTGATGCTAAATGTAAAAGTTGAAGCTTTAGCTCTCTAACTGTAGGATTCCCAAAGGGAGGAGACCTAATCTGTGGAGGTGCAAATATCTGTGGTTTTCTAAAATTTAAGGTTTCACTGAGATACAGCTGCCAGGCTGATTCTTGGCTGTAGGTGTGAGTCCCATGCTTGAAAGCTACAGGCACAAACACAGGTTTCACAACCACTTGGAAGCTGACATTAAAAATGGGTGCCAAACACAATTATGGCACATAGAAATAGATTAATTTTTAGCAATGCTCCATTAGCTAAATATTATGCGGAATTAATTACCTGAAGTGGTTCTTCTGTCTGTGTGCAGAAGATACTTAGAAAGAGAAGTGGGGGCCTGTAAGAAAGAATGCCAACTGAAACAAAAATCTGAATGGATGCTTGGAATTGCTGTAGGTTTCAAAGGCAAATCAAAGCCCAACCTGCTGAAGCAGGAGACGAGCAGCCTGGCCTGTGGGCTGCGCATCCTGTTCCGCATGTACATGGACGAGAGCCGCACCAGCGCCTGGGAGGAAGTCCAGCAAAGACTGCTGAAGTAAGGTCCATGGAGCTGAACCTCTTCTTTATTTCTGATGTTAAAGAAAGGGGGTGGGTTGTTTAAAAGGATAGACTTTCTCTGGTTGCAGTAAACTTGTAGAGCTAACACATGTGGTGGTCACAGCTAATATTAAGAGTTTTATGTTCTGTGGGGAGTGCTGTGCCTCCAGCTACTGATGCTGTCTCTCCTTCTTGATCTGACTGCATGTTTTGCAAGGAGAAAAGGATTTTTGTCACCTTTTTTTTTTGTACCATGTGGGTAGATGGGGGCTTATTACAGCTCCTCTTTAAAAAGAAAAGCAACTATCACCTAAACCCTATTTTTTTCTTTCACTAACCTCAGGTATTATAGGGAACTGGCACTATTTGTTCTGATTTTCAGAAATGAGAATATAATATAAGCAGCCTTGTGAGCCTTTGGCTCTTGGTCTGAATGGTTTTTTTAATAAAGTTTTCAAGCAACTGTTGGAATTAGGGAGGTCTTCAAACCTCAACAGCAACACTTTAGGCTAAGACTAGGAGGCAGAACTGAAAACTGCCTAGATACATCAACATGAGATGTTCCTAAAGTCCACATAACATTTTGTCACATGCACAAACAGTATAATCACATTTTGTGAGCTTATTTATTACTGAAATCCTAGGACTTTGGGTTTGAGTGGAACAAAGTCACTGCTTTCTGTTGTTAACCAGGCAGAGAGCAGCTTTCATAAAATAATGCTGTTCTACACCAGGGCCCTACACTGCCAGAAGTTGCAAAGCCAAAGCCCTCTCTTTGCAGTAGAGCTCAGAAGGACATGTGAGTTGTTATTTTTTGTGTCTTTTGTCTCCAGTGTCTGCAGCGAGGCTCTGAGCTATTTTCTCACTCTTACATCAGAAAGTCATCGTGAAGCCTGGACTAACCTTTTACTCTTATTTTTGACTAAAGTCCTGAAGATAAGTGATGAAAGGGTAAGTAACTGTTTGGAATGATGTTTCAGATGACATGTACAGGTGAGAAGTAGTTCCAAACTGGTTTGTCACACACAGTTACAGACTTGACTTTAAAAGCTCCTGCTGCCCTCTAGACACTCTTGTGTTGAGGGAATGTACATTCAAACTGCACTTGACAGATACTGACACTAATAATTCAGTGTGAAGGTGCAGTGAGTGATAAAGTGTGTCAGAAGGTTAAAGATGCTGGAATCTTCTAGAAGTGTGTGTTAAATTGTTTTTACTCCTCTCCTGCTGAGGAAGACAATTAGTGATGATGTTTTATTGAAAGAATTAACTCTTGTTTCTGCCAGCAGTGCTGCAGATACATGTACACCTTGACCTTCTCCAAAGCAATTCTGCAGTAAATAAATCCTTGTTAAATTCTCCTCTGTTTCTAAGAAAAATTTGCTTTAATTATTAAGTGAAAAAGGCCAACTGCAAGAAAAAAACTCATAGTAGAAAAATATTTCCTCTTGGAGAATAAACATTAATAAGGAGCTTTGTGTAGCTGGAGAGCATCTGTCAGAGTGCATCACAGCTGTCTTAGCCTTGTTCTAGCACTGCTAGTTTCAGTTGTAAAGGTGTTTCTGCTTGTCACTTTGTGAGTTTCTCACGCTCATTTGGGAGCATAGTTAAAGCTTTTATTTTACAGTGTGCTTTCTGAGGTGTACCAATGTATAACAGTCATTTCTTGTTTGTTTTCTCCTCAGTTCAAAGCCCATGCCTCGTTCTACTATCCTTTGTTGTGTGAAATAATGCAGTTTGACCTTATTCCTGAGCTTCGAGCTGTTTTGCGAAGGTTTTTCCTGCGGATTGGTGTGGTTTTCCAAATATCCCAACCACCAGAACAGGAGTGTGGAGTAAGCAAGCATTAGCAGATAGTGACACTCTGTTACAAAGTTTATATTCCTCAGCTAAATAAAAGGACCAGGTAGCTGGGCCATTCTGTCTGGATCTCCATATAAATGATTTCTTTCTCTGGCAACGTGTATCCAAGGGTTAACGGTACAGACGCTTACAACTGTAATTAAGGCTTGCAACACTCCAGTCCCTCTCTTTCCTGGCGGATTCTCTCTCACCGGTTTCTCTTGCCTGGCTCATGCTGAGCACAGAGCCAGTTTATAGCACAGTCCCCTTGTCAGCACGGGCTGCAGTGTCCTTTACTGTCCTAGACAGCAGTATAGCAAACAGATCTTTGTGGCGGGTGTGAAAGTAAAATGTACCCAAAGAAACATATATATGTAAAGGTTTGAGCTTCTGCGAGAAGTACAACTCAGGAGAGCTGTATTTTGAAGGATAAAATGTTTATAGTGAAAAGAAAATGGAGATTATTGTTCATGGAAAAAAAATATTTAGCAACTATGTCTGATATTCTAAGATTTTTGCACACTCAGGCTGTCTGAGACATTGGTAATCATCCTTCTGTGAAAATGTACAGAGATGCAGGTCTGTAATATAAACTCTTTAACACTATACAGTTCTTCCCAAATTATTTTATTTCTGTATTACTGATTTGTTGAAAGCCCATAACTCTTCCTTGTTTACCAAATGCACTAGAAGTTTGGGTTTCTCTTTTGGGTTGTGATTTTTTTTTCCTTTTTTGTTATTTTTGTTTTGTTTTGTTTTGTTTCATTGTAGCCCAGAAGTTATTGTTGCTGACTTTTGTCAAGAGCAGCGGTAGAAATATCACGACTGACATAACTACCTGTAATATACTTGTTTTAGGGCTTTTAAATATAACGAGCCATTGAAATGATGATCCTTCAAGGACTGGAACTTGAATCACTGCAAACAAGTCTAGGTTGTGTCTGCTGTCAGATGTTTTTTGTTTGATGTAGATTTCACTCTTATGTACAGAATTTAATGTTGGATATATTCAAGTTAACAAATCTGGCATGGTTTAGGGATGGTTAAATTTATTGGAAATGTATTCATACTGTGAATTGTGCTCTGATGGTTAACAGACGAGATTGTCAAGCATTCTGTATTACAATGGATGTAGAAATTTTTTTCAGATGGACAAAATGTATATGGTACAGATATGTAAAGTTTTCTATGTAAAAAAAATTCTGTACAACTTTCTGTACAATATTTGGTTCTCATCTGGCATATTCTAATCAGGTTATAGGTCAATAAAGTTTTTGAACTCTTTCATCAGTGCAATCAAAACCAGTCTAATCCACAGCTACTTGTTTTACAGTTTGCTTTGCCTCTCATGCTTTTGTTTCAAAGGAGCAATCCCCAGGCTCTGGGAGCAGAAAGCTGGGTGCCCTCTGGTTGGCTGAGGTGCCTCTTCTCACTGTTAGAGACAAATGCAGAGGGAAAAGGAGTGGTAAATTCAAGGAAAAGGTGGGCAGGGCTGGAGGAGAATAGAAGTGCTGTCTGAACTGGTCATATGGACCCTGTAGTGCTGCACAGATAGAATCAAGTACTGCACTTTGCTGCTCTCCGGGGATTAAATGCAAACACCAAGCAGCTGATGGAGAAAGGGGGAAGGGCTGGGATTGCAGTTCTGCTGACCTGGAGCACATCAGCCAGCTCAGCCTTGTCAGCATCTTCAATTTTGTAAGTAGAAGTGGAATTGGATTGTTCTCCTGTGTTCTCACAAAACTCCTGACGGGCACAGGAGAGCAGTGTGAAGAGCAAGGCGGCGTGTGAGGGAGCCTCCTCTGTGTTTAATGGCAATGCGTCTGCCACAGCCATTCACAGCAGGCTCCAGAACGAAGTGTAAGCAGTTCAATGAAATAGCTATGGAAAAACCAGAAAAGGGAATTAATATGCTATGACCTGTGATTCAGAGTTTGCTCACAAAGTTAATTGGAGTGGAGCAAAGCCAAATAGCAATTGCCAATGTCAGAAGGGGGAGAATTGAGGTTATTGGAACTAATTGTAGCCTCTCCTCTTGGGCTGTATTTTACTTGTTCAGTTTGTTGTGCTGTGTTTAAATCTTAAACTGCTGTGCTAGGCCAGACCTGAGGTCTTTGTCTGTTTGACAGTGATCAGTAATAATTTTTGCAATGAGTCTAATGTGTCCCATCCCTATTCATTGCCATACTCTCCCCCATGGCTTTAGCAAACTCTGACACTGTTGCACTGAGCACTATTTAAACAGCCACTGTTCCTTGTGGGTCTGCCCAATTGCTTTCTAATCATCTGTGGTCAAGACAGAACAGTGAGTACAATGAATTATCTAAAAGCTTGGGCAGGGATTGTGGGGCTCTTTCTGGTTTTAAACTTCACTGCTTCATTGTTTTGTTGTGTACTCCTCTTTAGCAATGACATTTTTCTTTTACAGCCTGGCCTTCTCATGCCTTATTTACTGTTTATGTGGAAAAGACCTGATAGCTGTTTAATTTTGGTTCAGTGGGAGCTCAACTTTGGTGTCATCATAATTCTCCTGTGCTTCTCTTTAGTTCTTGCAATGCCAGAGCAGCATCGGATGTGCTCTGGCATCATGTTCAGCTTGCAGCTCTCTGGACATTCACATCTATGGTAACTGTCAAAAATCTGGGGTCAGAGGCAGAGAAGAGGATCTCTTCTAGTCATCTCAATATCCATCAGGGCTGGGACTGCAGACACATTTATTTTGCAGGTCAGGCTGTCATGATGAAAAGTTAGAGAGGCAGAAGGGCCCTGCCAAGAGCTAACCTTTGGAGAGGCAGAGAAAGCTGAAGAAAGATCTGGAAAGGGAAGATGCAAAGGACTCTGAGTGTCTCGGGCAGCATGCTGAGTGCCCAAGGCAGGGTAGCTGCAGGGAAGAGTGGAATTGATGGTGCTAAGGGCTGCTGAGCAGTGAGGTTACAGTAATTACAGTGGTTTCAGGCCATGGTACAGGTGAAAAATGGAATTCAAAGAGGGATTGTGCCACATCCTGGCCTTGAACTTCCAACTGTGACATTTATGAAACTTACTGCAGTGAAATGAGAGTTGCTTTTTAGGGGAACGCTTCATGCTTCTCTTAGAGGAAAACTCCAATTAAAATTAAGGGAATAAAGAATAATTAAACTCTGTAGACAGATGAGGAAGAGAAATTCTGCATCTGGCCTGGAGCTGGTACAGTGAATGTGTCTCAAAGTTGAACCTTGGGAGGCGGAGCGCCATCAGGGCAGGTGACAAAGAATAAAAGGCAAAAGGTGGGCTTTGGCATGAGAGGGGGGTAAGTTATTATTATAAAGCTTTTTCACAAATTTATTCCCCTGTATCCAGGAAGTCCAGACAGAAGCAGCTGTGGCTGGGGGTTACACCAGTGCCCCTGCTTGAGTGCCCACTGCTGTCATAGCCACACTGCTGAACCTTCTTACTGTTGAGCCAGAAATTCAGGGTGAGAATTATCCTCATTTGGCAAATCCTCTCTGGGAAGGAATGTGCTAAGCCCATGAAGACGCTCAACACCAGTCGGTTTGAAGTGCATCTGTCAGCAAACATTGCCTTCCCTCATCATGAACTGCTGTAGCCTTCACAGCCTACAAAAGCTTGAAGGTGGCAGTGTAGTAAAATAAAAGACCTTTGTAAAAAGTCCTTGTTTTCATCAGTGGTTTATTAGGGTCTTTTCCCCCACTGTTGATCAGGTTTAGGCATCTGGGTGGGAATTTCCTAACCAAGAGGAAAGTTGCAGCATTACCCCTGCTTTACATTGGTTGTGTAGTTCACTGAATTCCTAAAATCTTGTTCCATGTCCTTCTTTCTAAAGCTCTGTGCTCTTAAGCAACAGATTTTCCATGTGTTTTTATTTCTTCGGAGATAGCCTTAACACTCCAGTTTGTTCATGAGTAAATGAAAGTTGAAGTAATAAATTAAGAAAATTGAAGTCTACTTTCACAGTTTTTATAACAAAAATAATTTTAGTAACAAAATACTTTATTAACTCTTCAATCAGAAACTTAAATATATTCAACAATATCTGTATTTTCAGCACATGACAAGTTAGGGAATTTAAGACACATTGCTGATAATCATTTTTTCCCATGAAAGTGTTAGCTGTGCTTTCATGCAGGACAGCATTTATCCTGTATGAAAACCAAGTGTCCATCTTCAAGTTACTCACTCTTTGGGTAATGCCCTTCTGCTCTTGGGCTACTCTAATGCTAGAAAGTTTTGGAGTTTGACTATAAAGCTAAAAAAATCTTTGATTTAATATCAAATTCACACACACCACACTCTGTTTTTGAGGCTGAAATATAAGTTATATAAAAGTGCAAAAGCTGCCAAGCTGTTCCTCCATTTTCCACATCATGGAACAGAAAATATCCCTGTGCTACATCTCCGTTCCACTCTGTGTCTGTTTATTCTTGCCGTTTTCAATTGCACACAGCTGCACGCGGGAGCCTCTCCCTGCAAGACTCCACGGCGGGGTCAGCCGTGCGCGGTGGAGAGGCCCTGCCAGCCCAGCGGGAGTGCAGGCTCTGGGGTCAGCTTCGCTGGGCTCGGCTGCTCCTCCAGGAGTCTCCGGAGCGTGGCCGACGTTCCCGGGCGCAGCCAGGGCTCAGTGGCCACGGTGTCAATGGAGCTGGCGCGGGACTGAGCGCGCTTCAGAAGGTCTTCCACGTCCCCTAAGGAAATGTCATCACCTGAGAAAGGAGGAGAGCAGCACGCGTGTTAGAGGGGAGAGAAGCTCTTCCCATCACAACACTGGGCAGGCCTGGCTGCAACCAGTGCATCAATAATGCTTGTAAATGACATTTCTGCTTAGCACACGTTTGATGTTCTGGGGAACTGTGGCCCAAGAGCTCCCCACCCGCAGCTCAGCAAGGGGATGAGGACACAGGCAGAGGTGGGTGGACTTGGCAGAGGGTTCTTGCTTCCCAAAGAGCTTCTATTTAGGGAGAAGTCAAACCTGACACAGCATATATGCATATATGCATGTTAAAATAAGGCCATTCAATTACAGTGACCTGACTGAACCTTGCATAGACAGTCTCCTACTGAGCAAGAATTGTTTTAACTCGGTTTAACAGCACAAATGCAAGTGAGCCATGCATCACAGCTCAGCATAGCTCAAAACCTCAGTGCAATGTCAGTGAAACTGGCTAAGCTGAGATCTTCCAGCTACGAAATCAACCCCACCCAACATAAAGTAGAATGGCCTTGCCTTTGAACTCTGCGTCATTATCACACTAGACTCCACTATTACTTGTTTCAATTCTGTCAGCAATCATATGTACACAATAGCTTAAACAAATAGTTCTTAGTGTAGATTATCAACAACATAAAATTTTTCTCTACATAAAGGGATATAAATGTATATATTTCTCTGTGCTGTTCCATTTTTTGGCCTCACAACATTTAAATTTTACATAGATCAAAAAAATTGTACAAACCCCAGCTACCTATAATGACTGCAAATTGCAATGTTTTCCTCTTAAAACTGAGTCACATCAATGAGGAGGTTCTGGTTTCTTGGTGTTTAAGGTGGGCATAAAAGTGTTTAAGGACTCTAGATTAGGAAAAAAAATATTTTTTGCAGAAACATCATAATTCAGGCAAAGCAAAATTTTATATTCTTTAGTGATTAAATAATTCACCTAAGCAATTAATAAGTGCCATGTAGTTTCAGTATTTGGATGACTTTTACAAATTGCAGGGGTTTATTCTACAAAAATGATGAGTTTATAAAAATGAGAATTTAAACCAAAGCTTCTCTGAACATTCTCATTAAAAACTGAAAGTTGCTGTCTAAGCATAGGTGTGAGAGCCCAAGGCTTGGAGAAGCAGCAGGAGTGCAGGGGTGAAGGGAAGGACAGGAACTGCACAACCCCACATACACTGAGAGCAAGGGCTCAGTTTTCCTCCTTGTCTGTTAGGTGGGATTGCAGGTTATAAAACAAAATGCCAAATTCTTTTGGAACAAAAAGTACTTGGCATGAATCATTAGTTCTGTCACATCATACAGATCTGATCGTCCTCCAAGCCTTCCCAGCCTGGTTAAAACTTGTCTGCAACACTAGAAGTGAGAGCAGACCTCCCTCTCTCTCGGGCCTGTCATCTCTTGTGCTTGAAGCAGAGTGAACCCTTTGTCTCCTAAATCCTGGGTTAGATGAACTCTCCCGTGGGTTGGAACCCACAGTTTTTCACATGTGTAGGTTGAGGGGTTAACAGCACACAGCAGGAAAAGTGACACCTAAAGAAAACTAATTTTCTGTTTGCTGCTTTAAGAGATGATATCTAGCAACAATAAAAAGAAGGTTGTTTAGAGACAGACAAACTGTGAATGCCCCGGTCAGAGCACTGCATTTCCCCACACTTAACTACTTCTGCCTTTAAAGCAAAGCCCTTAAATCTGGCAGATGTAAGAGCCAAGATCAACTGTTTGCCAGAGGTAAGATTACAGTGTACATCACTGGATCAGACTCACTTGGTGCTGCTTTTAGAAAGCACAAGCAGATCAGCCACACTGCACACCTTCATCATGAATTTCAACACTTTGCACACTCTGTAAAAAACTGTCCTTAACTGGGACACATATCAAGACTCTTGATAATTCAGTTTGCGTGTGGGGGCTGAGGGTAAGGAAAGTTTTTCCTTAGCATGAAATTCTGGTTTAGAAACTGAATGGTATCTGGATTGCTGTAAAACACCAACAGCAGCACATCTTGTGTGCCCAAATGTGAGAATTCCCTCTTCTCTATCTGCTCTTGTTTATGTCCTTAGGAACACACATACACTGCTTGACAGAGATTCTATCTATGGCTTGCAGAGACTCCATCACTCGAATATTCACCAAACCTACACTGATAGGAATTTTTTTGGATGGCTGAAAACGAAGAAAAAGGCCTCACTCCTTTCTTCTAATTTTCCAAGTAAGAAAATAATATTAGGATGCCTTTAGGATTCCCACATCAGTCCCATAGGAGAAAGTGAACTGCTGTGAACAGAGCCTCCTTATTGAAACAGATCAGCTCTTAGAATTTATCAAAGCCTGTGAATTGCCATCCCTAGTCATTTAAAGGGAGGATAATCAGATTCCATAGTTATTATATATTTGAGAGATTAGTTTTCTCTCAGCAGTGTCTCTGAGGGCAGAGGAGAAATGACAGTCCTGCTGCTCAGAAAGCAAGAGGATGGCACAAGGGCTCTTTCAGACTGATAGGGAAAAGGAGAAAAAAAAACTTGGCTTCATTTTTTCTGTAACATCCCTGAGCACAAGGAGGGAACACGAGGGCAAGCAGCAGTGCAGCCTGAACAAACACAGCTGAGCAAGAGGATCTATTGCTGCCTTTCCAAGAGGCACAAATGCTAAGGATGTGTGATGGGTCCCGATGTGCTCCAGAGAGCAAGCTACATACAGACATTTTTACATATATATATATATATATATCAAAATTATATTTATCTAAAGGCTGAAGCTCTGGAGGCTGTGACAAACAGAAGGCAAGCAAAATAAAATGTGTAGTGCATGCAGTATGAGATAAAATTATAAAAGAGGTGAAATACAACAAAGATACGGAAGTAAAAGTGTTCACATAGCAAATATATCTGGGTGGAGTAAAACTAGTAAAGAGTTTATTTAGATTATAGAAGAAAATTAGTATGAATAGGGTTCATTTTTTAGTGACTTAAAAACTACAGTGAGATGGTTAAGCCAAAAAAAAAAAAAAGCATGAAGTGCTTGTAAGAGTACCCATAGCAACAGAATCAAAAATACTGCCAGCATCTGTACTCTCATTAAGTTTATAAAAAGGATAGTGATACTGTAATTGCCTAGACAGCATAGCAACTACCTCCAAAAAAAGGGAGACTGCAGACTCGTATGAAAGAATCATTAGCACAAAGTGTATGAACTGGGTCACAATCTATGTGAGAAATTAAAGGCCATTATGGTTGCCATGATTGGTACTTCATACACAAAAGGGATCTAGATCAGGCAGCCAGCATTTGGAGATGCTCCAAGACACCTCCCAGCACCTGATGTAAGAAACATGGAATGAATTCAAGTGTGTGTGCAGTGAAAGAGGTATCAAATACTCACTTACTCAAATACTGAATGATCATTAATATTAACAAACCACTAGAAAATCAAATTAACTAGAAACTGAAGTACCTCATCATACACAATTTCTCTGGCATATCTTCATGCTGGTTGGAGCACAGACATCTGACTCCCAGGAATGCCAATAAACTCATACAGGCACCTCATCATCATTCATCACTCGGGTGTTTTATTTCTTCCCACTGCCATTTCAGCTGTGCAGCTGGATATCCCCATCCTGCTGCTCACACTGCAGTGGTGCTCACAGGAGTGGCTGACCAGACAAGAATATGAGAATCTTTTCCTACTCTCCTCCTCTAAACTTAGTCTAAAGAAGTTGTGCTGCGGGGTGCTGGGGAAGCCCTTGTACCAGCTAGAGAGCTCTATAAATAACTCCTGTGTTTGAGCTGGTGCTCACTGCTCTGCTACATGAAGCCTACTATTATTTGTTCCTTTAATTACTATAATTACTTAGTGTTCACTGTATCATCTCTGCTACAGGGAGCATACCCGAGGAAGGAGATTTCTGCTGGAGCTCAGTCAGTCTGTGCAGTCGCTCCTCATTCTTGCCTTTCACGTGATCAACATCGAGGCTGAAGTTGGAGTGCACAGAGAAGCTGTCAGGCTGCAGCAACGGTGTCTGCCCTCGTGGGACTTCCTCCTGCAGAGAATCCAAAAATGCACAAATCCTTCAGTTAAACAGTATCCTTTTTAAAAGGGGAAATAGCTGCATGTGTACTCCCTCAGGAGCCACAACATGGAGCCACTGTGAAAGCACAGGAGCTGTCTGACATTACATCTGTCAGTTCTTACATTTACAGCACTCTCCAGAGCTCTCTGCCTTAGTCGTCTCCTCTCCCTTGCAGAAGGTGGATGCTGTGGTAATAAATTCACTTCTTCTAAGGCAGAAAATGTTTCCCCATTAGCACCTGGAAAAACAGGTGAAATAATTTTCAAAGAAATCAAAACACCAGAGAGTGCTCCAACCTGTTTATGTTTTGAAAGAAGGCAATATATTGTACTTGCTCCATCACAGGAATATATTTGTTACAAATCCTGTTTCTACCCAGACCTTTAAAGTAAATGAGCACTCAAACGAGCACAGCACCTGTACTTGAAAGAGAGAGCACTTGGAAAATCAGAGTCATAACAAATTATGTTTGTGAATATGTTACATGGAATACATAACAACATTACATGGACTCTCAGTGTTACATGGAATACGGTAACACAAGATTTATGCCTTAATCACACATCCTTGGTCATATCTCTGCCTTTTCACATACTAAAATGTTAGAATCTGTCCATACAAGAATAAATAACTACTTTTTGATCATACTTGTATCACATTACTGTGGGGGGAGTTTAATCTATTTTTATAATATACAGGAATCCTAAGGTCATGTCTCTGCTTCACACTTGCCTATTTCCCCTTCTTTTGCTGACTCTGGAAACTCTTTCAAACATAAACTGCTTCAAACAAGACCTTTGTTTTTTTCCTCCAGGAGCAGTACCCCTGCCTGGGGCTGGCTGATGGCTTTGCTGATGCTTGGTGCAGACAGTGGCTCTGTTTCCTACTGCATCTTCAGGAACAGAGCCTCCCAGGAAAAGGAAGGACTCTGCTCAACAAAACCCCTACAGAATCCCCTACCACCAGCTACTCATTGTGACAACAAAGTCATGTTTTGGAAAAGTGGTTAGACCAATATATCACATAAAGTAAAAAAAAAAAAAAAATTAAAGATAAATGTGTGTAAATTCTAAACATAACAATTAAACAATTCTTTTGGTTGAAAATTGACTTATACTTGAAAAATAAATTTGATTGATATCAAACAAGTTCAGAATAACAAAAATATTTTTCTTCTTTTATATTGTCAGTTGTTTTTTTCCCTAAAAATACATTTTTTATTCTCCTCTCATCTTTTCTCTTCCCCAGTTTCTGCAGAGGTCTTATCACAAATGTTTCAAGTAAAAACTCAAAGTGTAATTTTGAAATGGTGTAAGGCTAACAATTCAGAATTCCAGCTACAAGAACAGCTGAATTTCACTATATTCAAAATAGTGCTGTTACTCTGAATATAAAAAATGGTTTAACAATGTGAATTTGTCACAACAAAACTTAAGAATTTATTTGTACTATTAGAGTATCATCAGTATCAGACGCTACCTGCTCCTGCAAGCATCTATCATTCAGATCCTGCTGCACAGAGATGCTTTTAAATCACTGCATTAACACTAATGGATTCTAGGCATTTTCAGTGAGGCAAAAAAAAGGGGAAAAAATACTAATAAACCACTTCGTATCTAACTGCCTCAAATTTCTGAGCCCTAGGAGATAAACATATGTAATGCTGACTTAACAGATGTCAAAATTGAGCTGGATTTTAAACCCATGTAGAAAAACTCAACCAAAACAGAGGGTAGTGTTACACTCTTCTTGAAAATGGCAAACACTGTTAAAATACACCCCCTGTATTTCACAAAAGACCCTCACACAATGTGAGCAGCACAACTCACAGAGAAGGCAGCCCACAGTGACAGTTTTCATTTTTAATTTCAGAGATGGAAGTCACTAGATTCACATTCAGAATGTTAGTAGCTATTTATAAAGCCCAAATAATGCAAAGGATAACACATTTTTGATTAATGCATACAGCTCACTTTTGAAGAACATGGTTTTCATCAGTCATAAATGATCTGGGGGGGAAAAGGGAGTGGGGGGAAATAAATAATAATAAATAAATAATAAATAAATAAATAATATATTATTAGGTTAACTCCAACACCTCACTAAACTGCAAGTACCAGCAGGATGGGAAGAAGGGAAAAGGTGAGAGGACTATCAATATCATGAGCCTTATGAAAGTGGTGAATAACCAAGAGCATCCCATTACAGAGGTGGCAGCCTCAGAGCAGATGAAAGGACACAGTTTACAGAAGGCACAGGCGGATATTTATCCTCACAATACTGTTGATGGTAAACAAAGATTCAAAAATGCTGATTCCAATTCAAGAAAGGCAACCTATGAAAGGCCCAGCTTAGCAAGACTTATGAAATGCAATCAGGATACTTGGCCCCAGCCCAGACTGATGGGTCTCCTGAGGCATCTCTTCACCACTGGGCTGTACTAATACACCGTAATCCTTAACCTGGAAAAGAAGGTTTTGCAGACTACAGAAAGAACCAAATGCACTGAACAAGGCTGAAAGCCCTCACCTTGTGCTCTTCCTAATGCCAGGTTCTACCCTGTACTCCAGGACTTGCACATTAACAGAATGGGCTTGAACACACTTCAAATGAAAAAAATCTGCTTTTAACCAAGGCCAGAGAAAATAATCATCAGTTTACAGAAACACTGTTTAATTAAAAAGTACCTGCAGGACTCTACTGCGTCTCCCCTACAGCCAAGAATAAAAACCTTGCAAGATGATTTCCCATAGATGACTGAAAGAAATTTCAAGATACTGAAATGCCTGCTAATGAAAAATAACATGTAAAGGCCTGAGCTGGTTGGGTTTTCTAGCCTTATTATTTCTAGTAACTGCAAATAAAACAGCACTTTTACATCCACGCATATAAAGGTTGAATAGAGAGACATTACATGAGGCAGCCTATACAAAAACCTTTAGAAAACTAAAAATCTTCTGCTTCAGATGATAAGTGACAATGTCTGTAAGTATGAAGTTGCAAGTAAAATGAAATAATATGTGAACAGCAGAAAAGTGACTAATTTAGAATGAATTGCTATTTTATACCCATATAATCATACTTAAAATCAAGCACGCTTGTAAATCAAAAGAATAACCATGAAAAGAATCGCTGACTGCCTAAGACTTTTGTATTTCACTGTGGATAGATTGCAATTGCAAGCTCTGATTGCCAATAAATTATATTATTTGCAGCAGAACAATAGAAAAACATTGCCTATGCTACCATTGTAACACATTTCCTGAATAAATATCAGCTTTTCCTTACCCAAAGCCGAGAAGTTGTCAAAAGAAGGCCCTTGACAAGACTAACCTCCCAGACAAAGCATGAAGAGCACAGAAAGATGCTTTCTCAGGAAAAGATGTAAGGTGGTAAAGGGCAAGTGAGCAGCATTGTTAAATTTAGGTGTCATCTACACAAACTGGTTGCAGTAAAATCTCATAAATCTCTGCCTTTTAATTTGGAGACATAACTTCCTAATACTTCAAACCAATCACCATAGCTACAACCATTGCAACTTCTAAAACAGCAATAATCATTTTAGAGACACAGCTTTAGACTAAACCAAGTGTCTGTACACTCATACCATGGTTAAGGGGAGGTGCACACTCACCAATAAAAGCGCTATCTGATTCCAACAGGGAATTTTTCTGGAATTCGCTAGATTTGTTGCTGAACTACAAAAGTGAAACAGAAAAAATGGAAATTCAGAGGCTTCAATACAGTTCTGGGGCCAAATAATAATTAATGCAAATTAACTGCCAAACCTCTGCAAAGCAAAGAGTAGCTCTACAGTGTTAATATTCTACTATCCCCGACTTTGTGGTCCGAAAAACCCAACACATTTTTAAAGAACTCATATTCTCCTCAAGCATAAAGGGTTTTTTTTTTTTTACTTTTCTGTTGCTGAAATTGCCTACACATGGCAACTGTTGTGGTAATTTGTGTAACACAGACAGTTCCATCAAGAAATTGATCTTCATCACTCTGCATGAGGTTCAGAACAGTCACTGCTCAAAGTGAGCTTTGCAATTAAGGTTTGTACGAAGTATTGATCAAATGAAGAATGATTCCTTTTGTTTAACTTATCCCACCACAAACAATCTTTGACATTAAAGCATTTAAAATAATGAATTTCTACAAAATAATATCAAGCACTAAGACCAATACTCATAGTTCACTTCATAGTTGCAACCATTTGTTACAGAAATCCTACTGTGGAATAATTTATGCTGAAAACCACTCTAAAATCAAAGCAGTAGAAACAATCAGAGGAAACAGAAGAGAAGGAGAACAGAAGGAGAACAGAAGGAGAAAACAAATCTTTTACTGCAAAGCATTGCTCTGAATGATAATTTCAGGCATTAAATTACAACTATAAAGGGCATTAATGTGATTATTTTTTAAATAAAAACTGTTTCATTTCTGCATTTAGTGACAGTATTATCCCCAGGGTTAATGTCTTCGCTGTTGCATGGTCTCCTGTTTTTCATTGTTTCACATTCCCATGAAATACAATTGAACTCTGTTATTCAGTATTTTGGGTTAGTGCAGGATTCTAATTTGATAGAACTTTATTTTGCTCTTTTCACTAAGTCAGAAAATAAACATTCCATCTGAGCAGATCCAATTCTCGACTGCCAAGTGCATCACTTAAACCACCCGAATTCAGAGCAATTGTTTCTGGCTTGGCTTTTTCTACTAATTCTCACCCCCCAGCAGCAATCTAACATATATGAATATAAAATAAGTACCAATGAATATAAAAGGAAGAGAGTTAAGGAATCAGGCCATCTCTATATACAAAGATAAGCAACTTGTATGTCAAGTTTAAAGAAGTTGTCATTTGTGTGGACCAGAAAAAGAAGTAAATTCATTTGCTGTCTTGTTAAGTGTCATTCCTTTCTCCAAATCAGTGAAAGACACAATATTTCTCACACTTGAAATATAATAAAAAACCTTTTATTCTTACCAGGCCCATGGTTTGTGGGTAGCTGTCCAAAGCAGAATCATCGTGATCATCAAAAGCTACAGAGACAAGAGACAAAACAACAGGGTTAACATAAAAATAGTTAATAACAAAACATATTTTATCAGCTTATTATTGAAAAAATGAGGACGAGTATGCATTACATCTTTAAATATACATAAATTGTGCTGAAGGAACGAGTTTTTAAAATGCATGAAAGCAACAATTTTTCCAGTTTCCTTTTGTAAATTTAAGTAGAATCAGAGAAATCAAACAGAAGTCTGTAGTGTATTATTTCTAATCTGTTTTTTGGCTCCTGGCAGGGAATAACAACCACAGCAGGGACTGCAGAAAGCCCCAAGAGTAAATGTACATTCAACATGCTGAGCACACCACACTTCCAGCTTTCAAAGAGAAGCTGAACCACACAGAGATCGTTTCACAGAGAAAAGTGATAAGAATATATATGCTTTTATCTAGAGATAAAATACTCAGATCTGGAGAGCACAGAGAACCATCCTGAAAGTTAAGCTAACAGTGACCCAATGCATGCCGGAAATGCAAAGAAGTAGAACTGAAGTTACTTTTCTTATTTAGGCTAAGTTTTCAAATAAATTATCTAGTTAGATTGTTTTTGAGACAGAGATGCAAGAAACACCACCTTACTCAGTGTGTTGCTGACTTCCTGCCCAGCATCAGAGCATGTGAGCTGTCAGTCATCCTGGCCTGACTCCCAGCCCATTCCTGACACATTGCTCCAGTCAAGCAACATCCAGCACTGCAGCACAGCAACATCAAACCTGCTCTTGGAGCTTTCCCTCTCATCCCCCAGAAAAACAATCATCCAGAAGTCTGCAAAAAACTGCCTCATTCATAGGACGCAGCTAGCATTTAAAAACTTGGGATATTTAAAACATTGATTTCTCAGTTTATAGTTTCATTAACAGTCAACATATTCCTCTTTCACATAAAGAGAAAAACAAAACATATCAGAGGGAAAAACTGTATAAAAAGCATGTAAAGCAAAGAACACTTACACATGGTGTGGAAAAAAAGATATGCCTTTGCCACAACAGCCCATAAGGCATTATTTCACCCAAAGTATAAAAGTACATACTGCTTTAACTCATCTTTCTTTCTGCATTAAAACAGACAATAAAACTACTGGTCTATTTTTCAGCAAGAGGAAAGTGATGAAGTTGTCTCTGAGGAAAATAAACTGGAAACAGAGAGATGGCAACTAATTCTCTTGCTCAGTACTCAGTGACAGACTATAAAGTTAAATGATGTTGTAAAGCAGTAGGAGAGAGAAAGAGAAAAAACTCTTTAAGGAGCCTCTAGAAGCATCAGTGGAAAACACTTATAAAAATCAGCTGCCTATCTATCAACTAATCTAAGCTAACCTGAAGAG
Organism: Catharus ustulatus; assembly: GCF_009819885.2. Classification (NCBI taxonomy): domain Eukaryota; kingdom Metazoa; phylum Chordata; class Aves; order Passeriformes; family Turdidae; genus Catharus; species Catharus ustulatus. The sequence goes on along the minus strand of NC_046221.1, from coordinate 125,498,332 downwards.
GCCTTTCCTTGGATGTCATCATAGAAGCCTACATTATCCACTAGCAGAAATCTAACTGACTGCATGTGCTTGAAATTAATGAAAAAGGTGAATTTGCTTTCTAGATAGTGGAGGTTTCTCTGCAGAAAACATTAAATGAAAGCTTTCTCAGACTGGTCTATTAAAAAATATTCTAGTGGTGGAAAACCAGAACCAAGCCCTAGAGATACCTCAGCTGAAGCCAGCGAATTATTTTTCATCATTTCAGTCAATCTCATGAAGAGGAAGATTGAAGTCAAGCCTATACATTCAATTTAGACACAAAGGATACTCACAACCATATAATTAACACAGAATGTGACATAGATATGCTTATTTGCAACTGTGATGTTCTAGTATTCATAAGCAGTATGGAACACATTGCTTGAACACCAGCTCATCTGTCCAAGATAGAAAGGAATCATCTCTAACACTCAACAAGATACTGAACAAACCGCAGCTGTCACCCTTCACATCTCAATATCAATTCTGTTAATCTTACAGGTCTGGCAACAGCAAACAGGAACAAGCCTCAAAGCACCAATGACCAGAAGAGGCATTCAGTTTTTCCAAAGCAGTATGCAAAAATGGAAATATTTTCCTTCCACATGTGCTCGGTTTTATTTAATGCCCTAAGGCTAAGGTGCAATTCCATGGGTGGCAGTGGCAAGGTGGGGGCTGTGGGGAGATGCCAGGAGATACCCTGTGCTGGGCACAGCTGTTGCCACAACGGAGCTGCTGCAGGACACAGCAAGGCCTATCAGTCATGTTTGTGATACCTCTGCAAACAAATTCGAGAAAAAGCAGATCAAAGCACAGCAGTAGGACTGAGGACAAACCTGTGAGAAGCAGCCCTGAAGGCACCAAGGCCAGAGAAGAGGAGGAGGTGGTACACAGGTGCCAGAGAAGAGATTCCCCTGTAGCCCATGAAAGACACTATGGAAGAGCAGATCAAAAGGTGCAAGTAGACAGAAGCAGCAGAGAGGAACTGCTCTGTAATGACCATAAATAATTCCCCCCTGCCCAAGCCTGACATCACTAATTGCATCAGAGAAGTAACTTGGTACCTGGGGTAGTACCAAGGAAGGGGAGCAGGGAATTGAGAATGAAGGAGTGAAAATGGGCACAAGAAAGGGACAGAAAAGGTGCAGGCTTCATGCTTTTTATTTTCTGCTACTCAAAGTCACTAATCAAATATTTAGGATTATAGTAATTAGGTTAATTTTCTCCAAGTCGGGTCTGTTTTGCACACAACAGCAACTGGCAACCAATCTCCCCATCTGCACCTTGGTTAACAAGCTTTATTCTTCCTGTTTCCCCAAAGGGCAGGAGTGAGGGGATGTAAGCAGGAGGGAGTCTGGCTGTTAGCAAAGGCTAAGCTACTGCAGACATAAAGTTATTTTCCCTTCAAAAATTTAGTTAGGCCAGTCTGAATTACAGAGGCTTTTCCAAGAAATCTGTATCCTGCACTCAAAACTGAGTTCATTTGTATAGGTTTAAGCAAATCTCATTATTTTAAATATCCTCTAAAACAACTAGAAATACTGTTCTTTTATTACTGTTTGTAAAAGATACCTGAATGAACCTTACATTTGAAATTAATTGTAACATGGAAAAAAAGAGGTAATACACCTACTTTTCACTGCTTCTGCAATATGCAGACAAAATATTTTCCATGTTAGGCTGTTAATGTTTACTATCTTAGGATCATCTCTATTTAGCAATACAAGCAATATTTTCCTTCTGGAACCTCCAAGTAGTCACAGTATCTCACATGTGGTTTCTAAAGCAAAGGCTTTTTATGGATACAGGTTTCTGAAATAGATCAACCCAAGATAATGGAAATGAAAGAAATTTCATCCATTAAAAGGAAACCAAGGTAAAGATACACCAGTTGTATTTTAATCAATTCACAGTTCAAAGCCATCATACTTTCTCCATGAGAACTCAAGAACTGCTCCATGGAACTTATCTGCTAAGACTTTTTTCACAGTTCAGCAAAAAAGTCTCACTGTTCTCTAGTTTTCTCCAAGAAATAGTAACAAAACTTTTTTTCCCTTACAATTTTTGAAGTATGGGGCACTAGTTAAATTACTTCCAGGAAACAGTCACAAGTAATTAAAAAACCCGAAAAGTAAGTACAAAACCACAAAAGCTCCCCCAAACACTCAATCTTTTTATGCTTACATTACAACAGACTTTCAGCGTTCTGGTGTTGTACTGTTTCGTTCTGCAGTGCCGACAGTGCACTTGAAAGAAGTAAAACTAGTGCTGGTTGGTTTTAATTCTTATCAAATACAAAACATGTCATTCCAAAGATTTTTGTTCATCTCAGAGCATTCATTCTTTACCTTCTGTTTCTCTCCTCATTCTCATTCTGTCAAGTTTCCTCTGTTGCTCCCTCAACAGTGCCTGCTGCTGAATCTCTAGAGTCTGGTCATCTTTTGGAGGATCAGGATACATGTGCCTCAAGCCCATACGTGTTTCAGAATCTAGAGCAAAGAGATGAAATTTACTTTTTTTCCCCCTAAATTAACATTTCTGAAAATCATTTTAAAATAAATATCCATTAAAAATAATAGCATCAATGGCCAAGAGGATGAGCAAGTAAGAGGTGATTTTACAATTTTACTATATTAAAAATATATGTTTTCTGGTATAGAATAAACAGAAAGTTCCATAGAAACATAATTTTTTGCTTGATAAAGAAGTCCAACCCAGTCTATTTTCAGTAACCATGATATCAAATGCACAAGAAGTTTAAGCAGCAGGGACTACAAGACAGATCAGTACTCCAAATGACGGTGCAGTGCTGTGAAGCCAAGAATTCGATGGAATTGCAGGAACAGCCTCACAGAGAGATACAGACACATGAACAAAATACTGCTCACAAAGTGCAGTGCATGGGCAGTAGCTCACGAAGAGCCTAATTTTAATTTTTGTCTTTAAATCCTGCGTGGAATGGAAGATGGAAGAGAATGACAGATGTTTCCTTCCTCTTCCTCATCAGTAACAAGATCTACCTGCCTTTGTATTTAAGTTCATTAAAATCCCAGATATTCTGTATATTGACAGGATCTTGTGCCTCCTTTAAGGAAGGTCGCCGAACTGGAGCCTGCAGACGAAGCCTGGCCATCTCAAATATGTCCCTCGGATTCTTCTCCCTCCTCCTGCTTGAAAGGTTTGTAAAACAAGCAGAAAGCAATTTAACATCCTAATATTAATGAGTTGGCTGGAAATACAATATTGATAATGTTCAGATCTTTTCTCTTTAAATAAAGCTATCAAAACAGGAAAATAAATTTGAAAGTAATGACACTGCACATTGTGTTATAGAAAGAGTGGAACTAAGGCTGGCAATTAGTCTTTTCCAGCTAATTGGTATGATTAACTAATACATTTTTGAAGAAAATCAAATTTATTAAATAAAGAGAATATGATTTTTCAGTAAAAAAGAAAGTACTTCCACAACAGTACTGTATTCATAAGCATATGCAGCAGCAGTAGTACTGCAGTTTACAGGCGCAAATCATGCCCAAGAAAAAAAGGGTAAAGAGACACTGCCTTACACATGTGTTTCAGACCACTCCTCAAGACAGCGCATTCCAACTTCCTATCTCACCAGTACAGCCACTCTTACAATAAACTTTAGCAAGAGTCTTGGAAAAAACCCAAACACATTAGAAAAAAATGAAATAAAAAATTCTATACAAGTTCTACCTTTACATTTTCATTCCGCTCATGTATATTGGTCAGCTAGTAGTAGCTAGTAATACACAGTAAGATCCTGTGAAAAACCTGGCTTTTGAAACAGCAGATTAAATTCTTACCGTGTAATTGGTACATTATCACGACTGGCCACATTTAGCAACTGTTCCTGCAATCGCCTCTCTTCACTACGAAGCTGCTTCCTCATCTCTGATAATTCGTTTATCACATTCTTCCTTTCCTCTGGAATTTAGCACAAATAATTCAAAAATAAGGCATGTCAGAGCAACTTTGTTCCCTACTTATAAACATAAGTAAAAAATAAAGTGAAAAAGCAGATATAATGAAATATTAATTAAAACAAGGATTGTATAAACACAAGAATCATGGTATTTCATACACTAGAAATAAGATCAGAGTTTATATTTTGAGAGAGCACAAGGACCAGAAACTCTGAACAGCAGAAAACATACAAATGTCACTGGAAATGTTTCACTATATTTAAAAAGGGAAAAGCTATGGAATTCAAGTGGGTGTTGCCAGTAAATAGCCTTAATTTGGAATATGCAAACCTACACAGTCCTCAGATAACAGGAACTGCAGTGGTATCTGCAAGTACTCAGCATCATTTTTTTTTCCTGACTCAAAAGTTGGATATCTGTCTGCTTAGTGCAGATTCTCTTAAGTGGTCAAGAGTTCTAACTTCAATTTTTCTTACATACTTATGTTGACTTTTCAGACCTACTTTAGGTCTGTGCTGTTTTTTGTGGTCAGGACAGTATTCCTCCAAAAGTTAAACCTGTTTCAGAAATTCCTCATTTTCCAAACAACATACTTATAATTTGGTATTTCACTGACTTTTAGACTTTAGTGTCCAGAACTCAGCAGGCAAGCAAGTCTTACTAGTTTAAATCCTCAAACATGAGACTCAATTTATATTATTTCTCTCGTGACAGAAGGCCTGAGTCAATCAATTTCCAATAGCTGCATTAAGAACCACTCTGCCTTCCATTTAGTGGAAAATCCCCAACTCCCTGCAATGGCCTCAGGTACTTTCTGCTGCAGGCTAGCCTCTGTAGAACATAACTAACTGCTGCATTTCATGTGTTGTTTCTTATATACAGTAATTTCACGATTACAAGCAGCACCGTTTTGACTAAAATTTTGCTCCTACTCCAGAAATGCGGCTTACACTCAGGAGTGGCTAATATGTGAATAATTTTCTGACATTTCCAACCCCAGAAGTGCAAACCAAGGTGCTGAGCTGAGCACCTGCCAGTAAAACCCGGGACTGTGTGATTGTTACAAATTGGTTACGCCATTTCACAGCGGGTGGAGCTGGGCTCCCTGCCGGCAGCACAGTGTGGGGAAGAGGGAGGGGAGCTCCCTCCTTCAGGCAGCGCAGCCTGGGGGAGAGATGGGGGCTTCCCTCCTGCTGGCCCCGTGGTTCGGGGGGAGGCGGGGGGCTCCAACCCCGCCTCCCACCGGCGCCGCAGGTGCCGGCGGGCTCCGTTCCCCCCCTGCCACCGCGGGGCAGTGCCAAACTGGGCCCCCTGGCCCCATCAGCAGCCCTGAGCGGGCCAAGCCCTCACGGCCCGAGCCGAGCCAGTAAACATCCCGATGCCGCGATTCTGTTACTATCTGGCAACTTTGTTGCTTGCTGCGAACCACAGAGCGGCTTATAATTGGGTGCGGCTTGTGTATGAACAAAGAACAAAATGTTGCCGATACCATGCAGCTTATAATCGTGAAATTACTTGTTAAAAAAGTATCAGCAGAAAAATTACATATTGCCAGGACAACTAATATAAAAAAAGCAAAGGAGATCCTTCCCGCACATTTTAGAACCACCAGTGAAAGCTAAGAGGAATGAGGAGAGGATTAGGCAGACTAACAAAGGCAGGTAAAATTTCAGAGTTAGAACTGCAGTTCTCTACATACTCTGTTAGTCTAATCCCTTACTCAGCCAATCCAAAACTTTCACATTTCTGGTCAGAGTGGTACCACTGTTCTGAGAGATCCAGCACTTTCCATGCAGACCATTCCATTATCAGAGTTTTTACAAAAACATATTTCCTTATGATAATGCATAATAAAAGTATTTTTATTTTATCTTAATCCATACTAATACTTTGATAGTACTAAGAGAGAGAAAACACCTAGACAGAAATGCAAACTTTAAAGGACTATTCTTTTTCAGGCAAAAAAAGGAACTGTAATGGAGAACAGTTTTGTTATAATAGAAAGCGAGCTTGCAATGAAGACAAATACCCACCTAATGAACGCAGCTGATTTCTTCTAGCAGGGACAGGAGGAGAGGAAGCTCTTGGCTGTGCGGAATCCTAGTGATCATCATCAATATGCAATGTAATTTGTAAAGGAAGAAATTACAGTACATTTTATTTCCTTACTTTACATTAACAGTTGAGAGTCAGTAACCTTACAGGTTGTGAATGCCTATACATTCTTCTAAATGTATAATCCAAATTACTATGACAATACCTATAATGCAGTATTCAGAGTTCTAAACAAATCTATTCCAAGTACTGCTAAAGAAATAAACTAACCTACCTCCAGAGGATTCTTGACATATAGGAAATTTAAAGAAAGCAATGGTTTAAAGTGTGACATAAAATATTCTCTGAAACTGCACTATAAAGTATTTAGCCCAGTTCAGACAAAGAGATGGTAAAAACAAACAGTTTTTCAATAGAAAGACAGAAATGTAGCCTGAGATTCAAGTATCATAAACAATTATTTAATCTACTCTCTTCTAGGAGAAGTTCATTTTAAAAGCCAAAAAACCCCCAGAGAAGATTATCAAGTAAAAGAAATGAGAGGTCTCAAAACCACTACTGTAACTTATTTGTGATGCAGAGAAGAAAGTAAAGCATATTAGGAGTAATGACCTTCTTGTACTTTCAAAAACATGAAGATTACACAAGAATGTCAGTAGCTACAAATCAACATTAAACTTCATGCCTGAGCTAAGTTCTTCTGCGAGTGAAAATGATGAGCTGCTAGATTATATGTAAACTTTCTTATCCTAAATCTTGAGATCATCAGACCCCTGGTAAGGGTATGTCCTCTCCAAAATGAGATACTCATTCCTACAGAAAACGCACATGCAGAAAAAAAATTAAAATAACACACCACCAAAAAAAATTTTCAATATTTGAATACAAATTTAACCTTAAATTTCAGAGCTCCAAGATTGATTAATGTAAAGACTGTCTCACTATCCATAGCATTCCAGTAATAACTGGCAAACTTTAAAAACTTGGCATAATTTCATACACTGTACTGTCTCAAACCAGTAGAAGTTGTCTATAACAATCATACTTGTGCATAGTAAGACAGATGGCTCTCAGCAGAGGGAATCCTTTCTTCTTTCCTTCCTAATTTGTTCTGAAGAGCAGGAATGACGGGTGAAGATTGTCGTGACATCTGCAGGGAGGAAACCAAGACTGAAACTATATTCCTATAGCTTCTGAATAAAGTGTTATTTTGGACAGGGAATGTTTTGTTAGTGTTTTCCCTTTGACAGAAAAAAATGTTCCAAAGTGCATAAAATTACTGCAAAAATTATTTCATGTGATTTTTGTTTTCTACCTATAGAAATTTTAATTTTTTTTTCTGTAGGGTGTTTTTGTCTTAGTTTATATTTCGTTACATATCTTTTTTCCTCTAGATGCTTCCTTAATACCTGTCCATTTTAGTGAAATGACAGAAATTGAGTACAAATTGTATAACAGAAAGAGTTTTATAATTTACTTAGATTACGTCCATCAGAATTCCATGTGATGGATTTCTTACATCATCCAGGTCAAAGGAAAATAAATAAATGACCAAAATCACCATTGTTCCAAGATGAACAGTCCTACCAGTCCTCTGATAATTTTATTTACATTTACGCCTCAGCAAATGCAGGTCACAATATTTCACAGCAGATACAAAAATCAACTATTGAGTGCAGATTATTAATCTTGCTTTCACAATTTTTAATGCAAATTTGATCAATAAGTTTCTACTGCAGTATATCTGATTTTTCCATCAGCTGTTCTGTTTGTGCATTAAGTGTACAGCAGTTTCATAAATTGAGAAGGGAACAACACTGAAATTAGAGGCCTAAGAAATAATGTGATTTCCTTAAAATCCAGTTATTTTTAAAAGTACAGTAAATTCACGAATACAAGCCGCACTGAGTATAAGCCACATCGCCGGGTGTTGGCAAACATTTTGTTTTTTGTCCATAAATAAGCCGCCCCTGAGTATAAGCCGCTCTGTCGTTCGCAGCGAGGACCCGCGTGCAACAAAGTTGCCAAATAGTAACAGAACCGTAACAGGGCAGGGTTTACTGGCTCGGCTCGGGCCATGAGGGCTCGGGGCTGCTGACAGGGCTGGGCGGTCCAGCTCGGCACTGCCACTTGGTGGGGCCGCTCGGGGCCGGCCGCCGCCACCGCTGGACTCGGTCACCCCAGCCCGGCGCTGCCCCGCGGCGGCAGGGGAGGC